>NC_090729.1:65849104-65859104 GCF_036898095.1 Palaemon carinicauda | reverse complement strand
AATCATTAATAACAAAAGGATCCTATATACATGCTTTCCGTTACGCTACGGAACGACTCCAAGTTTGATAAGGCTAACTACGTACTGCTACGTTATGTTACGTTTTGTTGCGTTTACCCCGTTTTACTACGGTCTACTAAGTTTTCGATCTGCGCCGGGACTGCCGGTGTACCGGTTTGAAATTACCCCCTCCAAATCTTACCCCCCGGTAATTTGAAACCGGATTCAAACTACCGGGGGGTAACTTGATACCGTTTCAAGCTACCCCCGGGGGTAATTTGAAACCGGTTTTATGCTACCCCCCTGGTTTCAAAATACCCCCCTCGTTTTTGCGCAGGATCTCATCATTTATGAATATTAATAAATTGCTTTTGATCAGGGTCAACACAATCATTAGGTAATATGTATATACATGTACTGTTTCACCTATTGGTATCGTTTATTAATATCCAGCCTTTATCTGTCTTATGTTTATATCTTAGCTAATAAATGTCGGATATTCCATTATCAGTCATGGGCGCATATTTGACCGAGACAGGAAGACGAGGTGAAATTTGATTTTGGACGGATATTTTTTCCGTTATTTGAAATATTTCATAATTATATTGCAAGCAAATATTATATAAGGTATAATCAACATATTGATCATAAGTATATATGTATACATACATATATATATATATATATATATATATATATATATATATATATATATATATATATATATATATATATATATATATATATATATATATATATATATATATATATATATATATATATATATATATATATATATATATACATGTATATGTATTTGTATGTATGTTGTAAATACTATATCATTCATGATATCTGTAAATAGTTGACACTTTTAATAAAGCAAGATTGTAAGCAATTATAACAGTTTTAATAAAACATGGTACAGTACATGCTGTTTGCTTCTACTGTACTTACATTGGTTGTTTGTATACGAAAACACCTGGACTACGGTAAAATCGTTACACTTCATAGCCCTCTATGGATTGCATTGAACACAGCTTTTGTTAATCTCACAGCTGTTGTTACTGATTTTAGCCTAAGGCAGGCAGCTGTGTGTTATCATGGGCTAAATCAAATCCTATTTTAAACCATCTTCCAGAATAGTAAGTGATGGATTCGTGTATGGATTTTTTTTTCTCTGTTGTTGATCTCAAAATGGAAAATTATTGAAAAACGGTGTCATAAAATGTTTAAGAATTTTTACCTGAAATGTATCATAAAGAAAAAAAAAAAGACCTCGCCACATAGTCACCTGTACATTTCCATGCGGTTTATATAACACTTCTGCCCCTTTGTCATAGCTCCATTCTTTCTTATTACTCATTTCATCAAATGACAAAACAGCAATACCTAGTAATCGAGACTTCATACCATCTTTAATGTCCTCTGGTTTAAAATGAATCGAGCTAACAGTAGCTTACACAACGTTAATTCTGTCTGCACGACGACATGCATGTTGGTAATTTATATTTGAGCTTTTATTTTTTACGTGCATAGCATCCAAATACTACGTAAGTTACTATGCATTATCAGTGACAGAATAAATGAATAAACAAAGAGATATATGGACACAAGGAGTTCTATTGTTATATTGCAACTATGGGTATGGTCAAACCATTTTAAGAGCAAACTCGGAGCCCAATAGCGGCATTGCCAGTTCTCTTGGGTCATTTTTAAACAGCACACCCTGGCTTAGCCGCTTTAATTTATGGGCGAGCCAAGAATAGGAGAAAAGGGTCAACTAATAAATCATTCACCCGGATTTGAACGGTCTAAGAATATAATACTTTAATTTGATACTCTCCCTAAATTGTTTCCTTCGTTCTTTTTGTTTGCAACCACGTGGTGACAAGTTGAAACTCTTAAATATAACAAATAGCAAAATTGTTATAAAACGATTATCATACTAACAGAAATAATCTTAATTTTGATATCAAATTAATTCATTTCTCAATTCTGATTGATTATTAAAAGACAGGATTCTTTACAAAGGATTTAATTAACTATGTTTAATATGGTATATTTACGTAGGTGCTTGTATTGTTTTAGAATTTATTTAATTAATCGACAAAATTAATTTCTTTACAACAAAGGTTATATTAGCAAACGTGGTTATGGTGACTTCGTCAGATGAAGTTAGTGCTATCACAAAAGATTCAATAAATTAGTTCATTCAGGCCATTTTCATGTCTTTCCCTTATAATGTTATCAGTATGCTTAATACCCTTGACCCAATTTACCTTGCAAATCTGAAACAAAGTCGTTTTTTATAAGTTGGCTGCATCTGTGACACGTTTGATTGTTTGGTCAATTCCAAATTTAACAATTTCATTACCATTTTCCCTTTTTTTTTCTTAATATTTAATTTAGTAAATATCTTTTCCATGTAATGCTAAAACAGGGTTCATTATGATGGTTTTGATTTTCAAATATTTTTACGGGTAATATCTATCTTTTTTTACTTAATAATTGTTTTGTATAAAGTTAGATGCGTCATAGTTTGTGTTTAATTGAAAGATAAGGCAAGTTAATTAAAAAAAAATAAATAAAATAAAATCTCGACAATCACGCGCACACTGAAATAAAATAAAGTTTTACCTCGCCGTGATCACTAAACCTTAAATGAAAGTCTGTAACTTCAAATATTGTGAATTAGGGAATTATATGACTCTTTAGGTCTTAAATACGAAAATATCAACAATCACAACGAACAGAAACAAAATAAAATTTTGCCTCGCCTTTATCACAAAACCTTAAATTACAGTCTGTGACTTTTAACGTGTCATATAATTCACTAATACACAATTTTTGGTCTTAAATACCAGATTAAACTACTTTTCCTACTGCTGCGAAGCCAACAATAAATGCATGATACATATTTGCGATGTCACATGAATTATTTATCATTCTGATGAGGGGGGTAACTTGAAAACAGAGGGGGGTAACTTGAAACCGGTTTCAAACTACCCCCCCCCCCCCCGGTAATCTGAAACCGGTTTCAAGTTACCGGGGGGTAATTTGAAACGGGGGGTAACTTGAATCCTTTACACCGGGGCAAATTTTTTGACTGTTTAAAATTTTTAGCCTGCATCCACGCAGTCAGGGCCTGTCACGTTTGCCAATCCCAGACCACAGAGCTGTATAACGTTTTTTCGCGTCCATCCCGTTTTGTTTATGGTGGGCCCAAAACGGGGTTGCCAGGACCGCCGGAACATAGTGAAAACCTACCATAATGGAGAATATTTCTGCTGGGCCAAAAATTCGAACCTCAGAGTTAATAGATATAAGAGTAAACAGTAAAATATACCATATGATAAAAAGAATATAGAGGTCATTGATTTTGTCATCTTATAGATGAAAGGATAAGTGTTGCTAAATTGCTGGTAATGTGTTAGCAACCTGGATCGTTCGCTGATGGATGTTTCCCCAATTCAGTAATATCTGCCTTTTGATGGAGTATATCAAGTGCCAGGCTTGACACTCAGGAATGAATATCAGATGGGCACGAGTAGAAACTCAAATACATGGACTCGTGCATTTTTATCCCCTTGATGCAAAATTATTTCGCAAAATGTTTGTCATATTTGCTAGTTCTTAATGATCGTATGAACAATTTCTTTTTGGCTATATCGTTAGGAGATTAAGATATTGAGAAAATTCATTTTACTCCTCAGAGAGAGAGAGAGAGAGAGAGAGAGGAGAGAGAGAGAGAGAGAGAGAGAGAGAGAGAGAGAGAGAGAGAGAGAGAGGAGAGAATTTTCTTAGAGGCAAAAACATTTAATCTAACTTTTAAGTTTTTAAATGTGATGAGTTCACGACTCTCTTATTCTATTATTATCAATTTGAAACTATGTAGACGCTTGTATCCTTCCAAGAAGATAACATTTATGGATTACTTGTGCAAATAGTCATTTTAACATAAATAATCATCGACTAGTAGTATTGTAGACTAAGAACTTCAAATGTATGATTATTTGATCACAATATTTTGTCGTTACTATTTGTTTAGGTTTTTCTCTTCATTGAGATCCGTTTTTATTCATTTACAGAAATATTAGTATTATTTCTTTTGTAGATTAAAAAAAAACATTCCATCAGTGTCGTTCATACATATAATCTTACAGCTCTTCCAGAAATAATGGTCCTTTATTGCGGTACATTTTTTATAGTAAAAATTAAATAAAGTAATTATTACATTTGTTCTTATTCTGAATTATGCATCATTTTCAAAATTATTAATACGTTAATTCATTATGTGAAATAATATACTTACTAAATTACAATTATTATTTATTTTATTCCTCAATAAAGAAACAAGGCAATACTTTCAGTATTTGTGTATTATAAAGTGAATTGCGAGAAAAATATTAACAGTGAGGTTAGAAGACTTTGCTGTCTAAAGGGCAAGAGAGAGAGAGAGAGAGAGAGAGAGAGAGAGAGAGAGAGAGAGAGAGAGAGAGAGAGAGAGAGAGATAATCACCTATCTGTTGGGATACTGTTAGTATGAAAAATAAAAAAAAATTAAATACAGCTATTTTCAAGAGTTATTATTTTCTTCTTGAAGCGAAATTGAAACATTGCGTGTCACGATTTCGTTGAAAGATTAAAATTTTTCGTATTTCCCTTCTTATCAAAGTGAAAGGAAATATATTAAAACAGAGAAAAAACATAATATTATGTCGGCGATAACTGATTTCATAAAAAATTTCAGGACATCATAGATTTTTATGTAGAAGTGAACAGAAGGACTAGGCCTACAATTACTTTGAATACTACCATGGTGGACAACGTCAATAAGTACTAATATTTTTTTTATATAGAAACAGAAATAAGATTTCTTGATGAAAACAGAAACTAGGAAGCAAATTGTCATAATGATAATTTCAGAAATCAATTCGAATCAAAATTTTAATTTTAATAATTTTTCTAATCATTCTTGTATCTTAAAAAATCATTAAATACATTGAAAACCCATCACTCTATATTCATAATTTTATCATTTTATATTTAGTCTCATCTGCTAGGTGATAACTTTAACGAAAGTGGAATTAATTTCTAATGTAACGAAAAATTGATAAAGGTTATACTTAATGGTTGAAGTTATCATATTGATAGGATCATTTGGTTTTGTGAATTTCTCTCTGGCATGATGAAAACAGAGTATAGCTGGAAATCAAAGTAAAGTAGAATATCTCTAATTTACTTCAGATTGAGTCTGCTGAGATCTGAGATTGATGTTTACTAGATGAATTTCAATGTACCCTACCCTTCCATATTAGAAACGTGTTTTCTAGCAATCTCCTTGACAGGATTGGAGACCCGCTGAAGCTAGATAGTTTCTTGTAGTCTCTGCGACCTCACCTTGCGTGCTAGTGATGGGGATATGGGAGAGTCTATAGCTCTACCTGTTTAGTCATCAGCAGCCATTGCCTGATCCTGCCTTGTCCTACCTTTGTGGAGAGGGGGTTTGGGTGCTGATCAAATGTATATGTGATCAGTCTTAGGGCATTGTCCTGCTAGGGCATTGCCACTGTCTTTGTCTCTACCACTTAAACACTTTTAAAAAATACACCGGTACCGCCAGAAAACAAAAATTTATTAGGCACACTACAGTCAACAGCTGGAACGTTTGCTTTATAGGAAAACTCAATTATGCTACTTCAGCATATTCATACCAAATAGCGGATGTACACAGGTATATAACTCATAAAGATATTTCAATTTTATGTAGCATACTGGAAATCTCTTCAGTATACGTTTGATTTTGTACAATAGGTTCCAGATCACTAAAGATATGGATTTTAGCAACTATATGAAAAATTATCAGGGCTTGTAATCCATATCATCGTTTTCTGAAATATATTTCGTTGGGATAATAACGTTCAAATTCTTTTAATGCTATTTCTGAGATGTTTTTTCTAGTTTTATTGTATAATAGAAATGATCAGAATACTCATCAATCAGACTAAGAGAGAGAGAGAGAGAGAGAGAGAGAGAGAGAGAGAGAGAGAGAGAGAGAGAGAGAGAGAGAGAGAGAGAGAGAGAGAGAGAGAGAGAGAGAGAGAATATTTTCTGCCTCAATCTGTTCATTTATAGTCTGTGCTTGTATCAAAATACGAAAAAGGATTTCAACATTTTGAAAGAGTGCTTTCTAAGGAACCATGCACATCAAATGTATCTATTAAGTGTTAAAAATTGTATTAAGGTAAGTCAAATAGATGATGTAAATTAAAGTCATGCCTTTTCCATTGGATTTTTGTTAGTTGCCAACACAACAGTTTTCTCACTTCATACAAAAGCTGTATATATACTGTACATGCGCTGAACTGCGATCATTTTTTAAAACCCGCTTGGAGCAGAGACACCAAAATACAGTTATGTAGAAATTCATATTAAGTTTCCATGTATAACATGAAGCTGATTCGGCATGTGATATGCTTATGTATCTATATGTTCATGTAATATTCTATTCGCTATTTTCTCTGTAATAACTGACGATTCAATCTCCATCCCTCCCCTCTATCTCATAAACTCTTTCGTAGCAAATATTCTTGGAAAACACAATAAATCATTCGTCTGCTGATAATTAAACATTACCAAGAATGATTGATTTTGTCTCATTTCTCTTTAAGGGTTTATTCTAAACTTATCTGTTAATTTCCCTTATTTAGCTGCTTCCCCTTTTAGGGCCCTTCGCCGAATAACATTTTCTTTATCCAAATAATGTTGCAACTTGGTTTGAAATAATAATATATCGTAACAATTATACAGCCATATCCCCTTCAAATATGTTTATTTCTGTTATGGGAATTCCATGTCTCATTGAAAATATATGGAAACAACACTATATCCTTATTGCATTCACCTGATCCATTTTGCCATTTTATAAGCAATGTTTACTTGGAGAATTGACATTTCAATTGCATTAATGTCATTGTTGAAAATATTTTTGTAGTTATTTTATATATATATATATATATATATATATATATATATATATATATATATATATATATATATATATATATATATATATATATATTAAATATATGTATAAATATATATATATATATATATATATATATATATATATATATATATATATATATATATATATATATATATATATATATATATATATATTATATATATATATATATATATATATATATATATATGAATTTATATATAGAGTAGACCCCCGGGGTACAGCATTCCCAGCTTACGTTTTTTTCACGTTACGGTGTGGAAAACAATGTTTTTTCGTCCCCTCGTTACGACATTTTTCCACACCTTACGGCATCGAACTTCAAAACTCAAATTTGGCGGTTTTTACTAGTACGACTGTGCGAGTCACTAGCCTACCACCAAGTTCATACGTCACTGCATACATCACTAAGAAGCTGGTCTGCTATTGATCGGCGTCACGGCGTCACTAAGATGCCAATACGCTATTGGCCAAACTCGCTCCCACAATGCCTGAGAGAGATGCTGCCTCTCTCTCTCTTTGTTATACACACGCTCAGTTCAGAATCTCATGGACGTTTTTTAAAGAATTGATCTCGTGTGAGTTCTTGCGACATCGTAGTTTTGGTGCATTTTAGTGCTTGATTTTAACTTTAATTCGTTAGCCATGGGTCCCAAGATTGCTAAGTGATGGTAAAGGGAGAAGTAAGAAGATGATTACTATGGAAACGAAGATGGATATAATAAAGAAACACGAAGAAGGCATGCACATCGTTACCCTCGCTAGTATGTATGGCCATAACCAGTCTATGATTGGTACAATTATCGAGAACACGGAAGCCATTAACCTTGCATTGGTTAAGTTCCAAAGTGGGTACGCCATTACCAGTGAGGTATCATAAATGAGACCTCAACTTTTGGACCATATAACTTCCTTATTAATAGATATATTTCAAATCGTTAAGTTTCTTATTTAACAATATTCATTCCTCAATATTATGTTAGGAGTAAAGTAAAATCCAATCATCTTAAATATTTAATTTGGAAAATTTAGAAAAATAAGTATATAAAATTATAAATATATAGAAAATAATCTATGGAAAATATTTACATTATGCATAAGTAACTTTGGTAAACTGCATAATAAAGTTGAATGGCATTGCAGCATTCATGATAATTTTCCAGGTCCTAGGCCAAAAAACACCAATTCCGTAACAGGGGTGAAAAAGGGCAATGCTGTGGCACTCGTTGAAGGCACTGGGGTGGCACTCCATGTAGGCACTGGCGTGGCACTTGTTGAAGGCAGTGGGATAGCACTTGAAAAAGGTACTAGGGTGGTACTTGAAAAAGGAACTGGGGTGACACTCGAAAAACACTCTAGTGGCACTGATTGGTGGCACACTGGTGAAGATGGGAGCCTTCCCTGACGGGCCCCTGAAGGGGGTCAAGGTCATTGGAGGGTCATCTATATCGTTATCGTCATCATCATCGCATGGTACAGACATCTTAATCTTTATCATAGGGAATTGTATCCTCTTCTTGCTTTGAAAATGAGAAGAAAGATGAAATGGAGGCTCGCTTTCTGAAGAGGTGTAAGATGGGGTCGAAGAGGAGAGTGCTGAGTGGGAAAAATTGCTTACACTTCCATGGTCGATGGGGCACGACACCATATTTCTGATAAAAACACGTGTCAGCAGCACACTCAATATCAATAAAATCACTGCGAGATTCCAAAATCTCGTTGAGTCTTTTCTCAGAAGGGAATTTCTTCTGCATTTTGCCAAACTGAAAAGTTGGAATTTTTTTTTTCTTTAGTTTTCCCCCTACATACTTGAACATCCAGCAGCCTAGCAAAAAGATGGCAATACCCCTGCATAGCGACTCTATTCAACAATGTTCAGTGAAAATCTCTTTAACTTTAATAAATATCACTCTCAGATATTTAGCGAGATGTAAAAGTATACGTAATTGAAATTTTGATACAGTTTAGTAGTGTGGTACGAAATTTGAGACCCCCAAAAATTTGAAGCGCTGCATCTCTGCTAATAACTGGAGCTCTGACTTGTGCGCCCTACCCCTGTTGCATCATAACAAAGTCTATGCACCGCACCTCGAGAACAATGCCACAGACAACGCAAAAGGCTGAAACCTGGGAAAAATTGCTTTGCGCCTCCGCCTGGTTCCAAATTTGGGTCCTGTTAACTCCTCACCCAAGGTTAAAGCAAGTAAGTTTTTTAAAGGCATGACTATCCTTGCTAGTGGAAGGACCTCAATCAACGACGAGATGGAGGGACTCCTTCTACTATGGATTAAAGAGAAGGAAATCACTGGTGATACACTCACGCAAACTGTAATCTCGCACAAGGTGAGCGCCATCTTTGCCTATCTCGTGGAAGCCCAGAGAGACGGTGGAGACAAAGGAACGTCGCAGCAAGGCCCCCCCCCCCCCCCGAAGAGTTCAAGGCTTCTCATGGGCGGTTTGATCGTTTTAGGAAGAGGACTGGTTTTCACTCAGTCATCAGGCATGGAGAGGCCACCAGTTCTGACCAGAAAGCAGCAGAAGAATTCCTTAAGAAGTTTCAGAAATTATTTCCAGAAAAGGCTACATTCCTCAGCACGTGTTCAACTGTGAGGAAACTGGCCTTTTCAGGAAGAAAATGCCCCGCCGTTCATATATCACAGCTGAAGAAAAGAAACTTCCTAGCCATAAACCGATGAAGGACAGACTTACGCTGGCATTTTGTGCAAAGGCCAGTGGGGACTTAAAAATTAAGTCCCTACTGGTATACCACACAGAGAATCCTCGTGCCTTCAAGGCACAAAATATCACGAAGGAGAGGCTCTTGGTATTTTTGAAGTCTAATTCCAAGGCCTGGGTCACGAGGACCATATCTCTTGAGTGGATAAACGTCTGCTTCGGTCCTGCTGTCAAGAACTTTTTAGAAGAGAACAATCTTCTTCTCAAATGTCTACTAGTACTGGACAATGCCCC
>NC_090729.1:65839104-65844104 GCF_036898095.1 Palaemon carinicauda | reverse complement strand
TTCGCCTTTGCGAAATCGCTTTTCTTTAAATTAATTACCAAATTTGCCTTTTTCAACACCTCAAATAGTGCCCTAATACGTTTTAAATGGGTTTCCCAATCATCGCTATAAATAACAATATCATCAATATACACAACACATCCTTCTAAACCATGGACTAAAGTATTCATTAACCTCTGAAAGGTAGCAGCCGCGTTCTTCATACCAAACGGCATAACTTTACATTGAAACAATCCCTGTGGTGTTACAAAAGCAGACAGGGCCCTTGCCCGCTTTGAAAGAGGAACTTGCCAATAACCTTTCAACAAATCGAATTTGCTAATGTATTTGGCCTTCCCCATTCGATCAATACAATCCTCAATTCGAGGTAATGGATAACAATCAGATTTAGATAACTCATTCAACTTACGGTAATCAAAACATAACCTGAAATCACCGTCGGATTTCTTGACCAATACAACAGGTGATGACCAAGGACTTTGACTAGGTTCAATTAGGTCATGTTTTAGCATATAATCCACTTCCTTTGCTACAACCTCATTTTTGAAGGGATTCAACCTGTAAGGAGATTGTTTCACAGGAGTGGCGCTACCTACCTCTACATCATGTTCAAGGACCGAAGTCCTACCCGGTACATCCGAAAATAATTCTTTATAATTAGATACTAAATTTTTCAAAGACCTTTGTTCTTCCTTACCTAAATGTGAAATTACTCCCGAAAATTTTTCCAAAGACTTTCTATTATCCGACCGCCATTCACACCCATTAAAACAATTATCATCAATACCCTCCCCCTCTGAAAAAGAAAAATGGTTATTGTTCTCAGAATCTACCGTGTTCCCAATAGTTGCCACAGGAATGACTTTTTCCCGTTCCATATAAGCTTTCAACATATTTACATGACACAGTTGAAAAGGTTTCCTTCTTTGAGGTGTCTCCACTAAATAGTTAACTTCACTTACTTTTTTCAAAATTTTCCAAGGACCTGAAAAAGAAGCTTTCAATGGATTCCCTGGGAAGGGTAACAAAACCAATACTTTATCGCCTACCGCAAAGTCGCGTGCCTTGGACCTTCTATCAAAGAAAAACTTCATTCTTTTTTGGCTACATAATAAGTTTTCACCCGCAAATTTCCAAGCCTTGGTTAATTTATCGCCTAGATTAGACACATAATCCAATAAATTAACCTCAGGGACGTCTCCCTCCCAAGACTCACGAACCACATCAAGAGGACCTCGAACACAATGGCCAAACACAAGGCTGAAAGGCGAAAAACCTAAAGACTGACTTGGGACAGAACGAAAAGCGAACAACAAATAAGGTAATTCCTTATCCCATTCAGAACCATTAATCAAACAATATTTCTTTACCATGGATTTCAGGGTCTGATGAAATCTCTCCAGAGCTCCCTGGCTTTCCGGATGATATGGAGAAGAGGTCACATGTTTTATATTTAACTCTGCCATTTTATCTTTGAAATACCTGCTAACAAAATTAGAACCACAATCCGATTGAATAATCTTAGGCATCCCAAACCTGGTAAAAAAGTCAATTAGTACATCTACAATTTTAACACTTTTTATTGTACGTAGTGGTATTGCCTCGGGATATCGAGACATCCTATCCATGATTGTCAAAATATATTCATTACCACTACGCGTCTTCGGTAATGGTCCAACCACATCAATAATGACTTCCTTAAAAGGTTCGGAAACTACAGGAATAGGACATAGAGGCGATTTTGGAATCCGCTGATTGGGTTTACCGACCCTCTGGCACACATCACAACTATTGACAAACTTCTTTACATCTGCCTTCAACTTCGGCCAATAATAATTCCCTAACAATTTGCAAGAAGTTTTATGAATTCCAAAATGGCCGGCCAGACCACTTTCGTGCGCCAATGACATTAACTCCTTCCTGTAACCAAAAGGAACCATTATCTGTTTCACAATTTCATAATCAACATTATCCACCCCAATAGGCCTACTCAACCTATATAAAATATTATTAAATATCTTAAATTTGGGACCAGTCATATCAGACACCTCACCTGACTCGATAGAGAGTTCCCGAAACTCCTTTTTCTGGGCTTTGATTAGCTCTTCAGTAGTCCAATTTAACTTGTCCGTTAACATTCCAAGATCTACAGCTAGGCTATCACTACGATCTAAACTACTTAAATCTACATCAATTGTTGACTCTGCAGCGTCAACCATTCTAGCACTAGAACGAGTAACTGCTGCTACTTCACTATTAGGGTTTATCAATATCGGACAATTATTATTCTTCATAGCCACATCATTCCCTAACACAACATCAACCTCCTTAACCGGGAATTTATCAACTATGGCCAATTTCAAATTCCCTGCAAAGGAAGGGCAGATTAAATTAAAATTTTCAATAGCATATGACTTTACAGACTCAGGAAAACCAGCCAATAACACAAATTCCCCACTTTTGGGTACAAAATTACAAGGTAATGCCTCCTTTAGAATCAAAGACTGAGCTGCCCCGGTATCACGCAAAATACGCACTCGTCTTTTCTCGGAAGAATTGGCGAAGGAGACACTACCGAAAGACAAATATCTGTCAAAACAACCAGGTAGTCATTGATCAGCGGATGTTGTTGGGGTAGGTTCTCTCTCTCTCTCTTCCACACCCATCACTGGCCTAACATCAGCATTTTGAGATTTTCTAAACGCATAACACATACTCTTTACGTGCCCCTTCTTATTGCAAAAGAAGCACGTCAATGTTTTCAATTTCTCTGGATTATATATATTTGGCCTATTGCCTCTGTTAGGAGAAAAATTATTATTAGCGTTACCCTGATTATTATTACTTCCCTGATTATTTCTACTAAACACCTTAGCATTATTATTAGGATTAGCATTATTATTCCTACCCGTCTTAACCCAACCAGAATTCACCTTTGTCGTTACTCCCCCTAACTCACTCTTATGAGACAAGCAATATTCGTCACTAGCGATGGCTACCTCCTGAACAGTCTCGAGTTTCAACTCTTCGAGGTGGACCTTCAGTTTATCCGGGACACACCTTTTAAACTCCTCCACCAACATTAACTCCTTCAATTTCTCAAAATCTCCCACCTCCTTGGACTTGAACCAATCGCTAGCATACTGTTCCTTCGCCCTGGCAAATTCAACATAAGTTTGTTCCCTACATTTTTCTAAGTTCCGGAAGCGTTGCCTATAAGCTTCAGGGACTAACTCATAGGCCTTCAAGACAATAGCCTTCACACTCTCATAATCTGCTGATAGATCCTCCTCCAGCGTTACATATACCCTCTGAGCTCTTCCAACCAATTTACTTTGTATAAGAGTGGTCCAATACTCTTGGGGCCACTCCAACCTTGCAGCAATCCTCTCAAACGATACAAAAAACTCTGCTACATTATTTTCTTCGAATTTAGGTACAAATTTGAGAGCCTGCGATAAATTAATAGCAGGAGTTACTAACCTATTTGGGGAATGGGCGGGGGAAAAAGAAACTGGGTTTCTCATAGCAATCTCATGCTGCCTCTCCTTTTCTCTTTCCCCTGCCTTAAACTTTTCCATTTCAAATTCCATTTGTCTCAGGGCAATTTGCCTATCCAAAATTTCTACTGACACTACATTATCAGGTTTCACCTCTTGTTCCCCACTTGTCTTTACAGTCTTAACATAATCATAAATTTGCAATAGCAATACACCCTTTCTAATGGACACATCATATTCCAATTCAAAATGCTCTGCAACAATTTCCAAGTCTTCCCTATTTAACTCTGCCAACCTCTCTTGCCACCCCTCTCCTCTAAGGAGTTCGAATACGTTAACAGCCATGATCACTTATTCACACAAAACACTAAATTTACATAAAACAACACCGAGGAGGTGAAAATACACTGCCTGAAAAAAAAAATTACCCCAAGAATTAACTTTGCACAAACAGGTGAATACTCAGGAACGAACAATCCTGTCACGGTCGCCACTTGTGATGGCTGGTTTTGACCACCACTCAAAACACTACACTTATCAAATAGTATTCACCATCATACAGTACTAAGTCCACTAAAGGTGGAATAGTAGCCAAATATCAATACGAGTGCAAAGTCAACTCAAGGGGACGAAGAAAATACCAAAAAAATTTCCTTAATTTTAATACATAATAACAAGACAGAAATAACACCTGAACCACAATAATACAATAATAAATTATACCCACTCAATCTTAACTCCCTGTAAAAGAAAACAATTACACGATTACAGAAAGGTCATCAACACATGCATACTAAATGGAGAGAGGGTCCAGAAAGGAGAAGGCCAACGAAAAGTGAGAACATCCTAACAAATACAAACTAAATATCCCTATCAAATTGACGATGGCTGGTGTGATTCAAAGGCTTTCACAAGCTCCACTAATGACGTCAGCTGTCTATCAACGGTCGTGATCACGATACTTTAACAGGTATAAATATTATTACCTTGGGACAGAGAGGTCCCCTTGGCTTTTACTGAACCAAGGGCAGTGCACAAAATGTTAAGATGAACTGGATCCTCGCTGCAGAGAATGGATATCCAAAGAAAGCTAAATAGCTTCACACTGTAGCTCTGCAATGGCGAGGAGTAAATATAATCCAGTAGCAAATGTCGTGCCCTTCAATGTTGGAGGCTCAGAAACACACTAACTTAACCACCAGTGAAAAGACAAACTATCAAAAAAAAGTAAACAATAAGTCTACAATATATTAAACCTTATACATCTATAAAAACTTAAATAATTTAGAAAAATAAAGCAATAATATTACAATATATATATATATATATATATATATATATATATATATATATATATATATATATATATATATATATATATATATATATATATATATATATATATATATATACATATATACTGTATAAATATATATATATATATATATATATATATATATATATATATATATATATATATATATATATATATATATATAT
>NC_090729.1:65794053-65806553 GCF_036898095.1 Palaemon carinicauda | reverse complement strand
TTTTCTTCCTATTTGTTTTCCTGTTCGTCCAGCTACCTTGAAACATAATTTTGGTGTTTAAAAGGTTCCCAAGCGTAAAAACAAACTCCTCTGCTCAAGGGAGGCAAACCATTTCAAGGAATCCAACCGTAAAATAATTTTATTACGGTGATAAAGATTGTACGTTGCTTCACCTCACAAATGAACATTCTTTTCGTCTATCTGCTTGAAATGTTGGGTTCTGCTAATATTGGATGTTGATATTAAATATGATGCCTCAATTATTTTTAGACTTTTATATCTTTGGCAGTAAAGAAAATGATGCGGAAATTAATTTGTGTTCCCTGGTTTTTGTAAATTTTTTTATGATTCTTATGAAAATATAATTGTGATTAGGAAAACTTAATGCGATGAGAGAACTTTTATTTTAAGTTGTGTTAAAGTTCCTTTTACAGGAACAGAGCAAAAATGAAAAAAAAAATAATAATCAGTTTATGAACAAGTAAACAAAAGTTCACATCTATTTTCGGAATATTGAAAGAAAATCACCAAAATCTATTTGAAGGAAACGAACGCAATGACTGACATATAACGTCGGCATTAGTTTTTGTAATGGGGATTTCACTTAAGAATTTGTGAAATATTATTCCGGCCAATTGCAATATACTCCTTTGCCTTTCTTTACGATAACTTTTATTTCAATAGTGCTACTTCGACTGGCTGAAACTTTTTTTTTTCAGTAAAACAAATACGGTTGTTAAATCTGTGTACTAAATTTATCATAGACATAGATTGTAACATTGTATTCTCTATTGGCATTAGAGGAAACGATCTATTTCCCTATCTTTCTCTTTTTTTGAGAAATATTCAATACATCGACATTTCTTTATGTATAGGTAATTAACAGCTATGTATTACGGCTCATAAACCTATAACACAGTCAACCTAATTTATAGCTAATTGAATCGTTAGAGAAGACCATATCCCCATCCAGTGATAAAATGGTGACATTAAAGGCCGCTACCTTGAACTTCTTTATGAAAATCTTGCCGATAATGAAGAATAATAATGCACAGGAACGAGCATGGGATCCTAAATATATAAGACATTAAGGCTCTCATAAATAGAAGTTTGACAATATTGATGACAATGGCCGAAATGATTTGAAAGAGGTATTAAAATGTAATGCTCTACTTTTTAAAAATTAATCTAGGAAGAGTTTATGAATCAGAATATTCATTTGTCGAGAAATGTTATTAATTTCATAATAATCCACACACACACACACACACACACACACACACACACACATATATATATATATATATATATATATATATATATATATATATATATATATATATATATATATATATATATATATATCTATATATATATATATATATATATATATATATATATATATATACATATATATACATATATATATGTATTTGTATATGTATATATACATATATATATATATGTATATATATATATATATATATATATATATATATATATATATATATATATATGTATATATATGTATATATATGTATATATATACATATATATATATGTATATATATATGTATATAATATATATATATATATCTATATATGTATATATATACATAAATATATATATATATATATATATATATATATATATATATATATATATGTATATATATATTTATATATATATATATATATATATATATATATTTATATATATATATATGTATGTATATACATATATATATATATATATATATATATTGTGTATATATATATATATATATATATATATATATATATATTGTGTATATATATATACATACATATATATATATATATATATATATATATATATATATATATATATATATATATATATATATATATATATATATATAACAATCTGTGTTTTAGTTGTCTTACAGACAACAGTCTTCAGGGAATCCAAAGAAATGAATTGTATCACCTTCGAGGACATAAAGGATATTTCACATCTAGTAAAATATTGATGTTAATTTTCATATAAAGTTCTTCAGAAATTAGTCTCCTCTAATATGATATTATCTTAACCAAAATAAAAACGTAATCAATTACCAATAATGAAAGAAATCTCTCATATTTGCTTTATATATATATATATATATATATATATATATATATATATATATATATATATATATATATATTGTAAAAACATCTCGAATTTTCATTTTATCATATTGCAATGCAAACCAAAAGTTAGACAGATATTAACAATGTTCTAGGACAATATTGCAGAGTCAAAAATGTCATTTACCAATTTAAAAGGAAACTTATACTGCAGAGCATTAGAAATTAGGAGAAGTGGAAATTCTTGGCTTTCCGTGAATCTATGAGGTCGTTATCCCAACTCACTAAATATGTTAAAGAGCATTAATGGGAACATCGTGTGATAATTATGGGGAGAAAACTAGCGAGCCTCTAGGCTATCCTTTACAATGACCCATTCATAACAGGTCAAGAGACAATATCTAAGGTCTAAAGTTGAAAGTTCGTTCCTGATTATCATTTTAGCACGACTTTATCGCGTTTAACGATAATAATAATAATAGTAATAATAATAATAATAACAATAATAATAATAATAATAATAATAATAATAATAATAATAATAATGATAATAATAATAATCAGGAGAGGTATTACAGTATTGACCCAACTCTGGTGCACCTCTTACTACTAATCGGAAGGCCATCGTTTGTAAGCAAATTCGTGGAATAACAGATTGTGTTCAATAAATGAATCTAATTGCTGTGGACTGAGTAATTTTAGTGATAAATACTCTCACACCACATCATGAAATTGACAAATTCAGATTAAATCAATTCTACGTAGTCAGAGCAACACCAAACAAGAATTTAGTTAATTTATTGCAATGACATTTTATACTGTTGTAGATGTAAAATCCTGTAGTTTTAACCATAATTATCTGATTCATTGTATTGCTATTTTTTTTTTAACTCGAGATATTTATGTTATTATATGAATGATAAATAATTCGTCTTTTATTGCCTAATCTTCTTCAATTTAGTTTTTAGGAACTATCTTACACGCAAAGCAACTTTACCCGTCAACGTTATGGAGGATTTTCAGTATATATTGTATTCATTAGATGTAAGCTTACTGGTGTTTACGGATTTCCTCAACCTTTTACTAAACTAGTTTTATAGTATTTAAATAATTTACAATTAAATCTACTTTTTGTCATTGCTGTGCCACATGTCAGAATTAGTAGCAGTACACCGACCAATTCCCCCAACTGAAATTCTGCCTTTTTATTACGAAGACAACTCACTAAATAAAGCTCCACCGGGAATCAAAGCTGTGGGCGGTAATGCCACAGGATTACGTAAGTTATATGTGGCATACCGCATTAGCATTAATAGCAGTAATCTACTTGAGACTCACAAACAATAAATTGAACTAATCACTGGGTAAAAGAGTATCATTGAAAATATGGTAACCTTCTCTTTGATTTTGAAAAGGGGTAAATAGTTTTCTTCTCAAACTCTATACCCATTAATTAAGTTACAGAAAACGTAAAATGAATAGGGCTAGATGTGGGACCGAAAGCAGTTTGCCAAGCCTTAAATATGTATGAAAGTCTTTTAGGGTAGAGAAAAAGGCCAGAGACTTGCACCCTTTTTCTGAAGTCTAGCTGATAAACAAGGAAGATTAAACATATTAGCGTTACCAAGAGAGAGAGAGAGAGAGAGAGAGAGAGAGAGAGAGAGAGAGAGAGAGAGAGAGAGAGAGAGAGAGAGAATACTATTTTCTTCCTTTTCGTTGTACCAAATGTTAATTTTACTGAAAATGACGAACATTTTCCCATTGTATTCCATATTCCGTAAGTAGTTTCTCCGGAATATGGAATACAATGGGAAAATGTTCGTCATTTTCAGTAAAATTAACATTTGGTACAACGAAAAGGAAGAAAATAGTATTCTCTCTCTCTCTCTCTCTCTCTCTCTCTCTCTCTCTCTCTCTCTCTCTCTCTCTCTCTCTCTCTCTCTCTCTAAGATATTTTACCTCTTCCCAATTAATGCGTGTCACTCATACCTCCCCATTGCATAGTTTCCTTTGATTAAATGCCTTCACGCACTTCTTCAAAACGTCCTTTTTTCCCGTTCCATTCAATGAAAAAGTATCAAATTAATTCAATTTCTTTATGGCTCTATGTCGATCTCCCTTATTTTCATGACAACAGTTAGTTCTTATTGTTAGCATTGGATTGAACTGAGAACCTTCTTAGGCCAATATGTACCAATAGCTATACTTCTTGCCTCTCATTCGTTTGTTCAATATCAAGATCACCATTATGTTATTAGTCTCATACTTTCAGTTATTCATCCTTTTTTCTTCTGTTACTTGTTATCTCATATACATCATACAATTCATGAAGAAATATGCAGTGTTTGGTAGCCGACACTAGTGTGATTTTATCTGTTTAGTGTAATATATGGGTGATATTATGACTATTATTGTGATTACTTTTTCTTGGGCAGTGTTCTATCGTTTACAAAGGAAGGTTTCTATCAGTGAAAATCATCTACGAATTGAGCAAGGAACTAATTGATCTGCGGTACTAAAGATTAATATAAGAATTATGTACAAGGGATTTATTACACCACAGGTTATTGATTATCAAATTAAAAAGGAGAGCTAGTAGCGAAATGAATCATTTAAAATATTTTTTCAGGATACATTGATCCCAAAAATCCCAAAATACATTCTAAATATGTTGTTTTGAAAGGTATATTTCATTATTGAGGGACAATGCACGGTTTATGCGACTAGCATATTAAATGTAAGTTTCTGTATTATTACAGTAATAATTATGAATGAAGTTTAAACTTACAATTAAGAAGATTTAATGAAGTCAGCTCATTAAGACCCATTCACACAGAACACAAATATAATAGTTGCCGATAAATTATGCTTTGGATATTTGTTTATATTTATGCTCTATGTAAGACCAGTAATAAAACTGTCGGATTTTCCTATCTTATGAAACATATGAAACCAAATTTATGGACCAGGTTTATGAAACTAAAGAGGATACTTCTTTTTTTCTTGAATAATTAACACATACTCACAAGCACACACTCATGTATTCTGATGCCTCTATGCACTACAAGCAAGAGAAAAGAAATCCCATCAATGAAAATAATCGTGTTAGAATTGAGAATACTAAAAACATCCAGTATTCGTTTTTATTAAGTGGTGTTGGTAGGGGAGCTGAGTGGGGCTTTGGGATTACAGGAGCAATAGACAGTGAAGGGGACCCATTAGTTTTCCCAGATAACTATTTTAAAGTTATTTGAACCTTTGTTGGTGTTTGGGATGGTTTAAATAAATAACGGGTCATTTCGGATAATATCATAAATTACAATGGATATTGATGTTAGGGTGTTCCATCTCTTTAAAACAATGGTTCCTAACCTTCTTCCAGTGGCGACTCCAATTTAGCTACACCATATATTTTGCGACCCCACTCAAATATCAAGGCTATATCCTTTTTGTTTTCAAATAAAAAAGACAATATAATTGATCAAGGTATACTGTTTATCTTTTGAATAGCAAAAACTTCAAAATGCACTTATATATGATATAATAATATAATTTGTTTATAAAACACACACTGCATAATAGAATGTTATTGATATGAGTAACACAAAACTTATCTTGATAATATACAGTGATTTTCTTCATGTGATGGTTGGAACTGATTTTCTACCGCCAGTATCTCAATCCGCAATGAAGTTTTCGATACAGACAACGTAGTTCATCTTCAGCATGGAGATTAGTTCTCAGCATCAGCTTTACTGTAAGTAAAGATGGAAAGTCACTTCCCACATATGTCGAGGAAGAGGGCATAAAATTTTAAGCATACCTTCAGCCAAATTTGGATATCGAAGTAACTGCTATATTCAAAACTGAATCTCTGTTAAGGAATCAGAGTCGGCTTTGGCACTATCAGATCTATTAAGATCAATAAATTCCTATTGATATCTTTCAGGAACATTTTCAATAGCTGCATAAAATGGTTTATTTGAGGTAAGGTATGGGAGAACTGAGGCTTTTCTGGAAAATATTGGCTAAATTCCTCTTTTAAAGTGTACAAACCGTAGGATAAGTAAACTTTGAAAACTGTTTTTGAATGGAATATCTGTATTATTTTCTTCAACAAATGCATTTAATATGCGAAACATGTACAAATTTCTCTTTCATCCTTTACTGCCAAAGATCCAGCTTCATTTGGAAAGCATTTAGTTTTTCTGCAATATCACGAATGATGCAATTTTCTCTCTGAAGTGGAAGATTAAGGGAAAATTCTAAACATGTAGTTTTTGCCCAAATGATTCATATCACCTAAGAAACTTTAGAGCTTTGTTCTACCTTGCCGACATCCTTATCATTAACAAGCTAGTGAAAGGATAATCTTTAACTAGCGAGTAACTGAAATCCTCGGTCCTCTGCCCGTATATGTTTTCAATATTCGCGAGTTTACAAACTTAACTTTGTTTTGATATTCTCTTTTTTTTATTTTTTTTTTATTGAGACAACACCTGCAGCATACATCGTTAGACAGCTGAAGACCACCATCGTGTTTTGCAATGGCAGAAAGGGGTTCTTCCCCTATCCCCCCCCTCCTCCCCTCGAACAAGAGTGGAGAAAGGCAGGATAAAAAAAACCCAGATGCTTACTTTGAGGAGCCATAAAAGCTCCCCTAGTCTCCTGCAATGGAACCAGTCCCCGGAACTTCAAAGGACCACCCAGTGCAGACCCTAGATCGCCCACCAGCGACCCAAGAAGATGTTGAGACTGAAAATAACCCCTCTCAAGAACCACCTTCACAAACAGCAACAACTGGAGATTCTAAGTTTAGGCTTACTCCAGGACCCAGTATTACATCCTATACTGCCATAGTAGCCATGGAGGCTAGCAATCCTCACCTCAACATGACCATACGTCCCAATCGCAGGGGACAGTTGGTCATAACAGCAAAAGATGAGCCAACAAAGACCTACCTTGAGCAGCAAGAAAACGTACTCAAACTGGACATCAACGAAAGGCCCACCACCATTATTATTGTGTATGACTTCGACCTTCCACTAGAACCTGTGCTCCAACATCCCTCCATCATCACTGTCAAGAGATGTGAAGGGAAAGCCGGAGGAAGATCCCACAAATTGGAGGCCGTCTACAAAGGATCTCGCCCTCCTCACCTCTCCTTCGGTCATTGGGGCACATTCCGCACCGAAGAATACTTTAAGGAGCCACTTCGATGTTTCCGGTGTCAGAAGTTTGGCCACAACAAAACCCGCTGCACAGGTCCAGAGATCTGTGGGGTTTGCAGCAGTAGACAACACCCCACTGCCCACTAGTATTGCCAGGCATAAAACCATCGCCCGCTGCCCTAACTGTGGAGGATCCCATCATGCTTGGCATGATAGATGTCCCCACAGACTTCAGCGAATTGCAGACCGCCAGGGAGCAGACCGCCAATATAACCTCTATCCACGTCAGCAGCGTCGAACGCAACCACCTCCAACTAAACATAACCCTCCACCATCCAACCACACCTCCCAACAAAATCTTAACCCTTCCAGACATGCCATTCCTGAACTTTCCTCTCCTCCAGCACCTAAACCTCAACGTCCTCCCAAACCTTCTCCTAAAGCAAAAAGATCCCCAACCCATACTCCTCACACTCCCTCAGCTTTAAAACTTAACTCTCCAACCAATTCTCCCACTGTCACCCAGCCAAAAAAAACAGAACCCAACCCATCCTCCTCTGCATCTATCACTCACACACCCAACATTTCCTACTCCTTAAAAGAATTTTCTAACATTACCAGCTCCACCGTCACAAGCAAATCTAGCGCCTCACGCCCCTCCAAATATCCTTCAAACATTGACAGCAGTGAGTACGACCTTTCTGCTTGCCTTATGGATGATCTGCTAGCCGCCATCAGCAACATCCTTCGCAACTTCTTGCGATCCCGCAAAATCAAATTTACACAGGAGTCTCTTGATGACTTCATGTTTGACAACGCCACCAAGGAACTATGATCTCAATTCCCTTCATAGTTCCTCCTGCATATGGACCTAATATAACCACTTGTAACAACCAAAACATCCAAGTGAAAGTGCTCCAATGGAATATTTTCGGACTTCGAAACAAGCTTGCATTCCTCCAGTCTCAAACCTCAGTGCATGACCCTGACATTATCATACTACAAGAAACTCTGCTTAATGAGAACATACCATTTACGTTCTCAGGATATAAAGTATACACAACGTATCTATCACCAATGACAAGAGGACTGACCACCCTTATCAAAAGCAGCATCCCCTTCAACTACTACCAAGCATAGACTCTGGGACAGAGGCAGAGACTTATAGTGTCCAGATATCTCTGCTAGCCACGACCCTAACAGTCCACAACATCTACAAGTCCCAGCAAAAAGCATCAATGCGGGGACACTCTTCGCAGCAGCCTCCGACGATGACTCAATTATTGCAGGCGACTTCAACGCTCATCATCAGTTCCTGAACTCAATATTAGAAACAAATCAAAGTGACAGACACTTGCAGGCCCTACTGCAAGAATATCCTTATGTAGCACTGCTCAACAACGTCACAGAAGACCCCCATCTAAAAGGAGGTACCCTAGATCTCACCTTCTTATCCAGTGCCATACAAAGAGGAGCTAAATGGCAATTACATCCTGTATTAATCAGTGATCACTTTGCCATTGAAGTTAAACTCGAATTGCAGAAATACCCCCCTCCTCCTCCACCCCCAAAAAGATAGAACCCAGAGTTTGCCAACTGGGAAAAATTCGTAACAGCTATGACAGAGTGGGCTCTGGAATACATAAAAAACCCGCACGATGATATCTCCACCCTATCAACCGACTTCAGCAAACAACTAGAGGGAGAGCAGCCAGTGTATTCATGCCACAAAAAAAGAACTCTGAGAAGAAACATGCTGATGCCTGGTACTATAACAGTCTCATCAAAGAAATGAATGCTAGAACAAACAGAACCAGGAAACTTCTTAAAAGACACAGAACTGATGAGCTACATAATTTACTTGTAGAGATCATCATACATCCTGTGCAAATATCATTGGAAGTAAAACTAGACAAATGGTACTCATGGTGCCCCGAGGTCAACTTCAGCACATCCCTAGCCAAAATATGGGGCTGGTTTAACAAAGTCTCTGGGAAGTACAACACACCCAGAGTCACACACCCAAACCCATTAGCTGAAGCCAAGAGGATTGCTAACAACTTTGTGGAAAAGGCAAAAAGTACCAATCTACCTCTGCAAACTATTAACAGGCAGAGAACACTGCTCCCAATTAGAAACAACATTATTGAAGCCGCCTGCAACATGTTAGATGATACTGATCACCCCTATACCATGGAGGAACTCAATACGGCCCTCGCAAAAGGCAGGAAGGACACTGCCCCTGGAGCCGACCTCATCATATATAATGCTGAGGAACAAGGGAAATCATGCTAAATTGGTCTACTTGCATTTGATTAACAGAACACACACCGAGAGACTACGTCCAACCACATGGAACCAGTAAGACACCAAACCAATTCCAAAACCCAAGGAGCCAGACACCTACCAACCTATAGCTTTGATAAGCTGCACAGAGAAAGTAGCTGAGAGAATGGTACTCAACAGATTGCAGTGTAAAATAGGACAACCACATCATCACCTATATGCCTACATAGGCACTCAAGAATGCATTATAGATGTCCTCTCAACAATTAATGACAAAAAAGCTTTTCTCATATTCCTTGATCTCGAGAAAGCCTTTGAGCTAGCCAGCTCACAAGATATACTCTTTACACTTGTTGAAAAAAGAGTGAAAGGACACTTACTGGTCTGGACTCGAAACTACACACAAAACCGAGAAGCCAGAGTCTTTTTCCAAGGAAAAAACACCGCGTTCATCCCCCTTGAAAACGGTACACCACAAGGAGGCATACTTAGCCCCTACCTTTTCAATCTACTAATGGAGAACTTAGCCACTTTAAAACTCCCAAATGTTGTGGAAATCTTCATATATGCCGATGATGTATGCATAGTATGTCCAAATAAAGCTCATGCTAGAAATATCAAAATGCACTTGACATGATCCAAGCCAACTGCAATGATTTTGGCCTAAAGATCAATACCAACAAAACATAAGAAATGGCTATAAAACATTCGCAAAACCCTCAGAACTTCACACTGATGGGTGAGGACATCGAATGGGTAAGTCAATTCATGTACCTTGTGGTAATCATTAGCAAAACCCTATCACCAGCCAATGAAGTAACCTACCTCAGAGAGAAGACAAAAATTCGTCTATTAGCCATGTAAAGAATGACCTGCCTTAAACAAGGAGTATCAAATAACCTCCTAAAACTGTTTTATCTACAATCAATTCGATCCCATACCGATTATGCAGCACCCACACTCACTGCATTGACTGACACTCAAAACGCATCATTAGAAGTAGTCCAAAACAATGCCATGAGACTCATTAGTGGCTCTCCAATGTGGACAAGACTCTGCTTACTTAGAGCAGAAACCAACCTAATTCCCATGTCAGCCAGGATTGATATTAGGAATAGCAGCGTTATAGTCAAGTCAATCATCGCAGACAGAAAAAGCCCACTCAACAATAAAATAAAAAGGCTTCTACCTATTGCAGAAGAACAGGATTCGCCAAATTCCCATGCAAAGAAACTGCTGGGTACACTCAGAAGAATGCCGATGCAAAATGAGGCTCCCAAAACCAAGGGACAACAAAAGCATGATGGATACATCCCTCCTGCTCCTTGGGCTTGTGATCCTATCAAATACAACTTCACCATCCTACCAGCAGCAAGGAAGGCTCTCTGAACACCAGAGCAACTTACTGTAGCAGCAAAAAAGGCAATAAGGAACACACCTGCGCCTCACACCTATTATACGGATGAATCAGTAGACCGTGCAATCCCTGCAGCTGCTGCTGCAGTTATCTCTACATCAGGATATAAAGAAAACTGGAGACTTTCCAACCATGCCTCCACACTGCAAACTGAACTAGTGGCCATTGCAAAAGCTGTAGAACACTCTGCCAACTAACAAGACGGGAACACAACAATCCATACAGATTCCAGAGGAGCCATTCTGGCCCTCAGCAACAAGGAACCTACAGAGAATGTTTACCTCATCACTGCAATTCAATTCTTAGCCTTGCTCCACCAAAGAAACAATAGGCAAGTCACCTTGAATTGGATTCCAAGTCATACTGGAATCTCTGGCAACGAGGGGGCCGTCCACCTTGCTAAATCGGCCTTAATGTGCCAAACCATTACCATTACTCCGCAACAGTTATTAAAAACAATTAAAAATAAAATGGCTGCCTACTGCAACATCCAAAAGACTAGTGAAGTAAGGAGATCCTTCCTAGATGGATCAAGATCGGCAAAGTGGTATATTGAAGCTACAAACATACTACCACACCCAAGTGCAAGACAAACACCTCGCCAGGACGCAGCAATCATCTGCAGACTGCGACTGTGATATCTATGTAACTGGCAAATCATCTTGGATAATGGCGAAGACCCTGCAGCACAGCATAGACCAATTAGACCAAGTAGTGTAATCAAGACACAAAATAAACTTTACAGCACTATCTAAGGCAATGTCAGGAAACAAGCCTGCTTCAGCAGGATCTTAATCCCAACACTCCTACAACTGCAACAGCAATTGTCAAGCATATAATTGACAATCATGACACCCTCTCAGCCTTTCTCCGCAGCTACCCTCCACCGAGATAACGTTGCAACAAAGCCAACGAGAAATCTAAGTGGCAATTAAAGAGAAACCTTATCCCCCCTGTAATTTCTATGCTGGGAGCAGAACGATTGTTGGCGGGTGAGGACAACAACTCGCGCTCCTTATAAGGAGGCAGTTTTGTCTTCCCGTCCTGTTTTCAGTCTGGAAATGGGGTCGGAGTCGTCGGAGGTCTTTTTGACTTCCAACATATCTTTCTCTCCTCTTAGCTATCTCCCTTGCTGGAGTCAGAACGGGTGCTGGCGGCTGAGGGCAACAACTCGCACTCCTTATAAGGAGGCAGTTTTGCCTTCCCGTCCTTTTTTCAACGCTGGAACTGGGAATGGAGCCGTCGGCGGTCTTTTTGTTATCCAGCACCTTTTTCACCTTCAATCTCTTTTCTTTATTTCAGTTCAGGCATCCCTCTAAATCACCTTTGTAAGTCTCAATAAATAAAATCATAAGTAACCTTTATTTTTACTTTTTCTTCTTTACTTATTAACAAGTACAGGAATTTTCTTTATTCCATCCTATCTCTACTACTAAAACTGCTATAATTCCCTCTTTTAGCTCTTTCTCACTCAGCTGAAATCTCACACTATCCCTCTATCTTACAACTCAAGC
>NC_090729.1:65776553-65789053 GCF_036898095.1 Palaemon carinicauda | reverse complement strand
ATTTTATAGGAAGAAAAGTATCTAGATTTTGACTCTGAAAGACCAATGAAATTGGCATTAAGAGTTTTATTTATTACTAGCTCTGTAAATACAAGCTATGTTATGCCACTCTTATACCTCCCGAAAGACTTAATTTTGATTAAGGAGTCATATTATGCAATAATATTAATTGTGAAAAAGAAAATTGGGATTTAAGTGAGGATACATTTTTATTCATGATTTTACCAGACAATAGTTAGTTTATGGGCAATGAAAGCTTCGTTTTGAAAAACTTATATTATATATTTTTTAATTTTGAATACCCAAGTAAAATTAATCAATATATCTTAATGAGCATGTTATATATTATTTCGTTTAAACTTCATTATTATTTTCTGTAGTTCTAGTTTGCACCGGTGTCAATGACCTTAGTTGTCAAGACGCCAGAAAACTTTCAATCAATCAATCAATCTAGCTTGCACAAGACTTTTTCACCCCTGTTCATAGTAACTATTACATTAGCTTCATTTAAATTTCTTTTAAGTTGAACATTTCCTATTATCATGAAAAAAAATTAGATATGTTTAAAAAAATCAAGTAATGTATACGTTTAATATATATATATATATATATATATATATATATATATATATATATATATATATATATATATATACAGATATATATATATATATATATGTATATACATGTATATATATATATATATATATATATATATATATATATATATATATATATATAATATATATATATATATATATATATATATATATATATATATACATATATATATATATATATATATATATATATATATACATATATATATATATATATATATATATATATATATATATATATATATATATATATATAATAAATAAATAAATAAATAGAAATAGAAATATCCTCACAAAAGAATGCTTTTGTAATTTGAATAATAGCCGGAATAAAATCTCATGTATATATCTATCCCTGACAGCGTCCATATTTTTAATGCTCTGAAAGGTCAACAACTACGATATTTTTCAACTAGAAATTCAAAAGTCAAGAGAAATATATATTATTATTTCATCAATGGAGCTTTTGCTAAAACAAATATATTTCCTTTTTCAGTGATTACACACTGCAAGATTACCAAAATGTTAATTCCTCTTATTTTGCCCAATGATAGTCATGCATTTTACTGTACAATTTAGAATATAGAAAAAAGGAATTACGTGTTGTTTGTGTAAAATATAATATTCATACATACACCACACACACACACACACACACACACACACACACACACACATATATATATATATATATATATATATATATATATATATATATATATATATATGTATATATATATATATATATTTATATATATAAATATTTATATATATATATATATATATATATATATATATATATATATATATATACACATACGCGCATATATATATATATATATATATATATATATATATATATATATATATATATATATATATATGTATATATAAATATAAATAGATAGATAGATAGATATATATGGATATATGTTACACAATCATATATATATATACATATATATATATATATATATATATATATATATATATATATATACACATACGCGCATATATATATATATATATATATATATATATATATATATATATATATATATATATATATAAATAGATAGATAGATAGATATATATGGATATGTATTACACAATCATATATATATACATGTATATATCTATATCTATCTATCTATATATATATATATATGTATACATATATATATATATATATATATATATATATATATATATATATGTATGTATATATAAATATATGTATATATATATATATATATATATATATATATATATATATATATATATATATATATATATATATATATATACATACATATAGTATGGAGATGGGTTTATTTCAAGTCTAGAACAGATACCTGAACTCGACTGAAATATCTGCAGTGATTAGTCATCGTAAACTTATATCTCTTGAGATTGATAGGTCATCTGGTAGTCCTCGCAGGTATGGTTTCGGCTGAGTAGGCAAGGGTTGGACTATCTGTCCAATCAGAGACTATTATCATAAATGAATTCCATTGGATATATATTCCCAAGGCATATATCGGTATTAAATGCCATTGTGGTCCTCCTTACCCTGACAGAGGTTGCCGACAAAGACCGCATCGTCTCCACTGACAGTTTCTGGATGGAGGACATGCCCTCTACACTCCCTGAGGAGTTCTTCTGCAAGCAGGGCCACAACCTGCTGACCTGCCAATGCCCTGCGAGTTTGTGTATGTCACAGGATGCCCTTCGAAGGGAAGTTTTAGCTTCAATATCAGATTATCTCGTCTGTTAAGTAAAAGACATCCCAAGAGCACTGAAGAATTAGTGGAAATTATAAGAAGAGTTCATTTTCGCCACATGAAGGTCGGATTTAACTTTCATCAGCTTCCCCTCTCTTTCGATGTTGTTCAAGAAGAACAAGCTTATTATTTTTCACTAACAAAATGCCAGCAAATATAGATATTTCCCATTGATAGGATGCAGTAGGCTTGCTGGAAAGGGCAATGAACAGGTATTTCGTTTGATCAGGTTTAATAGTATAGTATAGAATAACTGGTCTAAATTTATTCAGGATTTTTATAAGTGATATTAAAGAAGGTAAAAAAGTTTGTCTTTTGTAAAGACATTTTTGTTTCTGACTGTGAGCAAAGTGTAACCACAAAACCACAAAGATTTTGCTTATTTATATCAACTAGGTAGGAATAGTTTTACGTAATTCAACTTACCATTTTCATTTTTTTTTTAAAAAGTGTTGATTTCTCATTACGAATCATAGACTTTATCTTTTTAAGTTAGATTTCAGCTAGAAAAATTATAATTTTCATGAATTTTTATCTCAATCTTTTTCTTTTAACTTTTAAAATAGAAGTTAGTTAACTTCGTAAATCCCGCGTTCATCGCATAAAAATTATGAGTTCTTTTCCTCAAACTTTCTGATTTCTTGCAGCTTGTTTACTGATGTTGATGTGTTTATTATCATCATCATCATTATCTCCTCCTACGCCTATTGATAAAAAGAGTAGGTAGTAGGTTAGCTAGGGCACCAGCCACCCGTTGAGATGCTACCACTAGAGAGTTACGGCATCTTTTGACTGGCCAGACAGTACTACATTGGATCCTTCTCTCAGGTTACGGTTCATTTTATCTTTGCCTACACATAAACCGAATAGTCTGGCCTACTCTTTACATATTCTCCTCTGTCCTCATACACCTGACAGCACTGAGATTACCAAACAATTCTTCTTCACCCAAGGGGTTACTGCACTGCAATTGTTCAGTGGCCACTTTCGTCTTGCTAAGGGTAGAAGAGACTCATTAGCTATGGTAAGCAGTTCTTCTAGGAGAAGGACACTCCAAAATCAAACCATTGTTCTCTAGTCTTGGGTAGTGCCATAGCCTCTGTAACATGGCCTTCCACTGTCTGGGGTCAGAATTCTCTTGCTTCAGGGTACACTCGAGCACACTATTCTATCTAATTTCTTTTCCTCGTGTTTTGTTAAAGTTGATATAGTTTTTATAGGAGTTATTTATTTTAACGTTACTCTTCTTAAAATATCTTTTTTTCCTTTCCTCACTAGGCTATTTTCCCTGTTGGAGCCTCGGGCTTATAGCATCCTGCTTTTCCAAATAGGGTTGTAGCTTAGCAATTAATAATAATACAAATAATAATAATTTACATTAATTAAAATCACGGGTGTTAATGCTATATATTCATCATAAATAATCACGTGTTGCAAACTCACAATTCAGCTATCATTGTGGAGATGGGTTATTTCAAGTATAGAACAGATTTCTGAATTCGACATGAAAGTTTACGGTGACTCGCTATATACTTATATCTCTCTCGATAGCTCAGTTGGTAGAGTCCTCACAAGCATGGTTTCGGCTAAGAAAGCAGTGTTTCGAATCTCTGCCCAGCCAGATATTATCATAAATGAATTCTAGTGAATATATATTCCGAAGGTAGAATTCGATATTAAATGTCATTGTGATTGATATTTACATTAATTATTTTTAAGAGTGTTAGGGACATATATATATATATATATATATATATATATATATATATATATATATGTGTGTGTGTGTGTGTGTGTGTGTGTGTGTGTGTGTGTTCTTCAAATCTTAGTTAAAATTTTTCCAACTATTTCTTTCGCGAAATTTTAGCCCTATGTAATTTTCTTTCAATATTATAATTCTTTTTTTTTTCAAATCATTTTAAAATTCGTTACTTGTCCATGGTTTATTGATTATTCTTAAAAGCAGACGAACAACAAATGTAAATATCTTATTCTCTGATGACAAAAAGTATCTGAATTTTCTTTTTAAATTCGAGTTTGCATTTAATTAAGTTAAGTATTAGATGTGCAGATATGAAGTTGCATTAATCTTATGGTAAAATAAACACTCGACCAAACGCATGTATTTGCATGTGTATTTATGGACCCTTGTGCGAAGAAATTGATTATATTGAAATAATCAAAGTGAATACATCAAGGAGTAAATGTTGGCACGATTCGGAGATTGGTCAGAAAAAAATATATCGGAGCTAGTAAGGTTTGAGAGTTTTAGACCCTGAAGTGCGAGCGCAATCTCCAATGTTCAATTACAAGGCAATTAGAGTAAGAAACAGGAATCGAAATGAATACTAAGGGTGCCTTTCCTCTGAAACAATAATTGAAAATAGGATATTTCTAGTCATGTGACTAGAGATAATAATTGGGAGACAAAAGTAATTTTTGCCGAAGAAAGTCTCGTTACATTGTAGAGTCTGATAACCATGTATGATATATGATAGAAAATCAAGTTTAAGCTCCTTCTTCCAACTTATATGGTCGTCGAAGTCGAACCCTTGAATAATATGAAAATTTAAAAAGCTAGATTTAGTGAACTACAATTCACAAAAATATTGAAACAAATTTGTGATTAAAAATAAAATAAAATAAAAACCGGTGTGATTATGGCAACTTAGAAATAAAAAAAATATTATTTAAAAAAAAATAAAAATATATATATATATATATATATATATATATATATATATATATATATATATATATATATATATATATATATATATATATATATATATATAAACAGATTAATAGATTATAAATAAGTAGATGACAATACCTTTTGCATATTCTTTTAAAAATGTAAGGAAACCACAAGGCTCTATTTTTTTGTTCTCCAAAGTGTCAGTCCTTTTTAAAGTTTACATACAATTACGGTTTGATGAATAAAAAATTAGTACAGCGAAAATAAATTAATTTATCTCCTTTTGATATTATGAAACTATGAAATAAAAAAGAAAATAACGTTTAGTTAATTTGTAAATGAGACCTCCCAATAAATGAGAGATAATAAATATCTTCAAACGTCAATAAATACGTTGCGTTACAGAGAATCCTGTAGCATCAAGTTTTTCTGTGTGAACTGTTGTAAGTCCCTTTTTTAGAAGATATAAGATATTCAATTCGTCGTTCAGAAGATCTTGATTGATTTCTTTCATTAACATCAAAATAAAAAAAATGTGCATTGATATTCTCCTACTTATATTAAACATTATTTGTTTACCAACCAATATCACAATGTAAAGTAGACGTACTGAAAAAAAACCCTCAATATTACTTATGTTACGTATTGATAGATATTAGATATCACATTAGTTCATTACTGCCACTAATTTCACTAAAAATAAAATATGCTTACTTTTATAGCAACTTACAGTTATCCGTGAGACTAATCTATGCCTATCACTCTTCATTATTTACAAAGTTTATCGGTTTTGTCAAAGTCAAGGAGATGGCCAATATTCATTATTCACATTTGTTACATACTGAGTATATTCCAGTGCTATAGTAATTATCATTTACTAATAGTGGGTAAACTTTTCATTTAATCAGCACAAAGAATTTTGGCTGTATGCTTGTTTGCTTTCATTTCTCTTTGCATAGCTCTCATTGTTGAGAGAATTTTCTCTTTCAGAGCAGATAACCATGAGAGACCTTTTTTTTTTTTTTAACAATATCTTTGTTTGCCAGAATTTAATGAAATTATTATTATGTTCTAGTGGCCAGGCGCAAACATATTTCTCTTTCATCCTTTTAGGAGAAGTCAGATATGTTAAATTCTCATCAAAAGGTTTTCAAAACCCATTCCACTAATTTTTACCTAATTAAAACACATTTGAGTACCTTTGAAATAGAATATAAAGGCTTATGAATTTAATGATACAAAACACATAATTTAACTTTTTAGAAGGTATTAAAATAAGAAGGACGTTATCCAGGAGTCCTCTCGCATGCAGTTATAATACATTTTAATTGAAGCTATAAGATTCAAACTGATTCGGAAATAGGAACCCAATTACTATTTTGGAGAGTGGTAAAACAACGTAGCATATTTACAAAGGTATCGGCGATATACAGTACAATATATATATATATATATATATATATATATATATATATATATATATATATATATATATATATATATATATATAATTTATATATACATATATATTTATATAACGGATTTTGAGCGAAGCGAAAAATCTATTTTTGGGTGAGATAGCCATGTCGTCCTGATGGAAGTTCCTATAGGGTAGCTTCCTAGGGTATATTACAACTACGGCGATATTCCCAGAGAATTTACCTTAAGGTACCAGAATTCTAACTCCTGGAGCGAGTATCCCTCGTGAAAGGGATATCGCGACATATCAGAGGACGTATTCTAGACACGTCACATGGCAATCTACGACCTGAACAGAGATTCGTCTCGTAGGAGGGAGATTGACGAGATACGAATTCGGGAAAGAAAAAGGGGAGCCGCTCCCAAGGCTTCCCTATCCCCCGATTCGTATGCGTGCCTGGCGCCAATCCTGGCGCCATCTGTATTCCTTGTAGCGTACACGAGGTGCTACAGATACTGTATGTAGGGAGGGGTCCTACAGCCCTTTCTTAGAAAGGCAAGGGCGGGTCCATCAGGACGACATGGCTATCTCACCCAAAAATAGATTTTTCGCTTCGCTCAAAATCCGTTTTTTGGGCTCAAGCCATGTCGTCCTGATGGAAGTGTACCAGAGCATTACTGTATCTGTGGATTTTCAGAACGTGCCGTACTCCCCGGAGGTGATTTTTTCCCGGTCGACTAGACCTAGAGACCTAAGATGTTACCGTTATACATCTTTTCAACTAACTATAAACTATGTTAGAGCTTCCTGCCCCCTACAGGGAAGAGTTCTACTAGACTCTGGAAAAGTCTCGAATAGTACATATATCTATGTACGAATACCAGGCAAGCTAATATAGTGGTCTCGCCCTATATTAAGTAAAGCATAGTTTGTAAAGGACCACTGCGTCAATATGAAATATCGACCAGTTTTCCGCACAATACTTGTATTGGACAAAGGTTTTATATCCGCATAGGAGGAAAACCAATGCAACATAGCTTGCATAAAGGAACAATTCTATTAGAATTATCCCAGATAAGGTACATAGAATGAATGCTCAATTATACCAGTAAATTGACACAGGTGAAGGAGACGCAAGGTTCTCAAGAACCAGATTATTGACAGGCAATAAATAGACAGGTTAACCACAATTATATATATATATATATATATATATATATATATATATATATATATATATATATATATATATATATATATATATATATATATATATATATATATATATATATATAAGAAGAGGATAACCCAAAACTTTAAGCATAAGTATGATAGTAAACAGGGCTTGTTTGTCTGAAAGAAAAACATTAGATGCCACTTTTAAGATACCGAGGTATCAAAGTCATAAAAGCCTGTATTACAAATCAATGACATTAGCGTTAGAAACGCTCGGCACACATGTCTGCACTTATGCTAGGTTCACCTTCGGAAATGGAACAGTCTGGATGGGCAACACAGTGCCCTCACTTAGTTTGTAGTACAGTATGTAACTACACACTCACCCTGGAATTAATCGTCCCAATTAAGACCACTGTTCCTCGCAGAGTTAAACAGTAGGGTTAACACCGCGACCCACTGCTACCACAGATCTCTTTTAGTTCCTCTACTTGCTTCGCATAGTGGCGAAAGAACACTCTGGAAGACTTCCAGCCAGTGTATGAACGGAGATGTTCAAAATCCATGCAATTAAAGAAATTTAAGAATGAGGCAACTTTCCTCGGATCGTGACCTGCGGGTGTATTGTCAGGATCCGCTCTGCGAATAAAATATGTGATTTTTGCTCTGAGTTGATTCAGAGATAAATTTGAGCCTGATGTTTCTCCCCTGAATAGTTGACCACCCTTGAAGTCTGAAGTTCTATGAAGATAGACCTTTAGGCATTCTACTGGACATAGAGATGCATCTTCTTTCAGAGGGCAGATTCTCCAGGGACCCCACCTGTTGGTGGGTAACTCATTCTTGGCGAGAAACGTAGGATCCGGAAACAGGATCAGTTCTTCCCCATCCAGGAACTGAACACGACCTGCCTCTCTCGAGAGGCTACAATTTCACTAACCCTGGCCCCGGACGCGAGTGCAAATTAGGAAAATAACTTTTTGTGTCAAATCCTTTAACGCACATTCTTCATTGCTCAACAGAGAAGCGAAATGAAGAACTTGTCTAAAGACCATGAAATGGTCTTTGGAGGTGCTGAAGGTCTGAGCCTAGCACAGGCTTTCGGGACTTTATTAAAGATCTCGTTACCTAGGTCGACCTGGAAGGCATATAGAATGGGTCTTGTCAAAGCAGACTTACACGCTGAAATCGTGTTCGCTGCCAACCCTTGACCATGGAGGTGGGGAAAAAAGATAAGCAGAAGTCTGTCAAGATCTCCTGCGGAATCTTCGTTTTGACAAAAGGCCACCCATTTTCTCCAAGATGACTCATATTGCCTTCTAGTAGATTTGCATTTATATTCCTCAATGAAGTCTATACTGGCTTTCGAAATCCCGAAACGCTTTCTCACCGCTAGGGAGAGAAAATCATGAACTGCAGGGTCCGGGTTTTCTGTAATGAAGCGCAGACAGTTGACTTCTGGACTCGCTGGGTCAGAACTGGATCTGGTAGTGGTACAAACTTCAGCTACAGTTCCAATGCCAGGAGGAACCAAACGCTGTTCGGCCACTTGTGGGCCACTATTGCCGCTACCCTTTGAAGGATCTCAGTTTGTTGAGGACCCTCAACAGAAGGTTGTGAGGAGGGAACAGATAAATCTTGGACCATCTGTTCCAGTCGAGGGACATCGCGTCCACTGCTTCCGCTAAGGGGTCCTCGTACGGGGCACGTACAGGGGCAACTTCTTGTTGTCTTTCGTCGCAAAGAGGTCTATCTGCAGTTCTGGGACTGATTCAGAATGAAGGAGAATGATCCTGCGTCTAAGGACCATTCCGACTCTATCGGTGTGAACCTGGATAGAGCGTCCGCTGTCACATTGCGGACTCCTTGAAGGTGAACTGCCGACAGGTACCACTTCTTCTTTTCCGCCAATCGGAAGACGGCCAACATCACCTGGTTGAGAGGTGGTGACCTCGATCCTTGTCAATTCAAGTATTTTACAACTACCTCGCTGTCTATTACCACTTTATGTGGAACGAATGACGCGGGGAGACTTTCTTTAAGGTAAGGAGCACTGCCCTAGCTTCTAGAAAGTTTTATGAGAAAGGTCTTGAATAGCCTGGACCAAGTCCCCTGGACTTTTTTCCGATGAGAGTGACCTCCCCATCCCTCCTTTGAGGCGTCTGAGTGAATCGTCACCGACGGGGGAGGTGGCTGAAGAAGAACCTGACTTCTTTAGATGTCTGGCTTGGGACCAAGGCCTGAGAAGAGTACTTAGCCGAAGCGGCTGGTCTTCTCAGATCTCTTCACGCGTTTGATGCATAACTTCTCCAAACTCCGATTGCATCCTTTAGCTGTGCTCTTAGCACTGGGTCTGTCACCGAAGCAAACTGGAGAGAGCGCAGTACTCTCTCCTGCTCGTGTCTTGATATCCTTTCGGAATCTTGAAGTCTCTTGACAGAACCCGCTATCTCCTTCCTTTTCTTCGCTGGGGTGGAGAAACGGTGTGACAAAAGGTCCCAGTGGATCTTAGCCACTGGAACTTTTGAGATGGAGAAAGTCGAGACTTTTTCTGTTGATCTTGAAGCCTAGGTACTCTAGGAACTGGATCACTGACTGGAAGCTTGCAAGCATTCTGTCTCGGATGCTGCCCACACCAACCAGTCGTCCAGGTAGGCTACTACCTGAATTCCCTTTAGGCGAAATTGTTTGAGAGCTACGCTCGCAAGCTTCGTAAAAATCCTTGGGGCTATGTTTAGCCCGAATGGCATGGCTCCGAAGGCGTATAGTCTTCGCTGTAGCCTGAACCCTAGGTAGGGGGAGAGTCGATGGCTAATTGGAATGTGCCAGTAGGCATCTGACAAGTCTATAGAGACGGAATATGCCCTCTTGGGCAGTAAGGTCCTTATGTGTTGCAGTGTTAGCATTTTGAATTTGCAATTCACTATGAACTTGTTAAGTGGCGACAAGTCCAGAATGACTCTGAGCTTTTCCGAGTCTTTCTTGGGAACACAAAACAGCCTCCCTTAGAAATTGATGGGCTTCACCCTTTTTCTCCAACCGTTCTTGAACGTACTCCTCCATAACGGGGGTGGAGTGTTGGAAAAACCGAAGGTACGGGGGTGGAGTGCTGTACCAGCTCCCGCCCAATCCATTCTTGAGTAGGCTGTGGGCCCAGGGATCGAAGGTCCACCGATCCCGAAATTTCAGAAGTCTCCCTCCTACCGGTATCACCTCACTTGGACTGCCGTCCTGAGGTCTTGCCTTCCTGACCACGACCACCCCTGAATCCCCTTCCCCTTGAGGGGCGTCTAGACGAGCCTCTGGCTGCTCCTCTAGGCTTTGCTCGGAAGGAAGTAGACTGCCCTTCGAACGCTGGGGTGAATGCCGTGGACTGTGTCGACACGGCCTGGGGTACCCACTGAAAGGTGGTCGGGGTTTGTGCCACGATCTGGGGCACTGGGGGCAATGGCAATTGCAGTTGCTGTTGCTGTCTAACAGGCTTGGCTGGCCGAGACGGTAGCCTAGTCCTCATAGTCTTCCTCTTTGGTTGAGGACCCTCATCCGGGGAAGACTTTCTTTTGATAGCCAGGTCCCACTTCTGGAGAAGGTTTCTATTCTCCAAGGTGGCTTTATCAAAAACTTCTTTGACCAAGTCGGTAGGGAAAAAGGTCTTTTCCCCAAATGTTGGAGGAGATTAGTTTCTTTAGCTCGTGCCTCACTGTAGCCGAGGTAAACACGAACTCCCTACAAGCTCTCCTTGCCTTGACGAAGCCATAAAGGTCCTTCGTCACTGTGGCCAGATGAGGCTTGGCCACTACCATGAACATTTCATGGACCTTGGGGTCACTTGCCATCGTCTCGAGAGTAGTCTGAAGAGACATTGAGGCAGTCAGTCTTTCTTTTGTATCGAACTCACTTCGCAAAAGAAAGTCAGACAGCTTAGGGAGGTCCTTGCCGAACTGACGTCCGGCAATATCAGCCTCCAACTTTCCCACTTAGAACGTAAGATGGACGTCCTTCCAATCTTTGTGGTCCATAGGCAGGGCCAGCGACAAGGGTTTACACTCCTCTAGGGAGGGGCAAGACTTGCCGGCCTCGATTGCTTTTAGTACAGCCAGAAACCCTTTCTGTAAAAGGGGGAAGGCTCTAGTAGGCGAGGACACAAAGGAAGGGAGCTTCCTATTCAATGCAGCTACCTTTGAGTTAGAGAAGCCCCTCTCTTTCATCGAAGATGAAAGTAGAGCTTGAGCCTTAGCATGGTCATCACTATGACCTCCTTCGGCTCTGCCTCCTCCTTTGAAGCTGGTTCCTTCCTCAGCCGGACATAACAGTCCGGATATGGTGCCTTGCTGGGCCAGAATTCCACCCTCCAGGGGAACTGAGCCCAGCATATCCGAGATGACGATCTTTCCAGTCGTCATCGACATGTGCTCAGCATACCTCCATGGGTTAGCATCCGAGCACAAAGGAAGGTCTTTCACATTGAGCTTTTCTGGGGCCCATGTGATTCTGCAAGGCACTGCATTCGCAGTTCCATTGCAGCCGCCTTCTCCTGATTCTCCTTCTGCATTTGTTGGATCATTCCAACAATAGAAGAGAGGGCCTGTCCCAGCTCTACTGGGAGACCGGCCGATGTAGAGGGACTTGAACTTCATCCTGGGCTTCTGCAAGGAGGTCTTCCTCCTGACACCCGTCCACATCAGATATCCTGTCATTTAGCTGGATGTCTTGCATCGCGACCGCGACTTCAGCATCCACCTGGATCTGAACTTAGGGGATCTCCTCTTGAGGCTGGGGAATCACTGCATCAGCTGATGCCT
>NC_090729.1:65766553-65771553 GCF_036898095.1 Palaemon carinicauda | reverse complement strand
CATCAACCGTCGGGGGAAAAAAAAGGCTTCCCTCACCATCAGGGAAATGACGAGTATCGCTTGCCTGCAACATGACGCAGACGGCTCTCCTCTTGAGGTGAACCTCCTTCGTGTCCTTTGGGTATGCCACCTACCACTCAAAATTTCTGGCTGCTGTGAAGAAATCTTTTCTCTTTACATGAAGAAGGTACAGGCCTTCAAATTTTGGTAGGCATGAGTGCTTGACGTTCTCTTGTGCAAAGGCCTCTCGCCAGGACACAAAGTAGTCTGTCTAATTCTGCCAACATCCACCTGGTAGCTGCTAATGGATCTGCGATACCCACCCATGATTGTGAAACTCTCATATTATCATTTGAAAGTGCCCGATATATTTGAAATTTTCTCATTGCTGACATCACATTGTAAATCCTCGGTGCGGATTTCCTCTCAAATTTCCTCCTCCAGGTTGATGTAACTTTCCAGCGGCTAGTGAACACAGATTCGTACTCCTCGACACCTTCCTAGCCAGCCCCTTCGGACCTTGTTCTCCACATCGGCCTGAAGCCCTTGGTCGTCACCCTTTCACATCGTCCTGAAGAAAGATGGCTCTCTGCGTCCATTTGGCGTTTAAAGGCACCTGAACATACAGATATAACTGGATCACTACCTCTTCCCAAACATAGCTGACTTGGCCTCCTACTTAAACAAGGTGAAGGGTGTCTCAACACTCAACCTTTTGAAAGGGTATTATCAGGCGCAAATGAACCCAGAAGGCATCCCAGAGACTGCCATTACCACCTCTTTTGGTACATGCACCTTCAGTTACTCATGTTTTGGCCTACGTAAAGCTAGGGTTACTTTTCACATTTTCATGGATGTCATCTTAGGGAGCCTACCCTTATGTGTATGTTGTATGAAGGACATAATTGAGCTATCTTGCTCCAAAGAGAAACATCTCCGTCACTTATGTATCAAGCTCGACCGTCTATATTAAGACGGCCTTGTAGTCTGGTACTAAAAATGTACCTTTGGCCCCAACGAAGTATTGCTCTTAGGGCACCGCATCACTCATGAATGAGTCTACCCCCTCCCTGAGAATGTTATGGCTATTCAGAACTTCCTAATGCCCTTGACTGTAAAAGCACTGCAAGAATTCTCAGGCATGATCAACTATTATCAACGTTACTTGCCAGCCATTGCCACCACTCTTGACTCCATTTATGCCTCCCTCAAGAGCAAGCCCAAAAGATCTTAAGTGGGGTCCCCTTCAAGAAGCGGCCTTCTGCAACACAAAGAATTCCCTATCAATTGCTGGTGCTCTGAATTTTCCTGTACCACTAGCACCTCTCCTTTTTTCCACCCATGTCAGTGGCATTGTTATTGGCCCTCCTCAGTAGAATACTGTCTAGGGTAGAATCCGGCTACTCTTCCTTCCACCGCAAATTGTTGGCAGTGCACTTGGCTGTCCATTACTTTTGACACTTTCTGGAAGGTACGTTCTTCATCATTTGCACAGACACCATGCCTCTGGTACATGCCTTCACTCAACAGTCTAATGCCTGGTCTACCAGTCAACACAGACATCTCTCTACTGTGGCTGAATACAATTGTGACTTTTGATAGGTCCCTGGGAAAATTAATCCTGTTGCCGATGCCCAGTCAAGAAACAAATTGGCTGCTATTCAATTGCAACTGGATTATAATGCCTTAGGTGAAGCCCAACTAAAGGATTTAGTATACCAAGCATATAGGATATCCAGTACATCCATATGTTGGGAAGACTTGCTCCACGATGACTACAAAACCACCCTCCTCTGTGATGTCAGTACTGGTAGACCTAGAACGTAGATACCTGCTTCCCTGGTTCAACAGGGTTGACTCTATTCATGGCCAATCACATTCCCTGCACACATTTACTGCACAGCTAATGAAGATAAAGTTTAATTGGCACGGCATTACTAAGGATGCTAACGATGGGAACCATACCTGAACTTCATTCCAAACTTCAAAAGTACATCGACACACAGACTCAAGATTGGGCACCTTTCTTCAATCTCGCCGTCGGTTTACCCGCATCTACGTCACTGTAGTTCAGCCCCTTCCCACATCTACTCGGCCAGAGGTCATTCCTAAGAAAACTGCAAGGTCCGTCTCCTGTACATCTGCCTTACTCTCAATATGGATAGTGAGATTTAGTATCCCTTAGCATATTTCTTTTTACAGGTATACCACTTTCACCTCTCAATTGTAACCATCATTAGCAAACCTTCTGGGAATCACCTTACATCAGACAACTGCCTACAACACTGGTGCCAAGGGAATGGTTGAATGTTTTCATCACATCTTCAAAGCAGCTTTGATGTCCCACTGCAAGGACTCCAACTGGTTTTCTCAGCTTCCACTCGTAAAGATCCCCTGGATGTCTTGGCAGCTGATGGCATATGGCGACTCGTTGGTCACCCCTGCCGAAATTTATTCATCTGCAATTTTCTGTGACAATCTCCAGCATCTACTTCACGTTGTGAGAAAATTTACTTCATGCCGTGAGGTATAAAAGCCCCATCTGAGTAACATAAACTAACAGATCTTCATTCGGTAATGCACGTTTTCCTCCGTAAAAGACATTAGCAAGTCACTGCTAATGCCCCCTTACACGTTCCCTTTCCTCGCGATCCGGCGTACACCAAAGGATTTCTACATCAACTTTGTGGAGGATTAATTTTTGTTTTATTTTTATTTATTTTTTTCTTTTGCCAAAATAAGAGAGAGAGAGAGAGAGAGAGAGAGAGAGAGAGAGAGAGAGAGAGAGAGAGAGAGAGAGAGAGAGAGAGAGAATGTGTCAGCAAGCGAGAGGTAGTTAGTGTATTGATTGTTTGTTGTGAGACTGTTGGTACAAATGAGAATGTTCATTTATGTTTTAGCTAGGTTAGGATATAAGTGCATGTCTTGGGTAAAGGCTTATTTTGATTTGACTGTAGCCCGAGTAGTTGTGTGAATGCTGGACTATTATCTTTATTATATTATTTCGACCAGCGTGGAAGTGTTGATTTATTTTTTGAGTAAGTACAGTTTTGTTTATATTTGCTTGTCGTGATTGTGAATGATAAGAACAATATCTTATTTATCTTTGAATATAGTGTGATAGTTTAGATAGTTAGGAGTGTTCGTAAGTATTTTTTTTTTATTTGTAGGCCATAATTCCTCCTTTGGAGAGATTAAATTTATTTTTTTAAAGCTGACCAGCCGTTAATGACCTGGCCTGTTTATTATAATTATGTACGATGATAGTGATGGTGACGACGATTATGACCACCGCTAATTGACTGGAACTGATTATAGTTCCGTTTGCCACAGATTGGTGGCCGTGCCGAGAAAGACTGATCGGTTTGTGTGTGGAGACAGTTTCCGCATTAATAAATATACAAAAATAAACTTATTTGGTTGTGGTGCATCTTAGTTTTAAGTGTTGATATTTTTCTCCGTGTTTATGTGAATGACATTTTATTTATTTTGTATGTTAAGCTATTTTTTGGTGTTAAACGTTTTAGTTTTAAGAAATATAGTTTTAAGGTTATGTTTTGTTTTTATGTCCTTTTTGTCCAAGAGCTTCGCTGCTGATAACGTAAGGGGAAAGTTTGCGCTGAGGAGACATTTTCTCTGTTTAGAGGGATCAAGGGTGTTTTATTGCAACATCCCACCACAGCTTCTGTGGTAAAGAAGACTAGGTCTCCATTGACCGCCTAAAACCTGCATATCTCCTGTCAGATGACCCACCTACAGTATGCCTGTCTAGAGCAGGGCGCACCATTTCACATGTATGTTATTTTTTATGGGGGTCCCTTATACTACAAGTGTTTCATTTTCGCTTGTACATTGTAACTGTTTTAGTTCTTTTTTCTTATCACTCGGTCTTCCCTGCACTGGTATAGACCAACTTGAGTTATTTGAGTTATCATGCTTTTTCATGTTTACATTTTTTATGAAGTTCTTGCTCGCACATCACTGTATATAAACTCAATGATTGTTTAATAAAGTTAGTTCCATTTACCTCGCCTCTTACTTATCACCTAACGGGTACCTCTGCACACTACCCGTCTCCAATATAATTTATATTTAAAAGTTATACTAAATTCTCCCATAATATATATAGTACTGACTGCTGTCTTCATTTCATTAATATCTAAATGTTACTCCTAGTGAATTCTTAATATGAGTGTTAAATATGGTTTCTATCAGGAAGCAATTATTCATATTAATACATACAATATTCTAGGTTTTACATCTTTCATACAAATTCTATATTACCTTCATTGTGCTATGATGTATCTTCCTCAACTGTAGATTTTTTGTCTCTGGTAAGTATTATTCTTGTCCACTTGAAGTTAGTGGAAATACTACAAGAAATTGCAGTGAAGATCTAATGAAACATTTATACATACTATTCGTATATATCATTAATCTGAAAACTGAAACAATAACAATAATAACTGATATGCTTTAGGTGTATTTCCTGCTAATGATATTGGCCAAATTAGTCACTATCTAATTGTACCTCATTCATCTTACTGTATAAAATATAGCTTACTTATTCCCTTTGTCTTTTTTTCAGTTTTAAGATTTATTAGTTTTGTATATTCTATAATAAAAAACAGCTATGTCTACAAATTCCAATTGTAACACACACACATGTCGGTTATACCCGAAAATTAGGAGAACTGCTTTGATAAATAGATAGATAGATTACTTACTAAGCCATAATCCTATTTGGGAAAGTAGGATGCTATAAGGCCTGGGGAAAATAACCCGGTGTGGAAATGAAATAAGGAAATAAACTACAAAAGAATTTAAGAACAATAACAACGTTTTATTGAATATATCAAACATAACATAAAAAATTCAGAATAACAAGAGGAAGATATATAAGATAGAATAGTGTGGCCAGGTGTACTCCCAAGCGAGAGAACTCTAACCCAAGACAGTGGAAGACCATGGTACAAAGGTTTTGGCACTACCCAAGACTA
>NC_090729.1:65726553-65741553 GCF_036898095.1 Palaemon carinicauda | reverse complement strand
ATAAACACGATCAAGGAACTTTATCCAAACGAAAATAAAGCTCACCTATCTTGCGAGTCAGACGAGCCGGCAGAGTAATATAGTACCATATGGGTATTTACCGAAGTTCCATATTTAACTATAACATCGCACCCGTCAGAGCAATACAATACAAGATAGTTCTTGCTTGGTTCCCTTGTACACTTGATGTATTGGAAGACCCAGACATACCTAGGTGGAAACCGAGAGACAGGATGCTGGAGATGAGTGGGGAGAAAAGGGAAATAAAGTCAATGCAGGAAAATGTGTGGCACAATTTCACACCTCAGTGTGCTGTGGCATTCTTGCCGTCATAAGATTGAAAACATTTCAGGATTATTGATATGCATTTAATTGATGGTAAAGGATTTAATTTAAAACGATACATAAGGATATGTCGGTATTGAATAAATTAGGATATTCTTATTTAGCCGCTATAATATAACAGCAAGATAACTAATTATTTCTTTCTATATGTAGATTCACTTGCTGAAAAATTATACAAATTAACCATTCAAATCAGAGGGTTTTTATGATTTTGTTTTCCTGTATGATCAATACTTAAATCAGTTTATTTATTTTTTCCAATATTTGATAATACATAGATAAAGTAAATGGATATAGTATGATTTCTTAAAAGAGAGAGAGAGAGAGAGAGAGAGAGAGAGAGAGAGAGAGAGAGAGAGAGAGAGAGAGAGAGAGAGAGAGAGAGCAGGTGAAAATGAATGAATAATGAGTAACTAGAAATGAAGCTGCATGAGAGAAGCAAAAAGAAAAGTGGGTATAGTAAACGTTGAAGCCTCTAGATAGTATTATCTACCAAGAATTAACTTAATTAAGATATAAAAAATAATGGGTACTCTGGAAGTCATTAACCGCAAGGAGATATCATAAAAGGGGTTTGAAGATTGGGTTAGTAAACTTAATTGTGAAATTAGAATCACAGAAGTATGTTCAAACTCTGCTGATATATTTATCAATGCTTATGTATTTATTTGTAAAAAAACTAGATGTTATATGTGGTAGATGTCGATGTCAAATGTTTTTGGAAATTCACATAAGAATAATGTGTTATTCAATTTTATTTAATAAGATAGTTCGGAGAATTGTGTCGTTTTTACGAAGCTGTATATACAAATTATCTATGAAATAAAAATAATAAAAAATTATTTTTCCAATAAAATCGAAATAAATCATTAAACTCACTGCTTTCTGCTTCTTTCTCATACATTCCATTAACAAGTGCAACTTTTATGAATGCTATTTTTTTCATAAATCCCAAAGCAATCAGTTTTTTATCACCACTTCGGTCTCGTTAACGGTCATTTGAGTTCATCTAAATAATCCAAAGAATAATTCCAAATTTGATCCCTTGATTTTGCTGTACAATCTAAGTAATGCCACCAGCTGCCCAATAAGGGAAGCTCGTTCTATTCCCAATAGAGTAAGGTAGAGATCCCGGTGGCAGTGTATCCAACTAGCGAGGCTAACACATCTTGGGTCTCCATAATAAATTGAAATATGTTCAGATAACCATATGTTGGTTTTCTTTAAGATATTTAATTGATTATACAAGATATTTAATATATTCTACTTTTATATGAATTCTGATTAGTCTACGTGTTCACGTCTTCATACGAAAATAGTACGGAAATACAAATATACTCACATGTGCATTCTGCAAATAAAGTGACTAACAGGTATTTGAGACGTTAAATCCAAACTAGAAAAGACAAGAGAATGAGAAGCCTCCCCCTAGACGTATTTTCTATGAGCTAGAAATCCAACCCAGTTTTGGAGTTACAATTGTGAGTGATTAATGTATATGGAAAGAGTAACACTGAATGTAGACTGAGAGAGGAGAAAAATCTTGTGGTAATTAAATATATCAAATAATAGGTAAGGATTATAATGCAATAAAATATGAAAATCTCAACATGAATTTAAATATAGTTGTAATTGACGAACATTAATGACATTGCTGTTATAAAATAATCATATTCAACAGTTGGTAATTGAAAAATTTGATTAGCTTGTCTTTTTTAGTCAGGTCCGTTCTTATATTGCAATTATATTGCAATCACTACTCGAATTATTATGTAACTGAGTATGGTAGCCTTTGATGCATATCCAATACGTGCATCTAAATACTGTAATGCAATTTTGAATATCATTAAAGTTGTTATAATTACGGAAAAGAATATACGGAAATTAATTCTGAATTTTACAGAATTGGATATTGAAACATACGTCAAACTGAAATTTTCAGTGTACTTTTCCGATAATTTTATTTTATTTTTTATTTTTACCTTAGTATTTTGTTTAAACGAAGCTTTTTAATCATGAAACATAACTACACAACATATGACAATATCCTAATTGAATCAAATTTTCGTCAAGTTTCAGTGATGATAAAAAAAGCGGTTCATGTCAAACGTTTTAGAGAACAATTTAGAAACTCATGGTCATGTATATAAAGCAATGATATACCGCATAATTGATGGAAGTAAAATATTGCGACATTGAATGGAATCAAAACAATCTTGATATGATTAACCACAGACACAACACTAAAGAAAAAGAAATTATAACAAACAACAAAGACAATGAAAGTTTTTTTTCATGAACAAATAAACTCATTAGATTTGTAACCTCCATGCCATCAATTCCAGACCTACAGAAATACATCCGTGATGGAAAATCAGATTCCAAAAGCGGAGATAAATTGTTAAGAAACTGAAAAAAATAAGCGGAAACTTTTTTTTTTCAATTTACCCTGTGTTGTGGGGTGGGTAGGGGGGAGGGGACTAAGGCGGACTAGAGGTGGGTGCCCTTAGTGGAACCAGAGACAGGTGAAGCTATCAATTTAACGGATAACGACTTTGGTTTTTTCATTGTATAGGGATGTTCGAATAGATAACAGTTTAGTCCTGGCTGTGCCGGGAATTACATTGAATTCTGGTGTTAGTGAACCCATTGATCTTAGTCTTTTTTTATGGAACAGTACTTTTTCATCACGTATATCTAATACAGTCATATGTCCGTACGAAGTGGCTTTTCATACAGTGATTTTTGATTGGATTAACTCATATGAAAGTCATATAGTACGTACTTTTAACAGACCATCTCCTATATATTGATAAAAGTGAACTATTAACCAAACACACACACAAACGCACACACACACACACACACACACATATATATATATATATATATATATATATATATATATATATATATATATATATATATATATATATATATATATATATATATATACAAATAAGCCATATATTTTTTATACATTAATGTCTGGATTCTCTTAACGACCTCGGGGTCAGTGCCCCAGGTGAAATCACACAAAGACCAGAGCTTGTGACCGGCCGGGAGTCGAACCCTGGTCCGGCAAACTTGTATAGACAGTGACTACCACTTGAACACGAATAAAGATAAAAGTCAATGGAAATTCTGCTGTACTTATACCTGTCGAATTCAGGTGTGTTTTACTTAGAATCGAAATTAACCCATCTTCACCATCGTAGCTAATTGGTAGTTTGTTACTTGGTATTCGATTAATGATAAATTTTGTACATTTAGACGTGTTTTTTGTATTAAAATAGGCAATATATTTTTGATACATCAATGTGTGGATTCTCTTAACGACCTCAGGATCAGAGCTCCAGGTGAAATCACACAAAGACAAGAGCTTGTGACCGGCCGGGAGTCGAACCCTGGTCCGGCAAACTTGTATAGACAGTGACTACTACTTTGCCACGGAAAAGGATGAAAGTCAATGAAAATTCTGCTGTACTTAGACCTGTCGAATTCAGATGTTTTGTACTTAGAATTGAAATTAATCCATCTTCACCATCGTAGCTAATTGATAGTTTGTTACTTGGCATCCGATTAATGAAAAATATTGCACATTTAGACGTGTTTTTCATGTTCAACTGAGCCATATGTTTTTGATACACTAATGTCTGGATTCTCTTAACGACCTCGGGATCAGAGCCTCAGGCGAAATCACACAATGACAAGAGCTTGTGACCGGCAGGGAGTCGAACCCTGGTCCGGCAAACTTGTATAGGCAGTGAATACCACTTAGCCACGAGGAAAGATAAAAATCAATAACAATTCTTACTTACTTATACATATCGAATTTAGGTGTTTTATACTTAGAATTGAAATTAACCCATCTTTCTTATCGTAGTTAATTAGTAGTTTGTTACTTGGCATTCGATTGTTGATAAATTTTGCACATTCATCTCTCCCGTTTTCCATTAGTCTTTGGTAGAGAGAGAGAGAGAGAGAGAGAGAGAGAGAGAGAGAGAGAGAGAGAGAGAGAGAGAGAGAGAGAGAGAGAGAGACCCACTATCAAGAGTTTTATCAATATGATTCTATTTAAAGATTAATTAGGCTGCTTAGTGTCCAACTACGAAGAACATTGACAATAGGCAGCGTCAAACTTCCAGGGTTACTGACGCCTCAAGGTTGAGTGAAACACAGTAAGGCGAATATTATAATATAATCATCATCTCATATCCTTGAAGACGGAGAGGATTTTGGAACGTTCATGCCAGAGTATTTTCTTTTAACGCAACATTTTTCATATCATTATGTAAATTTATAAAAAAAAATTAGACAGCAATGAAAATTTAAACGCTTTTTTTAGGAGGTAGAATTACCTTCCCAATAAAAAAACATAAACAAAAAAATAATTTCCTAAATGATTCTCAATTGTAATTTTAATGAATATTTGATTTTATTAAGTGGAAAATCTTATTTTCCATTACACTTCTTTAATTCTGCCTTAAGTCTCCAGGCAAGTTCTTCAAGATTTTCTTTGGAACTCCGTAAGAAATTCGGTTAAAAGTGATTGATAAAAGACTTCCTTCCCAACTTTGAACATATAACTTCATACAATAGATTATAATTTATAGAACTAAGTATTTATATATAAAATCAATACTATTTTTATTTTGAGAAAAACTTAATTTGTTTATATATATATCCACACACACACACACACACACACACACACACATATATATATATATATATATATATATATATATATATATATATATATATATATATATATATATATATATCACAAGCACACGTGATTTCAATCAATGTAAATATCACCCACAAATGGCATTTAATACCGAATTCTATCTTGGGAATATACATCCACTTGGAATTCATTTTATGGTAACAGCTTCTGGCCCGGTGGAGATTCGAACCTCCACCTGTTCGGCTGGAAACCATACATCCACTTGGAATTCATTTTATGGTAACAGCTTTTGGCCGGGTGGAGATTTGAACCTCCACCTGTTCGGCTGGAAACCATGCCCGCAGTGACAGCCGAACAGGTGGGGGTTCGAATCTCCACCCGGCCAGAAGCTGTTACCATGAAATGAATTCCAAGTGGATATATATTCCCAAGATAGAATTCGGTATTAGATGCCATTCGTTGGTGATATTTACATTGATTGAAATCACGTGTGCTTGTGATATATATTCATTTATAATAACCACGTGTTGCAAACATACAATTCAGCTATCATGGTGGAGATGGGTATTGAAAGGCAAAAGGGCATCTCTAACTGGGCTTCTCTCCTTCTTCTGACAGCCAACTGTTTTGAACAAGTATTTTCTCCCTAGCCTTTGTAAGTATTCCTTTGAGTAACATGCAATTCTGATTTATGATTCTTATTTGGGAGTAAGTCACCTATAACATTTCTATTAACCCTTGGTTTCTCTCGTTCTATTTCATTCCTTCCTAATCTATATTTCTTACCTGACAACTGAAACAGAATACCGGTAGTGATAGTTTTATCAACATTTTCCTGCCTATTTTTTTTTTTTTAAGATAATTCTTTTTTTATTATCTCAAACCTACCAGTAATGTATTCATGTTCCGGACAAACATCCAGTACGCTAAGGATCATAAGATTCCTTTCATTTAATCATCAACAAAAGCCCTTCTCGGACAATAAAATCACAATATTTTTTAATGATTAATAATTACATTTACTCTATGCCCTAACATAAATACCTAAATTGGTCTATACTCTTAAATGGATAATCTATCCTTTTCTCTTATTTTTCTATTTACTTAAGACTACTATCTTAATTCACTACCCGCCTTCGGGTTTCACCTTTTTAGTGAGACATCTTTTTTTACCTATGAAGCATTTCTCTCATATATTCAGGAGGCATCACACATTAGTATGAGATCGGGTTAAATAAATGTAGCCACAAAAATTCATTTTTCTTCATTGTTATAGCGTTCCATTTCATTTGCACACTACCTATATTTAGGTTAACTTAATTTTAAGGTTTGACTAAACTAGCAATTGCTGCTATTCCCTTAGATCCTAAAAATCTTCTACATCTTTCAAATCTTATTAGAGCAGTATTTCCACAATAACCTTTATTTTTCTTTATCTGTCTAATCTATGTGAACTGTTTACTCTCCCTATTTAATATAGCTATGGGTCACTCATTAATCTTGATCTTTATCCTGCTATTCCCCCTCTTTCCAGACTAGTTCTATTATTTTAAATGGCTCTCTATATTCTTACTAAACTTAACATCTTTCCATAGGCTCATTCACTCTTTATATCTCCAAAATCTAGATAACTATTCTGTCAGGAATTAGAGGAACTAAGGTGAGCTCGTCAACTTCACTTTAAATTCAAAAACTTTCTTCAAAGAGGCTAATAGACGTGAATGACTTGTATTCTTTGACCATGGTACTTACAACATCCACTATGTCTCACTGCTCCTCAATAACTGAGCCAAAACATCATTTGTTATTGTGATAGACATTTCATTTATATCTTGCCTTTTGATTTTGCATCTGATGATCTATACTAGTATATAACTTCCATCCCCATTGTGAAGTATATCTAGGGAGATTTATAAGTAGACTTATTTGTTTTAACACTCATAGTGTTTCGTTATGGGGCGGGGGCTGATAGGTAATATTTCATAATATGTATCAGTAAATAAAAGTTTTAGCAAGTTTTGGCAATTTTGGTAGGTTTTGGCTCCGGTGTTTCTATTTATTTGAGTTGCAACTCTTTCATTCTGCCTAACGTATCGCTGGAAATTGGTATTCTCTGTCTATTTCGCATCTATCCCTACATCTATGCTCCTTTTGGTAAATTCTGTCCCTTTCTGATTACCTAATAATCACCCGCCAATCAGATGAGGTATTTTATCGGAATAGTATTATAGATTAGCGTCCATTCATTTCCCTTCATCTTAAATAAATAATTATCTCTTTTGACAGCTTCTGGCATCCTATTTTTAGTCATTCTTTCTTCTCTCTATATATATGCGGGTTACCTTTTTTTAGGCTTCAATATGACCTCTCTAGCTAAACTCTAGCTTTTTATATATCAGTACTGATCAGACTATATACTTGCTTAACAGCATCATAACTCCTTTTGTTATTCATATGCTTATATCTTCATTTTTAAATCTCTGTGCCTAACATCAACATTATTCGTATAATTCATATGCCTGTAGCATCTTTTATATCTCTTCTGCCTATAGCAGCATCATTTTTTTATACTCATTAGCCTATAGCTTCAACTGCCTATGGCTATATTATTCTATCAGCCAGATGTGCCAGGTTTTCTAAGTGAGAAAAGGCCAACTTCTTATCCACAGGTGATTCAAAAGGCCAACCCATTACTAAAAAAAAAGACCAAAGTATAGCATTTAACGCCAACCTTTTTTATGATATTGCTGAAGGCTTACCAATTTTTTTAAAAAGGCCAAACTTGAAGTTTTTAGCCAGAAAAAGGCCAACCTGACAATCCTGTAGCTATAACTTCATTTATCTATGACAATAATTTATCGGAATTCAATTTTTATTTATACTACTCTATTATATTAATTTAATTTCACCGTCGACATTTAATTTTATTTATATGAGGCCTATCATCTATTCACAAAAAGTATATTCATTCTTTGCTACTCTTCCTATTTCTAAAATTTCTTATTTCTCCTTGGATTTTTATTTAAAATTTATTTCCCTTTCTTAATCAAGGGTCTATTTCTTAAGTCCTTTTCGTCTCTTACAAAGTGGCCAGTTTTGTAAAAGACTTGTCTTTGACAAATAAAATCATACATCCTTAAGATCTTTTATTTTTAGCCTGCACTTCTCACATAAAATTCATTCTTCATCATTGTATTGCTTTTTTCAATATCTTAAGGCTCTATCGGGAAATGCTACATCTTGAAAATGAAATTTTCATTTTGTTCCATTTTGGGCTATTCATTCTCTATCTAACCTGACGGTTCATACCCCTATTTTTATTTGTTTGTATTTCATTTCTTCTAAATCCCTTATTTTTACTCCTAAAATTGGGAAGCAGGTATTTCAAAATAATACATAATTTTATTGCATCCCAGTATATCAACTGAATTTGCCAGAGTCTCTTTAAGATAAAAGAGTCACTTGCAATGTGGACGTACCTCCACTACATATGCCTATCCTTCCTATCTGATATTTCCCTGTTTTCCTGGCTTCCTTTTCATCTGGTCAACTGTTTTTAACTTGTTTCTTCTGTACTATTTGGAGGATATGAGTTTCTCTTCCTTTGGCATTCTGAGGAGGATCTTCTTTTATTTCATGATGGGGTTCTTTATTTCTGTGCCTGCCTTTCTGCCTCGTGTGTTCTACCCTTTTACAATATTTTGCCTGATTTTTATTTCCCTTTTTATGTAATCTTCCCTTAGATTTAAATGTGTCCTCTATTTCCTTTAACTGTCTTTGCCCTAAATTTCTCTCCATTATTTGGTTTAATTCTAGGCTAATTTGCACCTCCATTACAATCTACAATTCTAAATTCCCTGCAACTATTTGAATTATTTTGAGTTTCCCTGATAGGATTTGTAGCTATGTGTTCCTTAGATTTACCTCCTGATTTCCTATCGCTGTTGCTAATTTTCCTTTCTCTTCGTAAAAACTTATATCTAGGATGCAATTTGTCACATAATTTAATGACTCATCTAAGTCTGCATATAGGAAATTATCATTAGCAATGAATTTTACCTTTAGCAAAGGAACCAGGTCCTTCTTTACTGTTACTATGTGATCCTCCATTTATGTGGTATACTCATTCATCAAGCCACCCTTATGCTTTGCCGATAGAATTTTATGTAAATTTGTTAACCTGATCGCCATATTTGCCTACAATTTTCTTTAAATTTGCTAGAAGTTGCTGTATTTTTAAATTACTTATCATTCGAGGTAATGTGAGCGTCACCTACATTTGTATTCAGAGTTAGTATGGCCTGTTTGATTTGTACTGCCTCTTTATCTAATCTTAGCCTAACTATATTACTTTCAGTATCAGCTACACTACTTATTCACTGTATATTTCTCTAACCTCCTTTTATCTGGGTTATTCCTAACCATATTTCCACATAAACTTATTTTTGTTAATTTCCCTACTGATATCTGGTTTTTAGTATATATATATATATATATATATATATATATATATATATATATATATATATACACACATATTTATATATATATGTATGTATATATATATATATATATATATATATATATATATATATATATATATGTATATATATATATATATATATATATATATATATATATATGTATATATATATATATATATATATATATAAATATATATATATATGTATATATATATATATATATATATATATATATATTTATATATATATATATATATATATATATATATATATATATATATATATATATATATGTGTGTGTGTGTGTGTATACACACAAACACACACATATATATATATATATATGTATATATATATATATATATATATATATATATATATATATATATATATATATATATATATATGTATATATATACATACATATATATATATATATATACATATATATATATGTTAAAAACCAGATTTTTTTCGGTTTGTCTATGTAAAATTTCTTATCAATTTTAAAATCTCTCTCTCTCTCTCTCTCTCTCTCTCTCTCTCTCTCTCTCTCTCTCTCTCTCTCTCTCTCTATATATATATATATATATATATATATATACATAATATATATATATATATATATATATATATATATATATACTGTATATATATATATATATATATATATATATATATATATATATATATATATATATACATATATATTTGTGTATATATTTATATATATATGTATATATATGTATATATATTCTATTTATATATATATATATATATATATATATATATATATATATATATATATATATGTATATATATATATTTATATATATATATATATATATATATATATATATATATATATATATATATATATATATATATATATATATATATATGATAAATTTTTGCACATTTAGACGTGTTTTTCATATTCAAATAAGCCATATATATTTTTAATACATTAATGTCTGGATTCTCTTAACAACCTCGGGATCAGAGCCCCAGGCGAAATCACAAAAAGACAAGAGCTTGCGACAGTCCAGGAATCGAACCCTGTTCCGGCCAGCTTGTATAGACAGTGACTACCACTTGGCCACAAAGAAAGATAAAAGTCAATGACCATTTTTCCGTACTTATACCTAATGAATTTAGGTGTTTTGGACTTAGAATTGAAATTAACCCATCTTCACCATCGTAGTTAATTAGTAGTTTGTTACTTGGCATTCAATTAATGATAAATTTTGCACATTTAGACGTGTTTATTTAGACGTGTTTTCTCATATTCAAATAAGGAATGTTGGTGGAACCAACAAAAGCAGTCGCCTGAATGGTTAAGGTTAATTCATCTCCACAGAATAGGAAGAAGAACATCTATCAAACCGGAAAGGTTAAAGGGGAAAATAAACCAGCTGACGTTTACACGTCAAACTGGAGAGCTCTAAACATCAATGATGTTTTTAAACTGTATATTTATGATAGCATGTTAGCCACTCTAGATGTGAGCAAGTAGATCTCGGTCGAGATATTGTGGAACACAGAATGTAGTCATAGAGTGGTGATATGAGGTCACAGGAGATTCTGTAATTTTGAAGGGAATAGGAGGTGAGGAAGTTACTCCTATTTGCCGTTTGAAAATGTCATGCAAGTTGGTGACAGGTCATTTTGATTTTGCGGTAAAGGATTCATTGGCTGTCGAAGGAGTAGAAGTCCTACTGGAAAATGAGGTTGGAGAAGCACCGTTTGGACCTTGTCCTAGTGTAACGGAGAAAACACTGAGTATAGTCCTACCACTGAACTCGAGAAGGACTATCCATATATGTTTCCTAGTTGTGTGATAAGGAGGAGCATGATAAAGGAAGTGGCTGCTGCAGAAAAAGACAAAAAAACGAAAGGAACGATGAACTTGAAGGATTTATTTATGGAAGAAAAGGTTTTCCATGATAGTACACAAGAGGAGAGGTACGGAGAGAGCACGAAAAAATAGGTACGACAGACGAATGAACAGGAAGACAAGGAAGCAATGGAGATAAAAAAAATAGAAAAATCAGCATTAGAAGTAGGAAAAGTGAGTCGAAAAAGGCTGATAGGATTACAACGGAAGGATGCAATGTTAACAGAATTATTGTACCGTGTGGTGGATGAGATGAAGGTGCAGTAGTCTCCCACCTCTTATTACCTCAAGGATGGGTTGCCTATGAAAAGCATAGACCCGCTGATATTCCTGGGAATGCCGAATGGGGCATATACTATCAGATATTGAATCCCATACTGCTGAGAAGACAGGTGATCGCCGTAGCATAGGAGGCAGGAATCATGGGAATAAGAAAGACGACCGAGAAGATTATGAAACCCTTTCTCTGGAATGGTATGCATAAGGATGTGAACCAGTTTTGCTGTGCATGTCACGTTTGCCAGATGGGTGGAAGGCCTAACAAGTACATCAAGAAGGCCCCATTACACCCGATTGAAGAACGAGGAGAACCCTTCAGCAAGTTAATGATCGACATTCTGCGAATATATGTTAACTTTGATGTGTCTAGTGTGGAAATACCCGGAAGTCATACTCGTCAGGAAAATTAGTGCCAAAGTAATCGCCGAGAAATTACTAGACTTTTTTACTAAGTTTGGTATTCCGAAATTTGTTCAAATTGACCGAGGAACAAATTTCACGTTAAATCTGTTTCAGGACGTGATGAAACCATTGGATGTGAGCCAACAACTGTCTACTGCCTATCTCCCGGAGACCCAAGGTGTATTAGAGAGATTTCATCAAACCTTGAAGAATATGTTAACAAAGTCATACAATGAATCAGAAAATGAATGGGACATAAGACTACCTTTAATGTTATTTTAGGTATGAAATGCTTATCAAGAAAGCATGGGATGTAGCCCAAATGAAATGATGTTCGGATGAGAATTTAGGAGACCGATTAAAATGTTGTCAGAAAATTGGAAAGATTGAGAAGAAACGGATGGAGAATATGTTAAGAATTTAAGGAAAAGGATCGGCGAGGTAAGAAAGTTTTCCCTCGAAAACCTGAAAACAAACAAAGGAAAAATGAAGTAAAGGTTTGATATGAACACTAATGAGAGGCAGTTTGCTGTAGGACAACATGTGATGGTTTTCTTACCAATAAGGAGATTCTCTCTCACTAATGAGTCTCAAGGACCATTCCAGATTTTGGATATCAATGACCGGACCTACATTGTCAAAATCCCAGGAAGAAGGAAAAGCTAAAATAAAATACATGTTAACTTATTGAGCCCATACTTGAACAAAAACGAGACTAAAGCTTCACAGGTGTGTAGGCGCAAGCCATTCCATCCATGGAAGACGACAACAAATGTAAGGTAGTGGCTTTAAGCAAAGTGAATAATTCGTCCATCATTAGGAACTTAGAAGACAAAATAAGACATTGAACGAGGAGCAGCAATAGGAAATAAGCTGATTGATTAAAAGTTTCCCTGAAATTGTCTCAGACGTCCTGAAACTACCAACTTGAGGAGGCATGAGATACACCTCAAGACCACGGAAAGACCGTTGAAACAATAGGCATATCGACTGTCACCAAGAAGTCATGAGGAAAGAAGTGGACTATTTGTTACAAAACGTATTAGCTGAACAAAGCTCTAGACTTTACAGTTCTCCATGTGTGCTTGTGAAGAGACCTGACGGATCTTTCAGGATGTGTACGGAAAGTTGAATTCCATCAGTGTGGCTGACAATTATTCATTGCCACTTATAGACCAACTAATCGAAAACATTGGAAAGGCGAGGTTCGTCTCTAAGATCGATTTGATAAAAGGCTATTATTAAATTTCTATGGATGACAACACGAAATTATTATCAGCTGTTATAACCCCGTTTAGGTTGTATCCATACACAGTCATGCCTTTTGGTCTAATGAACGAACTCGCTACCTTTTAACGGGTGCTGGATAACCTTTTGGAATCGATTGGAGGAGTAGACGTATATTTCGTGAATATTGTAGTATATTTGTCGACCTAGGAAGAACATCTCCGAATCCTGGAGAAGTTGTTTCAAAATCTGTGAGGACCACATCTGACAATTAACCTGGGGAAGAACAAATTTAGAAAGGCAACAGTTTGGTACTTAGGATTTTAAGTTGGAAGAGGCCAAATTACTCCGGTAGCCACTAACGTCGAAAGAATAAGAAAAACTTCACTCCCCCAATGAGGAAGCAATTACAAGAATTTTTAGGGATGCCAGGGCTCTGCAGACGGGTTTGCCTGAATTTTCCGGTTGTAGGTTGAGAGATTTGACTAGCCCCAAAAAAAAGTATGCATGGACCAGCGAGTGTCAAAAATCCTTCGACCGGATAAAGGCTATATTAACTTCAAAACCAATGCTGCAAGCACCAGATTTCACAAGGCAAATCCATATCCACGGGATGCGTCAGACAGTGGGATTGGAGAAGTCTTTTTGAAATAAGGCAAGGAAGGAATTCATCACCTCGTCTATTTTATGCCGTTGAAGCTGAAGAAGCATCAACGAGCCTACTCAAGAGTTGAAAAGAAACTGCTAGTGCTAATCACAGTGATAAGGGAGTTTGAAGTTTACGTAAATAGACCAGAGAATAAAGAAATTACGGCTTATGCAGATCATAATCCTTTAACTTTTGTTAATACAAGAGAGAATGATAATCAAAGTTAACTAGAAGGTCTTTATGTTTACAATAATATTGCATTTATGTAGAGCATATATTCGGTAAAGAGAACGTGATTGCAGATTATTTTTCTCAGGCTGAATCGGTGGATTAAAGCCCAAAATAACTAATCTTTTTGTGGGGAGCCATCTTACAAAGTTGGTCTAACATAAAAATAGATTATTTTAGTCACATATTTTATTTTTGCATTTAAGAGATGTATACCCAGCTCGTAAAATGAGTTCCATTTATGCAGCATTAAGTAAATTTATATAAATTACATAAGACTATCATCATTTATTTAGGTTATATTTTCATTTAGTTCGGTATATGAAAATTTTATGTAATGTGAATGAATTAAATTTTTATTTCAGGTAGTTTTGTCACGAAGTTTTTTTGTAATTTTATCAATAGGTATGCTGTATGACACACGCTAGGGATTGCATCATATTTTTCACGTGTTTGGAAGTTGACGGCAGGGTTTCGACCAGAACTTACTCTTTTTTTCTTAATATTGTGAAAGGAGGTGGACGGGGTTAGCTGAGAGCGTTCCTCGTCGAGCAACGATAGTACCCTACTTCCATAATCCCAAGTTGGCAATCTTGACATCGCTAGAGCCAAACCCCCATGCTAATCGAATACTTTACTAGAAGTTTCTGGAGAGAATCCAGGAGATATATATATATATATATATATATAGATATATATATATATATATATATATATATATGTACATATATATATATATATATATATACATATACATATATATCTATATATATATATATATATATAATTTTGATCG
>NC_090729.1:65714053-65719053 GCF_036898095.1 Palaemon carinicauda | reverse complement strand
AAACTGGTATAGTGTGATTTTTATATATAATTTCAGGCGATTTGATTCCCAAATTTTACATAACCTAGCCTTTATCTCAATTGCCTCTTATAATCATTCACTAAACTCTAATTCTAAAGACCCAGTAATGGAGATCCTAGTTCCTAAATACCTAAATGACTCTACTTCATTAATCCTCTCTCCTCAGAACTACATTTCTTTTTCGATTGCATACTCTCTTCTCAACATCTCTGTCTTTCTTCTATTTATTTTCTGCCCAACCTCCTGTGATATTTCATGCATTCTAGTAAGCAAGCATTGCAAATCCTGTTATGTTTTGCTAACAAGAACAGCACCATCAGCACACTCTATGTCTGCTAAATTTCTATCACCAATGCAGTCCAATCCTTGTCCACCATCTCCGACTGTGCTTCGCATTACAAAATCCATCACTGGAAATTCATTTGATAAAACTCCATTAACACTAATTTGCACTTGCTATGCTCATGAACAGACTTAATAAAATTTAAAGATTTAAGAGGAATGCCAAAATAACGCAGGACTCCCCACAGAATTGGTCGGTTCACACTATCGATGGCTTTTTTATATTCCATAAATGCCATCAAAATTGGATTTCTATATTCTACGCATTGCTGTACATGCCTCAAAATTGAAATGTGGTCAGTGCAACTTCTACCTTTTTTTTAAATTTTTCTTGTCCATCTCTCAACTTTTCATCAATCTTTCTCTACAATCTCCTTTTAACAAGCATATTATAAATTTCCATAACAACTGACTTAAGTGTTATGCCTCTGTAATTATTTCAATCAGTCATGTCTCCTTTTTTTGCAATTTTCACCAACACTCCTCACTCCTATTCATTAGGTTTGGCCTCCTCGTCTCACATTCTACAAAATAATCTAGTAAGTACTTTGCATGTCACTTCATTTCTGGCCTTTATTATCTCTGCAGTTATTCCATTGATTCAAGGGACTTTCCATCTCTTTAAGGTTTTGAGAATAGCTTCGACTTCAAACACACTGAATTCACTCATGTGCATATCAAGGTTTTCATCAGCTTCATATATATCAATCAAATTATTCCCCTCATATCTCCTATTCTTGACCTCAGTAAAGTGTTCGATTCAACGTTGTCTTTCTTCATTTTCTGTTATTGTAACAGATCCATCTTGCTTGAGGGTACACTCAGGCACACTATTCTATCTTATTTATTTTTTCTTCCTCTTGTTTTTTTTGAAATGGTGTGTTGGGCAGGCTTAATAGAAGGGCCATGGATGTCTGGTGGTTTATCAAGAGGTTGTCTTTTCCTTTTTCTGATTCTTTTTCTTCTCAAAACCATCCTTACTGTCCTCCCTTCAGTTGAAGTGGCTATCCTGGAGGGTATTTAGCCTTGCATGGTGTATCGGCTCCTCCATGTTGACCAGTTTTTCCGACTTTTTACTATAGTCTATGGGTATCATCAATCACTTTGTTTATAATTCTGTACGTATTGTTTTTGTTATAATTCTTGTTAATCTAGTTTTTAAGTATGATGTCTCTTTTTTATATCTATTAATTCTTATGCTGTCTGGAGACATTGAGCGAAATCCGGGACCAGTACGTCCTAGATTTCGTCAATGTCGTCTTCTGTATTGCAATATTCGTGGTCTTCATGCAAATATCCAAGACCTTACAGTTGCGTCCAGACAGTATGATATTCTTTTGTGCTCAGAAACTTTGGTTTCTAATATGAGGCACTCATCTGAGCTCCTTATAACTGGTTTTAAGAAGCCAATAATGTTGAAACGTGATGCCATCCCTAGGGCCAGGGGAATGGCGGTGTATATTAGGACCGAGTACCCTGCTTCTCATAAGTCCTGCTATCAATGTGGATGTCATGAGATTCAGGTAATAAAAGTTTGTGGCAGGCATAACAACTTTTATTTATGTTTGATCTACCGGAATCCAGACATGGATGATTCTATCTTCGATTGTCTTCTTACCATTATGGCTAAGATACAAGAAGATGATAGAAAGGCTTCTTTTGTCTTTGTTGGTGATTTTAATGCTCACCATAGGGAGTGGTTAAGTTCTATCTCTCCTACCGATCGCCATGGCTTAAGAGCTTTAGACTTTGCCTCGGAATCAGGCTGTGAGCAAATCATAAATGAAGCTACTCACAGGTCTGGTAATTGCTTGGACCTTGTATACACTGACTCCCCTGGCGTTATAACTGGTAAGGTTGGTTCTCCAGTCGGGACATCTGATCATGCCTTGATTTCATTATTAGTGAAGACTGAGCAGCCTGTCCCTGATATATCATATTCCTGTAAAATTTATATGAAATCCCAAGCAGACTGGAATGGGATTTTACATGATCTTTTGTTCTTGAATTGGTCACAATTATATAATAATGTAGATCCTGTTGTCCCTTTGAATGAGAATCTAGTCAACATAATTGATAGGCGTATCCCTTCTCGTGTGCTAAGGTACCGAGTGAAGGACAAACCGTGGTTCAATGATGATTGTAGACGTGCTTTTTTGGAGAAGCAGGAGGCCTATCAACTTTGGAAGGGTAACAGATCAGATTTGACCTGGAACAACTATACTCAGCTTCGAGCTTTTGCTCAGAGAGTTTATGCCTCAACTGAAAAGGAGTACAATTTAACCATAAAAGAAACCCTTTCTGGTACAACTCAGGAACATAAATGGTGGTCTACCCTTAAATCTGCACTCTTTGGTGTAGATGCAACAGTTCCTCCTTTACTTAAACCAGATGGCTCAGTCACTCACTGTCCAAAGGAAAAGGCAACCCTTTTGGCTGATGTTTTTGACAGTAAACAGAGTAATGAAAAACTTGAACTTCCTCATTCCTGTTTTCCTGAGGCTAAACTAACTAGTTTAGCTTTTCGATCTCGTGAGATTAAAGCTCTGTTGATGGACCTTGATGCTTATGGAGGTGTAGACCCAAATGGTATTTTTCCTTTGTTTTTTATAAAGACAGCAGATTTCTTAGCTCCAAAGTTATCTGTTATTTTGCGCAAGTTAGCAAGAAGAGGAGCTTTTAGCACTAGTTGGAGAATTGGTAATGTTACTCCTCTATGTAAATGTGTTTGTGGTAGCTCAAGTCCCACTGATTACCGCCCAATTTCCATAACTCCCATATTATCTAAAGTTTTTGAACGTCTTCTGGCAAAACGTCTTAATAGGTTTGCTGAAGGTAATCATCTCTTCCCTAGTTTGCAATTTGGTTTTCGTAAAGGCCTTGGAGCATGTGATGCCCTTCTTACAATCTCCAATGCTGTACAGAAATCCCTTGATTGTGGTCGGGAAGTTCGTATGATTGGCCTTGATTTTAGTGCTGCCTTTGACCGTGTTAATCATGAGGCCCTTGTTTTCAAACTGAAACAGTTGGGAGTGGGTGGGTCGTTTCTTAGCATTATTATTGATTTTTAAGTAATAGATCTCAAAGAGTTGTTGTTGATGGGCACCATAGTGATTATAGGAATGTGATATCCGGTGTTCCACAGGGTAGTGTTCTTGGCCCATTACTTTTCATACTATATACACATGACATGTGGTTTGGCCTAGAAAACAAGCTTGTTGCATATGCAGATGATGCTACTCTCTTTGCATCAATTCCATCCCCTGAATGTAGATCTAGGGTTGGTGAATCCCTTAATAGAGATTTAGCTAGAATTAGTGCATGGTGCAAATTATGGGGTATGAAGTTGAATCCTAACAAAACTCAAAGTATGATTGTAAGTAGGTCAAGGACGGTGGTTCCTCAACATCCGGATCTCAGTATTGATAATGTTTCTTTAAATATGTATGACTCTTTCAAAATTTTAGGTGTGATTCTCGACAGTAAATTTACTTTTGAGAAACATATAAGGTCTGTGTCTTCTTCAATTTCACAAAAAATAGGCTTATTGAGAAAGTCTTTCAAGATTTTCGGTGATCAATCTATTCTGAAGAAGTGTTTTAATTCTTTCATTCTACCTTGTTTTGAGTATTGTTCTCCTGTCTGGTCTTCAGCTGCTGATTCTCATCTTAATTTGTTGAACAGAAACTTACGGTCTATTAAATTTCTTATTCCTGATCTAGATATTAATCTCTGGCACCGTCGTTCAATTAGTTCATTATGTATGTTGCATAAGATTTTTCACAACTCTGACCATCCTTTACATTCAGATCTCCCTGGACAATTCTATCCTGTTCGTAATACTAGGCAGGCAGTTAATTCTAATAGCCAGGCCTTCTCCATCACGAGGCTCAATACTACGCAGTACTCTAGAAGTTTTATTCCAGCTGTGACCAAGTTGTGGAATGATCTTCCTAATCGGGTGGTTGAATCAGTAGAACTTCAAAAGTTCAAAGTTGGAGCAAATGCTTTTTTGTTGACCAGGCGGACATAGTCTTTTTATAGTTTATTTATGAGATATTTGTTTTTGATGTTGTTGATAGTTTATTATATGACATGTCTGTTTTGACGTTGTTTCTTATTTTAGAATGATTTATTGTTAATTTGTTCTCTTCATTTATTTATTTCCTTATTTCCTTTCCTCACTGGGCTATTTTTCCCTGTTGGAGCCCTTGGGCTTATAGCATCTTGCTTTTCCAACTAGGGTTGTAGCTTGGATAGTAATAATAATAATAATAATATATGCTTCTTCTTCTTTGCCCCAGTCGAGATTTCATTAATAATTCTAAGAGCAATTATTACACCATAACCACTTCCTGAATTCATAGCTTGGTCAGCCTCATCGGCTTTGTTGTTTAGATACTCTCTCCAGTCATTCCTGGCGTTTCTTTTGGCCTCACTAAATAGTGGAATACTTAGAATCCTCTACCTTTTAATTGTCATAACTTCCCCGAAAACTTCAACAATCAATTTCTTTCTCTGTCTCCTTTTTATAGTATCCTAGGTATCATTTGATATCCGTGGCTTTCTCATTATAACTGTGTGTCCAAAGACTTTACTAACAAGTGATTGATATATGTTCTGAATATCACGTCATT
>NC_090729.1:65684053-65699053 GCF_036898095.1 Palaemon carinicauda | reverse complement strand
AGATGGTATTCTTCGGCGCTCTTAGTTAGCCGACCCCATACCAGTCTTTCAGCCTAGCATAGGCCACAGCCTAGTGTTCATGTTTGCTTCTGCATGATATAATAAGTGTTCCCAGTGTTATGTTAATGAAGATATAGGCATTTTTAAACGTATACAAGATTCAGTGTTGCACATATCTTTCGCCTTCTAGGGACCATACAAGGGACCCTTGTATGCTTCCTTATCTCCCCTGTTACCTTAGGGTAACCTCCCTCCGGGTAGCCTTGCTATTCTTAGCCCCTTACCCGAAAAATTTCCGGGTAGGTTAGGCTAGGTCGTTCTTCCCTCTTCCCTACCATAGTTTATGGGGGGATTTCGGACAGAATCCCAGAGTACCTATCGTTTATCCCAGTCCACCCTTAGAGAACGCCTTTCCCTTTACGTATTGACTGAGACTGGAGGTGGAAGGGCCCTGCCCTTCCCCCTAGACTGCTCTTGGTTGGGACACGTCCCTTCCTCCTGTAGCCTAGCGATACATCTCCCCAGCCCTCCATAATCTAGGAGGAGATCTCCTGGTTTAGGTTAGGCCAGGGGGATTCTGTTTTATTATAGTTAGGAGAATACACCAGCTCTGTTCCTACTCTGAGCTAACCTACCCTAGGGTTGGAGAGCGCTTTTCTCCTGCCTGGGTAGTATAGCATCGAACAGATTCCCCCACTCCTTGGGAGCTTTAGGGTCACGACCCCTTCTGCCCCCTCAGTCCCCTACCCCCACTCTATCCCTTTGTGTCGGCTCGCCTTCACACTCCTGTCCAATGTCCTACAATTCCCCCTCAGGGAGAATTATAGGTTAAGCTGTGCTCTCGTGCTTGGCTGGACCTCTGCTACACTTCCCCCTCATAGTCGAACTATGGGGTAGTGTTAGCAGCCATCCTGCCGGCAGAAGATCACCCCCCCCCTTTTAGAGTGTCCTCTGATCCTCCCTTGGATTACCATAGGCACCCAGCCGTCTGCCGGCTCCCTGCCGTCGAGTGATAGGCATATTCCCTCCATCCATGAGTACACTCCTTCCGGAGGGAGGCTGTTCAGGTATCGGACATTACACTTCCCACTTCCCTCCTTATCTTTCTCTCTTCTATCATGGTGCCGGTCCACTGCCGCCTCCACCTGCTGGCAGCACGCCAGGTGACTTTCCTACTTCATAGGACGTTCCTATCTGAGGATTACCTAAGGCAACAACCTGCCGGCTGCCGGGGGCCGCCGCCCCTTGCCGCCGCTGCCGCCGACTTCTCAGACAACCTGCCATCTTATGTACCCAGCTAGGTTCACCAACCCCGACATCCTGCTGGCTGCCGGAGGCCACCACCCTCCCGGCGACCTGCCGCCGTGCTGGCGGTCGCCCCTATAGGTGTTTCCTACCTCTCTGCTCCTCGGTGTGTAGCCTTGATAGATTCACCCAGACAAACCAGGCCTCTGGCTACCCGCCGGCTTGCCGGTGACGTGCTGGCGGTTTCCAGGGACAAGCACCCCTTCCCCTCGGCTGCCGGCCCTGTGTCGGCAGTTGACCTATACTGCTAAATGGCCAGACTGATCTTCTTTGCTATTTCATACCCTGAAGACAGTGTCTGAGCTGTGTGGATGTACAGTATAATGTTTCCAGCATACTCTGTGCTTCTCAGTGCAGTGTCTTACCGGGACCTACCCAAATATAAGGGGGTTTCTCCTATTTTCCCCCTCTTTCTCTAGGTTCTGAACGATTTGAGACCCTCTCCACTCTGTACACAATTCCTTTATAAGGAAGCCTAGTCTGGCTCCCCCATTGGGATACCATTCCCTGTCCTAGAACCTCAGGTCCCAAGGAATTGTCGACAGAAAAGGTCACGGTAACTGGCTGGACGGGATTCACAAGTATGTGTCTTACTACTTCTTTTCTAGCTCACCTATCCTGAGCTCACATAAAACACAGAGCTACAGATTAATGAATCTTAAGTTTAAGAGTAATGTAAGACATGACTCTGTTTTCCATGTACTCATGTTCTCTTTCTTTTACAAGAGGAGTACCTGAAGTGTGAGAGCTCTTTCTGCGCGGTTTGCCGCCCGGACTTCTACGGGCATAGGGCGTGCTGGACCCACGCCCCCTGTACTGCAAAGAAGGGCAACTTAAAGTATTGGAATCCACAGTCCTGCTCAATCTGCAAAGGCCTCCTTGATGAGGCGTACGACAACCCTCCGTCCGCGGAGGGCAGGGACAATGCTCGAGAGAAACTGCGCAAGTGGTTGCGCGGTTTCCAGAAGAATGCCACAAGGCCGAATCTTCCCAGTGAGAAGATGAGGGCCATGCTTTTCCCGAAAGCATTAGCAGATTCTGTGATTCCCCAGGATCAGATCCCCTTGGTTCAACTGCCCGTTGAGCCAGACATCGAGACTACACTTAGCAAGTGTCGTCTAGACGAGGTGGAGAAGATGTCGGACGTGTCCGACAACAACGAGAGGACCCTCATGGGTGAGGATCTGGAGGAAGAAGAGGATCAGGTGGAGTACCCTGATTCGGAGGGCGAGGTCACTCCTCCACCTCCGGCAGCTCCTGTAGTGGTCGAGGAGCCAGTCCCCTCTACCTCCGCCGCATCGCAGCCCCTGCTACCCGCCACCGAAGATGCCCTCCGGGTATTGGTGGCATTGATGGACGAGAAGCTCAATAAGCATTCTGGGGTAATCACAAGTCGTTTGATGGGATGGAAGCAACCGAAGAAGATCTCGGTTAAGGACATTCCCTCCTGCTCGGAGTCTAACCCCTGGAGGTACGCCGAGCATATGACAATAACAACTGGCAAAATCTTTATCAACGACAAGTTAGGGTCTATCCTTTTGGAAAAAGTGTAATTCTTCCCTAACTTTGAGGCTTAACCGGACTGTACCGTCCGACTCAAAAGCCCAAGCCATGCTGGCAGAATGCCTGAAGAGTCGTGGTTTCACCAACTCAAAAATGCCGGCTCTGGGTAAGAAGCCCCTGTCTTTTCTTGCTCCCTCTTCTGCGACCTTTCCTTTCGTGGAAAAGGCCTTCCATGCGGTCATGAAGGCGGTGGAGGAAGGAAAGCCCTGCCCTACCCTGGAGGAGTGTAGGCCTCTCTTCCTCGCCCTTCCCCCCAACGACAGGTTCTGGAAAGACATCCAGTTTATCTTCACGGTCGGGAAGCTGGAACCTGACGTAGCTGGACGACAGTTCAATGAAGACCTCCCGAAGCGAAGCTGAATGACCACCTTCTTCGTTGGGAGCAAGAGACCAAGGAGAGACTAGCCGCCTCCCTGTCTCACCAAATTCAGCTCGAGGTCATGGCCGGGGATGTTAGAGTCCCAGATCTCTATATGGTTCTTTCAAAGACCCACCTAGTGACTGTGATGAAGGACCTGTACAGCTTCATCATGGCCCAAAGAACCTGCAGAGAGTTGTGTTTGCCAACGCGGCAGTAAAACACGAACCCCGGAAACTAATCTCCTCCAACATCTAGGGTTAGCATCTCTTTCCATCTGCTCTGGTGAAAGAGATCGTTGACAAAGCCGCTTCTGAGAATCGGAACCTTCTCAATAAGTGGGGCACGTCCCGCAAGAGGAAATCCTCTCAGGAAGAAGGCCCTCAGCCTGAGAGGAAATCCTCCAAACCAAGACCCCAGCAGTGTCAACAAAAACGCCAGTTTCCGGCTCCCGCTACTCCCCAAGTGGTCGCACAGCCACAACAGACCTTTCAGATTCCCCTGCCTACAAACGACAGTCCTCTACCTTTCGTCCCAGAGGTAGAGGCTCAGGCAGACACTCCTCGCGCTGTCCCTCCAAGGGCAGAGGAGGAAGGGGAGCTAGCGGCCGAGGTGGCAAACCCTCAGGAAACCAGAAGCAATAAAGTGCTTCTGGTGGGAGGAAAACTCCGCCACTTTCAGGATCGCTGGACCTTCGATCCTTGGGCACACAGCATCATCAAGAAGGGACTGGGTTGGAGCTGGACACAACCACTTCCAACCTTCCACCAATTCTTTCAGCCATCAACCCCCCTCTTGGAAGAATATGTCCTAGAACTCCTGAACAAGAAGGTGATCCAGAGGGTAAAGTCCACCAGGTACCAGGGAAGACTGTTTTGTGTTCCCAAGAAGGACGCAGACAAACTCAGAGTCATTCTCGACTTGTCACCCCTCAACAAGTCCATTGCGAACAACAAATTCAAGATGCTGACTCTTCAACAAATAAGAGCCCTACTGCCTCACAAGGCCTGCACGGTCTCAATAGACCTAGCGGAGGCCTACTGGCACATCCCAATGAACCACCACGCTTCCTCCTACCTAGGATTCCGGCTCCATCGAAGAAGCTACGGCGTCAGAGCCATGCCCTTAAGGCTCAACGTGGCTCTGAGAATCTTCACCAAGCTAGCAGACACAATGTTCCACCAGCTACGCCTTCGGGGCATCCAAGTGATGGCCTACCTCGACGACTGGCTGGGCTGGTCGACTTCGCCAGAAAAATATTTGCAAGCTTGCAGCAAAGTGACCCAGTTCCTGGAACATCTGGGTTTCAAAATAAACACCAAGAAGTCTCGCCTCGCTCCAGCTCAGAAGTTCCAATGGTTAGGAATCCATTGGGATCTTCAGTCACACCGCCTTTCCATTCCACTGAAAAAAAGGAAAGAAATAGCAGGGTCTGTCAGAAGACTTCTCAAATCCAAACGCATATCAAGACGACAGCAGGAACAAGTTCTCGGCTCCCTACAGTTCGCCTCAGTGACAAACCCTGTGCTACGAGCACAGCTAAAGGATGCATCAGAAGCCCGTGGTCAGAAGCAAGAACTTTGAAAAGCTCCATCCCTCTCCAACCTCCACCTCCATCGCTCAACATCCCCACGGACGCTTCTCTGGAGGGTTGGGGGGGTCACTCCCATCAACGGCAAGTTCAAGGAACATGGTCTCCCCTATTCAAGACGTTTCACATCAACATCTTGGAGGCCATGGCGGTTCTTCTCACCGTGAAGAAATTATCCCTGCGTCCCTCGATATACATCCGTCTAACTCTGGACAGCTCAGTAGTAGTCAGATGTCTCAATCGTCAGGGCTCGAGATCCCCCCACATAAATCAGGTGCTATTACCTATCTTCCGCCTAGCGGACAGGAAGAAGTGGCATCTGTCTGCAGTTCACCTACAAGGATTCCGCAACGTGACGGCGGACGCTCTATCAAGGACAAGCCCCATAGAGTCGGAATGGTCCCTAGACGCAAGATCATTCTCCTTCATCTCTCGTCAAGTCCCGGAACTACAGATCGACCTCTTCGCGACGAGCGACAACAAGCAACTTCCTCGATATGTGGCCCCTTACGAGGACCCCAAAGTGGAAGCAGTGGACGCCATGTCCCTGGACTGGAACAGATGGTCCAAGATTTACCTGTTCCCTCCACCCAACCTTCTGCTGAAAGTCCTCTCCAAACTGAGAACCTTCAAAGGGCCAACGGCCCTAGTGGCTCCCAAATGGCCCCGGAGCAACTGATTCCCCCTAGTCCTGGAGCTACAGCCCAAGCTGATCCCCCTGCCGGGCCCAGTTCTCTCCCAACAGGTGCAAAAGTCGACTGCCTTCGCTTCATCAAAGAAAGTCAAGGATTTTCATCTCATGATTTTCTCTCCCTAGCCGTGAAGAAAAGGTTTGGGATCTCGAAGAAAAGTTTGGACTTCCTAGAGGAATACGAAACGAAGTCTACCAGAAGGCAATATGAATCATCCTGGAAGAAGTGGGTATCCTTCGTCAAGGCAAAAAATCCTACGGAAATATCCATAGATTTTTGCATGTCCTTCTTTATTCACCTTCATGGACAAGACTTAGCAGCCAATACGATTTCCACTTGCAAATCGGCCTTGACCAGACCACTTCTATACGCCTTCCAAATAGATTTATCCAGCGAAATATTCAATAAACTCCCGAAGGCGTGTGCTAGACTCCGTCCAGCACCTCCACCGAAACCCATCACCTGGTCCCTGGATAAGGTGCTTCATTTTGCCTCTAGCCTGGACAACGATTCTTGCCCTCTGAAAGACTTGACTCAAAAAGTAATCTTCCTTTTTGCTCTCACCTCGGGAGCCAGAGTCAGTGAAATAGTGGCATTATCAAGAGAAGAGGGCCACATACAGTTTGCCGACATGGGGGAACTTACCCTCTTCCCTGACCCCACGTTTCTCGCTAAAAATGAACTTCCCACCAAAAGATGGGGTCCTTGGAGAATCTGCCCCCTGAAGGAAGATGTCTCTCTATGCCCAGTGGAGAGTCTTAAGGTCAATCTTCGAAGAACTTCAGACTTTGACGGAGGACAGCTTTTTAAAGGAGAAACGTCGGGTAGTGACCTGTCTCTAAAACAACTAAGAGCGAAAATCACCTACTTTATTCGCAGAGCGGATCCTGACAGTACACCCGCAGGTCACGATCCCAGGAAAGTCACCTCTTCCCTAAATCTCTTCCAAGCAATGGACTTTGAAAGCCTCTGATCCTTCACAGGCTGGAAGTCCCCTAGAATTTTCTTCAAACACTATTCGAATCAGGTGCACGAAGTCAAGAGATTCGTGGTGGCAGCAGGTACGTGATGAAACCGGCTGTTTAGTGCTGCGTAGGACAGTGAGTTTTTCGGGACTTTAACTCAAACGGGTGCCTGTGTTGACCGTAGTGCGATACATAGTGATTTCAAGGGACACTTAGTGTCACTACTAGACTGTTCTTTACCAAGGTGAAGTGACATATATTCTTACATGTGTGCCACATGTTCTTGGACATGAAGTGTATTATGATTTAAAAGGAACTGGTGATTAAAGGCAAAATTTTTCCCTTTCAGATTCTGCATCACCGTCTTATTAAAAAATCTATGTCTATTATCGTATTTTATTATTGTACATAATTTTCCATATTTCCATGCAATTTTCAAATAAAATATTTATTTTATTTACCATATGCATTTAATTTCGCTCCTATTTTTACATGAAAATATATTGCTGTTCTTGTTTTATTGAACCTATTCTAGAGTTTATTATGGTTAGTATGCCTACTACCTTATATACACTCACCTAATGGTATAAAATTTGTTCCTACACAAATATTTACCCTTCTGATCTGTCTTGAGACCGGCACGATCTCTTATTAAGGTGAGTCTTTCCTCGTCAGATTACTTCGAGATATTCCTCTTGTCCTATTAGGACCTTCACTGCCATGGGGGCGGGATGCCAGGTCAGTATAATGCCTCTAGTAGTGACATTTAACGGAGATGTCACCGTCTCTTCGGTCACCAGACCGCGGGAATGTTAATCGGAGTACAAGGCACTTGAAATGGGAACAAATCCACGATACATTAATTCTCTAGTACACTTCCATCAGGACGACATGGCTTGACGCCAAAAAACGGATTTTGAGCGAACCGAAAAATCTATTTTTGGGTGAGATGGCCATGTCGTCCTGATGGACCCGCCCAACTTTTCCAGTTCAGCCTGCCAGGCCCCTCACTGCAATATTGTATCGCGGAGGCTGGTAGTGAGCTAGAACGGAATGAGGACGGACGTGATGTCACACAAGTATGGCGGACGGTTTGTTTACATTGCGAGTACCGTAACAGTAACGAAGGTAGGGTAACTTTGGAACGGCACCTCAGTTACCTCGCCACCCTTCCCCCTCAAAGCATAAACGCTAGGTGGGGTGCAGATGGCCATATGACGTGTTAATGCATGTGTCCCCTGTTGATATACGATATTCTAAAGGGAAACCTTTAGAGTACTTGCGCCAGAAGTTACAATTCTGTGAAAATCTTTAGTTTTATGCTCTGGGAACATTATGGTAGTCATATATATCCAAAGAAAGCTACTGAAGGAACCTTCGCTCAAAATCCGTTATATGTTCCCCTGTTACCCTCGTGTATCGTTTTATTAATTCAGGCGGAGATAGATATCTCCTAGAATTACTATAAGGCGATATTTATCTCCTGTGGAGATTTAAGGGTAATATCTCCTCCCTCTGAGTTTAGCCTAGGCTATAACCCTAATCAGTCGTGCCTCGAGTTTTAATTCAGGCAGGACTAGGCTAGGGTTTTCTGTCCCTTCCCTGTAACCGCAAATGCAGGTTTTTGGGTTTTGGCCAGAACGTCAGAGTATTAGTCTGGTGCCGGTAGCTGGCTGGCAGGGTGAATAGCATTCCCCTGCTGGACTAAGCTGCTGGCATAGGAGGTTAGACCTCCCTAGACCATACCTGAAGGCTTTTTAAGATATTGATACCTTCTCCCTGTGGTCTAGCTGAATAGTCCTGTGCCGGCAGACCCTAGGCTGAGGAATAGACATTCTTCTGCCGCCTAGGTGACACCGGCACTGGAAATCTGTTCTTCTCTTGTTTAGGGGTAGCGGCGAGAGCGCTGCCGGCTCCTTTACTGTATTAGCCGACCCTAGGCTGGAGAATAGAATTTTCCTGCCGCCTGGGATGGCTTCAATACTAGAACAGAGTTTCTCTATGGTGTGGTAGGGCCGACAACCCTGCCAGCTCCATCCTTACCCCATAGGACCCTCACCCCTCCCCACTCTGTCCTTTAGTGATGGCCTAGCCATCACAATCCTTTGGCCGTCGTCCTAGAATCGCGCCGAATGCCGGCAGGTTGTGGGGCCGGCTTGGGCTTCTGTCGGTAGTGACATAGTCACTTAGCTCTTCCTTATGGATGCAATGCTCCGAGATAGCTGGGCTAGCTGGGCCGGCTGCCGGCAGAAGATCCCTTTTGCTGTAGAGTATTCTTCAGTCCTCTCTTGGACTGCCATTTGCAAACCTGTGGGCGGCAGAGACCGGCAATACCTGTGGATGGGTGGAAGCCTGAATATACATTCTCCCCTTCCATTTGAACCCTCATTCTGGAAGAAGGCAGTAGGTCAGAGCTCTTACACTATCCTTCACTCCATGCTTTCTCTCTCTCTATTGGCTAGTGCCACTAGGTCCTACCCTAGCGGCAGCTGCCGGTTACTACTCTAGCCAGCAATGTGCTGGTTAGACTTGTGCGACGGCAGCCCAAGAGTCGCCGGCACAACTGAATTGGCAGGCAAAGAGCCGGCTGAATTCAGATCGCATACCCTGACTGGCATGTCACCGGCTGGCCTAGTAGGCCGACAGCCAGGGGTCTGCAGACCGCTGTCTATATAACCAGATCGCCGGCTGGACTAGTGGGCTGACAGCCGGCGGACTTCCAGCGGTCGGTAGGCTGCCGGCCACTACCACAGCCGGCAATACGCCGACTGAACTTTGCCCTCGTGCTAGCCTTGCCGGTAACATGCCGGCTAGAACTGCAGTATATGACTATACAGTACCCAGTATAATTGCAATATAGATCATACTGCAAAATGAAAACAACAGTATATATTATACGGTAGTTTAAATTTTCCAACATACTCTGTGTAGCCATGCGCAGTCTATTGTTGAGACCATACAATAAGAAGAAAGGAAGTTCTTTCTATAGACTGATAAATGATCAGTGATAATGATCCTCAATCTTAATCCTTCTGGGAGCCAGAATTAAGTTACACTTCCAATGGGCTTTCTAAAATAGAATGTCCCTTGGTTTGAATTTTGAGGGAGGTCGCAGCAATTGGCTGGGGGGCACACGTATGTGTCTTTCCTATTTCATTTCTAGCTTATCTATCCTAAGCTATATGCCAAAAAAAAAAAAGAAAAATACTAATTATAATATTAGTATAGTTTGTCCAGTGAGACGAACCACTGTATACTCATTTTATTTTCCTCTCTATACAGGAGGACTACCCTCAGTACCGCAGCGTCTTCTGCAACATGAGGAGCAAGAGCTTCTGCGATCATGAGATGTGCAGGGCGCACGCACGCTGTTCCATCACCAAGGGACCTCTGAAGTATTGGGACCCCCAGGTATGGAATGTTTGCAAATCCTTGGTTACTGAGGCTTTTGATGACCCCAGGTCAGCGGAGTCAAGGGATGCAGCAAGAGAAAAGCTGCGTAGATGGGTCCGTGGCTTTCAAAAGAATGCCACGGGGCCTTACCTTCCAAACGAAAGGATGCGAGCCTATCCTTTTCCTAAAGCATCTAAGGATGCTGTCATACCACAGCCTCACCCAGAGATCCCTTGCGTCCAGTTATCCGTGGAATTGGATGTCTCGGATGCGATGAAGGACATCCAGCTAGACGACAGGATGTCAGAGGTGTCAGAAGACACTAAGAAGGACCTTCATGCAGGAGGTCAAGAGGAGGAGTCTACTTTGGCTCCTGATACCGAGGAGGAGGAAGTCAAGTTGGCTACTGTTTCGTCGGTTTTTGCCCCAGAACCAGTACCCTCGACATCTTCTGCTCCTCCACCTGATGACATAGGAAAGACTCGGTCTTCCATCATGTCTATCATGGAGAAGATGCAGAAGCAGAATGCAGCAAAGGAAGCTGCGTTGAGGTTGGAAATACGTCAACTTGCAGCATCCCGTGGGTCTTACAAGAGACTCAATGTGAAGGAACTTCCTTCATGTTCTGATGTGAGCCCGTGGAGGCATGCGGAGTACATGTCATTGACAAATGGGAAGATTTATATCTCCGGAAAGCTGGGATCAGTCCCCATTGAGGATGTGGAGTTTTGGCCCAGCTTTGAATCTTATCCAGACTGCTTCCTCCGTCTGAAGACGGAACCACCGTCGAAGGAAGAGACAGAGCCAAAAGAGGTCATAGTGTTTTACCATTCCAAAGCTCAGGCTTTGTTTGCTAGTGCCTTGAAGGAGAGGGGCTTCACTAATTCCAAGGTGCCAGCCCTGAATAAGAAACACCCTTCCTTTGTTGCTTCAGCTACTCGGGCCTTCCCTTTCATGGAAAAAGGGTACAAGGTCGTATTAAAGGCAGTAGAAGCAGGGAAACCTTGCCCTACACTAGAGGAGTGTAGACCCTTATCCTTAGTTTTACCTATGGACCAGGAGGACTGGAGGTAAGTACATCTTACCTTCTCAGTCGGGAAGTTAGAGGCAGATATTGCCGGACGCCAGTTCGGCGAGAACTGCCCTCAGTTGTCGGAGTTTCTCTTACGCAGGGAGCAAGAGACTAAAGAAAGGCTTGCTGCTTCTATATCCCTCCAGACTACCTTGGAGACAATGGAAAGTAACTCTAAGAACCCAGATATGTTTATGGTTGTGGCCAAAACACATTTGGCTACTGTAACGAAGGACCTATATGGCTTCGATAAAGCCAGAAGGGCTTGTAGGGAGTTCGTGTTCGCCTCGGCTGCAGTGAGATACAAGCCCAGGAAGCAAATATCTTCCAATATCTGGGGAAAGGAACTCTTCCCGAGTGAAGTGGTCAAGGAAGTAGTTGACAAGGCCGCCACGGAGAATAAAAACCTTTTCCAGAAGTAGGGCTTGTCACTAAAAAGGAAGTCTTCCCCGGATTAGGGTCCCCAACCAAAAAGGAAGACAAAGAGGCCAAGGTTGCCCTCTCGCCCCGCCAGACAACAACAGCTAAAGCAACAACAACTTCCCATGACCGCAGTTCAGCAGGTGGTGGCACAACCTCAATCCACCTACCAGTTGGTACTCCAGCAGGTGGTGACACAGTCACCAGCCTTTACTCCAGCCTTTGAGAGACAGTCCACTACCTTTCGGGCGAAAGGTAGAGGAACATTTAGAGGTTCCTCTAGACGCCCCTCAAGAGGAAGAGGAAATAGGGGATGATGCCGTCAAGGAGGAAAGTCCTCCGGTCAACAGCAGAAGCGAGATGTTTCCGGTAGGAGGAAGACTACACTCATTACGGGATCACTATACCATCGATCCCTGGGCCCACAGCCTGATCAAGAACGGACTAGGTTTGAGCTGGAACACAGCTCCACCGTCATTCTCTCAATTCTTCTAACACTCCACCCCCGTTCTGGAAGAGTACATCCGAGAACTCTTGAGCAAAAGAGTAATAAAGAGGGCAAAGTCCATCAAATACCAAGGAAGGCTGTTTTGTGTTCCCAAGAAGGGCTCAGACAAACTCAGAGTCATTGTGGACTTGTCGCCTCTCAACAAGTTCATAGTAAACTACAAGATCAGGATGTTAACCCTTCAACACGTAAAGACCCTGTTTCCCAAGATGGCATACACAGTCTCCATAGACATAGCAGATGCCTATTGGCATATTCCAATCAATCGTCAACTTTCCTCCTACCTAGGATTTAGGCTACAGAAGAAGAAATACGTCTTCAAAGCCATGCCCTTCGGGCTAAACATAGCCCCAAGGATCTTCACGAAGCTTGCAACTGCAGTCATTCATCAACTACGCCTCAAAGGTGTCCATGTAGTAGCCTACCTGGATGAATGGCTGGTGTGGGCAACATCTGAGACAGAATGCATGCAAGCCTCCAAGAAAGTGATCCAGTTCCTGGAACATCTGGGATTCCAGATCAACAGCAAAAAGTCTAGACTATTTCCAGCTCAGAAGTTTCAATGGCTTGGAATACATTGGAACATACAGTCACACCGTCTCTCAATTCCGTCAAAGAAGAGGAGAGAGATAGCGGGATCTGTCAAGAGACTTCTGAAATCCAGTCGGATATCAAGACGCCAACAGGAGAGAGTGCTGGGCTCCCTTCAGTTTACATCACTGACAGACCCGGTGCTAAGAACACAATTAAAGGCTGCAACAGGAGTCTGGAGAAGATACGCATCAAAAGCCCGAAGAGATCTAAGAATATCAATACCGACTCGACTACGATCACTTCTCAAGCCGTGATCAGAGGCCAAGTACCTGAAGAAATCAGCACCCTTACAACCACCTTCACCTTCGGTCATCATCCACACAGATGCATCAAAGGAAGGATGGGGAGATCACTCTCACCAACGGAAAGTCCAGGGGACTTGGTCCTCTTTATTCAAGACCTTCCACATCAACATTCTGGAAGCCATGGCAGTCTTCCTTACACTAAAAAAATTGGCTCCTCGCTACTCAACCCATAAAAAACTGGTCCTGGACAGCAAGGTAATAATGAGATGTCTGAATCGTCAAGGTTCGAGATTGCAGCAAATCAACCAAGTGATATTGGCCATCTTCCGTTTGGTGGAAAAGAAGAGATGGCACTTATCAGCAGTTCACCTCTAAGGGTTCTGCAATGTGACGGCGGACGCTCTATCCAGGTTCACACCGATAGAGTCGGAGTGGTCCCTAGATGCAGGATTATTCTCCTTCATCTTACATCAAGTCCCAGAACTGCAGATCGACCTCTTCGCGACGAGTGACAAGAAGAAACTACCACATTACGTGGCCCCATACGAGGACCCTCTAGCGGAAGCATTGGACGCCATGTCCCTCGATTGGAACAGATGGACCAGGACTTACCTCTTCCCTCCATCCAACCCTCTGTTGAAAGTCCTCAAGAAGCTGAAATCCTTTCAGGGAACGTCAGCCATAGTGGCTCACAAGTGGCCAATGAGGGTCAGGTTCCCTCTGGTATTGGAATTGTGGCTGAGGCTGGTCCCGTTGCCAGATCCAGTTCTGACTCAACAAGTACAGAAGTCGACTGTCTTCGCTTCATCACAGAAAACACCAAACCTTCATCTCACGATTTTCTCTCCTTAGCAGTTAAGAAAAGGTTTGGGATTTCGAGAGACAGTATAGACTTTTCAGAAGAATATAAGTCTGAATCTACCAGAAGATAATATGAGTCGTCTTGGAAGAAGTAGGTTGCGTTTGTCAAGGCAAAGAAACCAAAGAAGATCTCAACAGATTTCTGTTTATCCTTTTTTATTCATCTTCATGAACAAGGTTTAGCAGCCAATATGATAACGTGTAAATCTGCCTTGGCTAGACCTGTACTGTATGCCTTCTAAGTACACTTCTCTAACGAAATATTTAACAAGATTCCTAAGGCTTATGCTAGCATTAGGGACGCAGCACCTCCGAGGCTCATCTCGTGGTCCTTGGATAAGGTTCTTCACTTTGCATCAACAGTGAACAATGAGAATTGCTCTCCGAAAGATTTGACCCAAAAAGTTATATTCTTAATTGCTCTAGTCTCGGGGGCCAGAGTGAGTGAAATAGTGGCCCTTTCAAGGTATGAGGGCTATATTCAGTTCACAGAAGGGGGAAAACTGAATCTTTTTCCTGACCCAAGGTTTCTCGCTAAAAACGAGCTACCTGCCATAAGGTGGGGTCCCTGAAGAATCTGCCCTCTGAAGGAAGATGTCTCGCTGTGTCCAGTAGAGTGTCTACAGGTCTCTCTTCATAGAACTTCAGACTTTGGGGGAGGACAGCTCTTTAAACCATTTACTCCCAAAGGACTTACTGGTACGTTTCACAAAACCCATCCCTTTACCGCCATTGACGTACCGGTACGTCCTTGCAAAAAAATGCTATTTATATATTTTTTGCATATTATGATATTTTTTTTCAGAAACTTCAGGCATTTTCCAAGATAATGAGACAAACCTGACCTCTCTATGACGAAAATTAAGGCTGTTAGAGCAATTTAAATAAATTATATTGCAAAATGTGCTTGAAAAAAAAAAATAACCGCTGGGGATAAAGGGTTGGAAAGTTCCAAATAGCCTGGAGTAAAGGAGAAACATCAGGCTCAAATTTGTCTCTAAAACAACTAAGGGCAAAGATCACCTACTTCATTCACAGAGCGGATCCAGACAGTAAACCTGCAGGTCACGATCCGAGAAAAATTGCTTCGTCTCTGAATTTTTTCTAGTACATGGATTTTGAACGTCTTCGCTCGTATACTGGATATAAGTCATCCAGAGTGTTTTTCAAACACTACGCGAAGAAAGTGTAAGAGATTAAGATATTTATGGTGGCAGCAGGTAGTGTTCTAAAACCTGTCGCTTAATGCTGAAATGAAACAGTGAATTAATTGGGATTGTTATATGCATGGTATGTGTGTTGACACCTTACGGCACAACACATAAAGTGAAGTGTCACCAAGGTGACACTATGGACTGTTCAGGATGCTAAAGGTGAAAAAATGTATAAAGAATAAACATGTGTGCCATGTGCTTTTTACACAAGTGTGAAAA
>NC_090729.1:65669053-65679053 GCF_036898095.1 Palaemon carinicauda | reverse complement strand
AAAAACTACTTACAGTTTATAGATATTCATTGAATGTAACATTTCGTAATACGTGACGATACTTTATTGTAAAATATTTCCCAAATTATTCAGATTCAGGGGTATGCGCCGTTTCAGTCTTTAGACTCCAAGCCACTTTCCCTTTAATCACCATTTATTTTACATTCCCATTGTTGAGCTTTGTCGTCTCACCGTCTGCTATCTTGGCCTTGAAGGATTAGCATTGCCATTTGAACTATAATCTTAAACATATGTAGTAAAATGTTTACTACATTGCTAATTCAATCTTTGTCGTAAGTGCTTTATTCACTTGATAATTATCGAAACTAAATGGTAAAATTGGAGATAGTTATTACAGGATATAAATAACGGGATTATTTTGTTAGAATCAAATGCTTATCCAAATAATGGGTGATTTTGGGGGAAAATAACTAATTGCTTTTGGGCGTTTGGAGGATTTGCTTCCTTAAGGATCCGTATACCAACATTTGTCCAGCTGCATATAGTTTGATCATTATATTTTATACTCCTCTATATACCTTAAATGCTCTGTAGGAAAATTTAACCAGTTGTTTTAAAATCGACTAAGATATTTTCGTTAACTGGAATAATGATAGAGGAATGGGATATATATTGTATAAAAAATCTGAGGGGCACCACTTATTCATGGAAACATGCTTGACAATGCAATTTTTTTTTTTTCACTTCGATGGAGATTGTAAAAACTAAGATAGAGGAAAATGAAATACAGATCTCCAAATGCCTTATTTCGGAATCCAGCTAATGAATATCTGTCTTGGTGTCACACAAATATCAAATAGTTCCAAGTTGGAATGGTCAAGGGAAGGTGTTTCTGCTGCCGCTTGTGAGAGATTTCTTTTATGGAGGCACAGAGAGGAGCTAAGAACCAAAGTTGACTCCCTAAGACGAGCACCGAGGCAGAAGGGCATTCATTTTAAAGATATTTAATAAATAAATGAATAAATAATGACGGAAAGAAACACACATATTAAATAATGAATCAGGGGATAAAGGAAGAAGCTCAGGAAATAAAATCTAAAGAATGAGAGAAAATATTTAGGAATCCATGAGTATCGCTCCTCAGCTGTATAAGTTAGTGATTAAAATGACAATCAAACTTTTATTTCCGGGATATTTTAATATTGGGTTTTTCCTTTCCCCTACTCACGGCACCAGCTGTAGAAATTGTGGTTTAACTAATACCGTGATAGGCTGAGGAGTTGGTATGGATAGCTTTTGCTCGAACAACCCGAACTAGAGCTACACGGATAGTAATGCATTTTTCGCTTGTTAAGCGCCCATCTACCTTGCGTAATTTACCCGGTCAAGAGACCTACATCTAGCACCCCATAGCTGGGCTAATTCAGGCACTTGATCACTGTAAATAAGGACTTTATCATACAAAGCTAAGCGTATTTGAATCAAGATTATAAGACCTTTATGCATGAAATTGATAAGAAGTTGGTTTGATCTCAAAGCTGTTTAATTTCTCAAGATAAAGCTACTAGCAAATATATAATCTTGATAACTTACAATCAGGGTATTAGAATGGGTAATCATTTCGTGCTTATGCCATCTATTTGTGTATATTTTCAGGGAAAAATTAAGAATTCGTTTTGGGAAAATAAGTATTTCATAGTTTCATGACAAAATTTCTGAAAATTATGTGGTTCTGAGACTACGATTTGTCAATAAAACAAATTTTTTAAACCCTTTGCCAGATTGTGATAGCATCCTCATCTACCTCAATATAAGTTATTTTCGATAGGAAATAATAAATTCTGATTGTATTCAAGGTGCTTTGCAGTCATCAGAATCTATTATATCCATCATCGATTATCTATTATGCAAAATTAATACTTAAATTTCGTTACTTATCGACCTTCCATCAACAGCAGCTATTTTATTCTACTGCTGCTATCTTTTACAAATAAACTAATAATGAATTAGGTTAGCCAAATTTACTACAACATTGACGGGTATCAAATAAATCTCAGGCAATGATACAATATCTTACAGACTGTATCATGAGTCTACAAGCATCCTGTCTCGACAACCCCTAAAACAGAAATGACTTTCCTATTTGCTCAGTGTCGGAATGGCCGGGGCAGGAGGATAGAAGGAGAACAACCCCCCCCCCCCCCCCTTCCCTGGAAAGTGTCTACTTTGTCCCTCTTACGAAAAAAGTAGCAATTGAAAGATAATAGTATATATATATATATATATATATATATATTGTGTGTGTGTGTGGTGTGTGTGTTTTGTATTTGTATTGAAAAGTTGAGACGTCAATTGATTATACAGAATTGAAATATGGCAACTCGATTTGTAACATTTGTATACTTTTGCTAGCAAAGACGGCCCTTTACTGTCTGATTCGCTAAGGTTTGATAAGGCTCCGCCCATTTCGAAGAAGTTCTAAGAAGAGCAACTCCTTGTCCGTTTTGTCATGGAAACACTAGTGACATCTGACGAAAGATTTCCCCTGAGTGTCGGCGTTCTTTTGATTCTAACTGTACACAAGCAGAGTACCGAAACACTTTCACCAAAATGAAGAAGATCAATTAATTTTATTTATAAGAATATTCGTATTTACCACCAAGTCATTTTGTTTATTCGAAAAAAATAAACATCCTACAACGGATCTATCAAGCACTATTCTTCATTTGGCGTAAACACCTGATGAAGGCTAACACTCCGCTCTCCCGAACAAATCTTGACCTCTTTTCGCCAACGCTAAAGACCCCTATGCCAATGTTTCCACGGATTTACTAGTAGGTCCTCACTTCTCTTCCAAATCATTCCTTTTGCAATCAAGTACATTATACTGTATTTCTAACCGACTATGCGTAAATTGATCATTTATCATTCTTTTATTAAAAATTTCATACAAAAAGTTATTTCTCAAATTCCCTGAAGGGGTAAAGCGTACAGATGATTATCTAAAACTAGTAGTTGGACAAAGACCTTCGACAAGTTGCTTCTCTTTGAAACATACAAATTAGACCTTTCCTTAAAATTCCTTTATATTCTCTTCAAACATTATGACTTCTTTACAGTCAAACCATATAGAAAATTCTCTGAATGTTTTTGAAAGCTTTATTTTTTTTCTACTTTAGAATAACCGAACACAACCTTATAAAACTGGTGTAATTTAGGTTACATTTTAAAACAAATCTAGCTTACTGGAATAACAAAAAGCGTTCTTTTATCTTGTTTTCTCTTCCTATTAATGCCATAAAATAGATACTTATATGAAAATTATCTTAATCAATTAACACCATAAATCTAGGAACTTGCATGATGATTTAAAATTTTTCTCTTTATTGTGCATTTGTAAGCATTGTGTATCCAAGAATTTACATGAAAGCCTTTGTGTATATCTCTCAAAATCTTCCAGTAAATTGCATGACAGGTTTTTTGTACTTTATATTATATGAAAATTATTGCAAATGTCCATGAATAAATTACTTTGCTTGTCTTTTCATCCATATAATTACAAACATATTTTTGCTATTAAACTCATTTTAATCCCATTTTGGTTTCAAAAACCTTATTAGAGTAAATGGTCTCTCAGCGTCAGTTTTTTATTTTTTATTTTTTATTTTTTATTAATATGTCAATATAATACATGTATTTAGATCAGTTTCTTGGCAACATCACTTTAGGGTCAATAATCATATAAGTTATTACAGCAGAGAGAGAGAGAGAGAGAGAGAGAGAGAGAGAGAGAGAGAGAGAGTGTGTGTTGTAGAAGTCTGGTTTATCTCATTGCTTTTTCTAGTCTCTAACATCAATATTATGAATCTTGCATTCGTACATGTTCTGTTTACATCTTGTATCTCAGCCTTTTCAAAATATCCTCCAAGAAAACATGGAAACGTTTACGGGAAGATGTTTGGGATTTACAATTGGTTTATGCCAGCCAATAACGATTCTTCCATTCCCCTCCTCGTCTCTCTCTCAAATACACCCAATGGCTCGACTTGTTGGCATCACAAAAGAGACCTTCATAAAGGGATTTTCTTTTGCCCCTCTTTATTACTCCTTAATGCTGTTTAACATATTCCAGAAGAGTGACGCTATCAAAACCATGTCCTTGTATGCACGATCAGTGGCTAGTGGCCTTAACCTCTAAGTATGTATTAAGATATGTATACCTCATGGAGAATTATTAAATTAATTATCTAAAGAAATTAAAATGGTAAAAAACTACATATAGATTCACGATCAGAAGATCGTGGAAAACTGGTCTAACCTACTTAGTTTGTGGCCAAACATTATTGCCAATAATCTTTGAAAGAATAGAAGGCTGTATTTGAACTCTTCCTTTGCCGATGCACCTTACTGGTCCTTAAATAGAACTTTAAAAGTAAAACCTTTGCAATTATTTGTAAGCAAAGCAAAAAATAATGAAATGACAAAACCGAGGGCACTTAACGCAAATGTATCACGAACTCAGTTGATTCCAGAGGAAATTCAAGTTTTGATCATGAATGTGGAATTTCTTGGAGGGATTTTTCTTCTTCCTGTACGTTGCTCAATTCCTTTCCTCTTACACATCTTTTTTCTCCATCGACTTCTCCTTTTCCTTCCCGTCCTCTTCATTCTCCTCCTCTTCCTCCTTTTCCTCTCCATCCTCCTCACCCGAATTTTCATCCAATACTGGAGGTTTCCATTGTTCGTTTGCCCTTTGCCTGGACATCTGAATAACAATTGGGACTTTGATACCCGATAGTCAGGCCAGGGCTCAATCTTAGAGAGGCACTGACGAATATGTGTCTATTCTGCAATGGTTTCAGTAACACCAAATTTTCGCTTGTTTATTTTCCCACGTTTACATTCGATGACTAATGATATGAGAATTTGCCAGTAATGCGTTTCTACATACCTTAAGAATAATACTTTTTAAAACTATCCAAATTATTTTCATATATAACTATTTTAGGAAAGAAGAATGGAGGGAGGAGGGGGCTATCACACATCCGATTCAGGGGGCAGGAAGGGAGGGAGAGAAATAGGAGAGGAGAGGAAGGGAGAGAAAGAGAGGAAACCGAAAGAGGGAGTGAGCAAGGGAAAGACAGAGAGGAATCAGAGAGAGGGAAATAAAGTGAGCAAGTTAAGAGAGGGAGAGAAAGAGTGGAAGAATAGAGAGGGAGATAAATAGATGAAGCATATAGAAGGATAGACGGAGAGGATATAGGGGGAGGGGGAGAAAGAGACGATGCATAGAGAGGAAGGGAAACGGAGGAAGTAGAGAGAGGGATAGAAATAAAGGAAGTGAAGAGAGGGAGAGAAAGTGAGCAAGCATAGTGAGGGAGAGCAAGAGGGGGAATAGAGAGAGAGAGATGGAGGGAAAGAGATGCAACATAGAGAGGGAGAGAAAGAGGGGGAAGCAGAGATAGGGAGAGAAAGAGAGGACGTAGAAAGAGGTAGAAAAGGAAAATGAGAAGAGAGAAGGAGACAAAAAGACGAAGTAAAGAGAGAGAGAGAGAGAGAGAGAGAGAGAGAGAGAGAGAGAGAGGAAATTTAGGGAAGGAGAGAAATAGTAGCAGAGAGAGGAAAAGAAAGAGAGAAAGGAGATAAAAGAAAAGGAAGAGAGGGATTAGAGAGAGGGAGAGAACGAAAGGAAGCAGAGGGAGGGAGAGAAAGAAAGGAATCTTAGACGAGGGGAGAGAAAGAGTGAAAACTTAGAGAGAGAGAGAGAGAGAGAGAGAGAGAGAGAGAGAGAGAGAGAGAGGTATTGAAAGATAGGAAGTAGAGAGGCGGAGATAAAGAGAGAAAGGAAAGAGAAGGAAAGAAAGAATTCAAGGATAAAGAGGGAGAGAAAGAGATGAGGCATAGCAAGAAAGCAGAGAGAGAGAGAGAGGGAGAGAAAGAAGGAGAGTGAAGAAAGGGAGATAATGAGAAGTAGCAGCGAGAGAGAGAAGGAGAGAAAGAGAGTAAATAGAGAGAAGGAAAGTAAGAGAAAAAAGCATAGAGAGGGAGTGAATGAAGGGAAGATAAGAGAGGAAGATAAACAGAGGAATTAGAGAGAGGGAGAGTAACAGAGGAAGTAGAGAGAGTTATAGAAACATATGGAAAAAATTAAGAAAAGCAGAGAGAGGGAGAGAAAAAAAACAGCAGAGAGAGAGAGAGAGAGAGAGAGAGAGAGAGAGAGAGGGAAGCGATGGAAAGAGAGGGAACAGACAGAGAGACAAAATGGAGGAAGTAGAGGGAGGAAGAGATAGAGAGGAAGCAGAGAGAGGGATTGAAATGGAGGAAGTAGAGAGAGGGAGAGATAAAGAGGAAGTAGGGAGAGGGATAGAAAGGGAGGAGGTAGAGAGAAGATGAGGCAAAGATGAAGCATAGGGAGGTGAAAAAATATAGGAAGTAGAGAGGGGGGAGATAAAGAGAGGATGTGGAGAGAGGGAGAGAAAGAGAGGAAATAGAGAGAGGGAGATAAAGAAAGGAAGTTATTAGGAGGAGAGAAAGAGATGAATTAGATGAAGGGAGAGATAGAGAGGAAGTAGAAAGAGGGAGAGATAGAGAGTAAGTAGAGAGAGGGAGAGGAAGAGATAAAGAAGATCGAGGGATAGAAAGGGAAGAATTAGAGAGAGGGAGAAATAGAGAGGAAGTAGAGAGAGGGAGCGATAGAGAGGAACTAGAGAGAGGGCTGGAAAGGGAGGAAGTAGGGAGAGGGATAGAAAGGTAGGAGGTAGAGAGAGGAAGAGGCAAAGATGAAGTATAGGGAGGTAAAGAAAGATAGGAAGTAGAGAGGTGGAAGATAAAGAGAAGAAGTAGAGAGAGGGATAGAAAGAGAGGAAGTAGAGAGAGGGAGAGATGGAGAGTAAGTAGAGAGAGGGATTGAAAGGGAGGAAGTAGAGAGAGGGAGAGATGGAGAGGAAGTAGAGAAAGGGAGAGAAAGAGATGAAGTGGATAGAGGGATAAAAAGGGAAGAAGTAGAGAGAGGGATAGAAAGAGAGGAAGTAGAGAAAGGGATAGATAAAGAGGAAGTAGTGAGAGGGATTGAAAGGGAAGAAGTAGAGCGAGGGAGAGATAGAGAGGAAGTAGTGAGAGGGATTGAAAGGGAGGAAGTAGAGAGAGGAAGAGGCAAAGATGAAGCATTGGGAGGTAAAGAAACATAGGAATTATAGAGGGGGAGATAAAGAGAGGAAGTAGAGAGAGGGAGAGAAAGAGAGGAAGCAGAGAGAGGGAGATAAAGAGAGGAAGTAGAGAGGGGGAGAGAAGAAGATGAAGTAGATAAAGGGATAGACAGTGAGGAATTAGAGAGAGGTAGATACAGAGAGGAAGTAGAGAGAGGAAGAGAAAGAGATAAAGTAGATAGAGGGATAGAAAGGGAAGAATTAGAGAGAGTGACAAATAGAGAGGAAGCAGAAAGAGGGAGAGATCGAGAGGATGTAGAGAGAGGGAGAGATAGAGAGGAAGTAGAGAGAGGGAGAGGAAGAGAAGAATCATAGAGAGGGAAAGAAAGAGAGGAAGCCGGGAGAGGAAGAGAAAGAGAGGAAGCGGAGAGAGGGGAGAAAGAGAGGTAGCAGAGAGACGTAGAAAAAGAGAGGAAGAAGAGGGGGGGAGGAGGAACCTTAGAGAGGGAAAAAGAGTGGAAGCAGAGAGATGGAGAGAAGGACATAATGTAGAGAGAGGGAGAGAAAGAGAGGAAGCAAAGAGAGGGAGGGAAAGAGAGGAAGCAGAGATGGAGAGAAAGGGGAAGTGAAATGAGAGAAAGAATAGGAAGAAGAAGAGAGAGGGAAGGATAAAGAAAGAAAGGAAAATGCTAAGAGCTGGGAAAATGCAAAGTATGAGACTTGAATGAAAAGAAGCGACAACTGAGTTGAAGGGAACATTAGTGAAGAAGATATAAATGAGGAGAAAGAACAATAATTTGAAGAACGACAGGGAAAATACTGGAAAAGGGGGTGTAAAAGGAAAACTTTTGATTTGGGAAGGAAAGGGGAAATGGTAAAAAAAAAAAAAAAAGCTAAGAACATGAAACAAAAAATATACTAAAAATGTGGATTGATTGGAATGGAAATATGTAGAAGACATTAAATGAAGAAGAAAGGAAGTAATGAAAGTAGAAATATTTTGAAAAATGTTGAGATCCATAGAAGTGACAGATAGAGATCTGAAGCGGAGGAAATGGAATAAGGGAAAAAAAAACTTTTTACAAAAATTAAAATAATAACAAAGGCCAAGAATATAGAAAAAGCGTTGAAACAAACATCAGACGAATAAATCTAATTAGAAAATAAACCAAAATGAGGTATAAAGGTAAATCATAAACAGGGATATATTGTATAGACTAGAGTGATGAAAGTGAAAGTAGAGGAAAATATGTGGAAGATAGGAGAGAAGATCGGGAGTAAATGAATAATAAGAGATACAGTAGAATAAAAGAAAGGCGAAAGAGGGATATTATTACATGCTATGAAAATGAGATGGGAGTAAGTAAGAAGAGGAAACAACGAGATGGAAAAGGAAAACGGAATGGTTAAGAATGAGGAGGAAATAAATGAGCCATGAAGTATAATGGTAGATTTGTACAGAATGCAAATAAAGGGAAGGGAAATAGTAATATATGTTATATCTATTTTGGAAAAAAAATATATTAATTTGCGATGAAAAAGGAGGTTGGATGAATTTGTACAATGAAGAAGAAAAATAAGTGAGCTCACATGAGGAACGGAAAATAGTAGATAAGAATATCCTCAAACAAGATGAAATAGAATAAGATCAGGAGAAAAGTTTTGGTCACACCCAAATGACTACTAAAACACTGAAAAAATTTAGGGTGGAGTAAAACAAAAGGTTACTTAGTAAAGTAAATAGATAAGATAAAATGGGAGGAACTTTAATGAACATGGCAATGTAACATATTTGAGTAACAATATCAAAGTTGAGATAAAGGGTCAGGAATTAGAACTTCAGATACGAGCAAATTATTATTATTATTACTAGCCAAGCTACAACCCTAGTTGGAAAAGAAAGATGCTATAACCCCAAGGGCTCCAACAGGGAAAAAAAAGCCCAGTGAGGAAAGGCAATAAGGAAATAAATATATGATGGAAATAAATTAAATTAACAATATATCATTCTAAAAATAATTACAGATATTGAACAAAATTTTCATGAAAATCTATTCAATGAAATGTGCTACACGTTTTTCTGAGGTAAAACTACATCAATATAATATCGTTTGATTAAAGAGAGAAAATGAAATATGCCATCATAGTAAGATAAGTGTAAACTTAAAAAAAGCAAATAAATATGTCAGCAAGATGGATTTTTGATGCCAAATATATGGCAAATGTAAAAGGGCTAAGCAATTTATGTAAAAGGAAAAAGTAAAGTTCAAATAGTGGCAATTTTGGACATAGCAAAATAGAGAACGTTAGAGAAGGGTTATTATTGATATTCAGGGTAGTTTCTCACAGGTGAGGTTAGGATTTAATTACCGTTTTCACTTAAGGTGTACTGATTAATAACGACTCTCTCTCTCTCTCTCTCTCTCTCTCTCTCTCTCTTGTTTTTTCCCTATCCCTATATATCCATTTAACCGAGTCGATATGTAATTCACAACCGAAGTAAACATAGGCTCACTGAATCCTCAGGGGAGTTTCAAGAGGGGGGAATTCATACCATACCGTACTCTCCTCGTCTGGCTAGTGAATAGAAGGCTAAGAGAGAGAGAGAGAGAGAGAGAGAGAGAGAGAGAGAGAGAGGGGGGGGAAAATCCCAAGTACGAGCTAATGGACCGGGAAAGAAGGAAATAGTCACTGGGAATCATTCCTGGGGAAATACGTGTAATTACTAGATCTTCTACATCTTAAATCCCAACACAATCCATTCGGATCATGGATCCTCGCTCAAGAAGTAATGAGAATGAAAGATTTTCAAAGAAAGAAGTTAAAATGTAAGAGAGCTGTATCTAAATGGCTCAAATAAGGCAGGATAGAAGAGGGGAGCTTGAGGCTCTCCC
>NC_090729.1:65661553-65664053 GCF_036898095.1 Palaemon carinicauda | reverse complement strand
AAGAACTTGATGGGGACGTCTTCAAACCTTTTACTTGTAAAGGCACCGTGAATGGTATTCCAGTTACTTGCTTAAGAGATACAGGATCCTCCCAAAGTGTGGTAGCTCTGCCTTCACAGGACTTCAAACTGAGACATGAGTATGTTACTGTTTCGGACCTCAGTACCACCAAATCCATGCCTTTGGCAGAGGTGAATTTACAGTGTCCTTACTATCAAGGTAATGTTTTAATTGCAGTTTCACGAGATCCTTTGCCTTGTTCATCTATCCAGCTTTTAATTGGTAATGATCTTGCAGGGGCCATTGTTAATCCAGTAGTATCTGATCCTGATATTCTTATAGAAAATGAATCAAATAAATTAAATAATGCTGTTATTCAAATGACATCAATTAAACCAATTGTTATAGATAGTGGAAATAGAGTAGAGAAGACATTAGACCTTATAAATATGACCAAATCAAATTTCAAGGACTTGCAAAATAAAGATCCTGTTCTTAAGGATCTTTGGAAGAAAGTTGCAGAGCCAGATGATCATCCCAAAACTCCTTACTTTTATCTTGATAATGATTTGCTTTTTCGACATTTTAGGTCCTCCAAAGCACCAGCAACCACACCATGGTTTGACTGTCATCAACTGGTTCTACCACTCTCTCTAGTTCCAGCTCTTCTTGAATTAGCCCACTCTCATGTGAACCACTTTGGGGTCAACAAGACTTACTCTACCTTAGCTGAAGACTTCTTCTGGCCTGGGATGAAGAAGGACATTCAACAATTTATTAAAGCATGTCATCATTGCCAGACTACTGGCAAACCCAATGAGAGACTTCCACCAGCTCCTCTTCAGCCCATATCCGTACCAAAGTTTCCATTTGAGAGGATTATCATAGACTGTGTTGGCCCAATGCCTAGGACTAAGCAAGGTAATGAGTATTTACTTACTGTTCTTTGCCCAACAACGAGATATCCCATAGCAGTGCCAATAAAAAATATAAATGCAAAAACTATAATTGATCAACTTGTCAAAATTTTCACAACCTATGGATTTCCAAAGACATTGCAATGTGATAGAGGCACAAACTTCACTAGTAAGCTTTTTCAACAAGCTATGAGAGAATTCAATATTCATAACATATATGCTTCTGCTTATCATCCCCAAAGTAACGGTGCTCTGGAAAGAGTTCACCAAACTATTAAAAACCTTCTTCGGAAGTACATGCAGGAAACTTCGGAACAGTGGGATAGAGATATTGATCTTCTGATGTATATTATAAAAAGTGTACCACAAGAGTCCACTGGAGTGTCCCCTTTCGAATTAATGTTCGGAAGAAAGCCCCGAACCACACTCAGTATGGTGAAGGAAAATCTAATTCATAACAAGGAAGCAGAGATTACCAACATTTTGTCATATCTACAGGAGCTAAAGGATAAAATTGTATCACTTCATGTATTTGCTAATACTAATCTTTTGCATTCCCAGGAGAAGATGTCCCGCTTGTATGATAAAAAGGCAAAGCTTCGTGTATTTCAGCCAGGAGATGAGGTGCTTGTATATCATCCCATACCTGGTTCCCCCTTACGTGAAAAATTTATGGGACCTTACAAAGTGCTTCAAAGAATTTCTAAGGTAAACTATGTTCTCTCTACTCCTGATCGTAGACGATCAAAGCAACTAGTGCATGTGAATTTGTTGAAGGCATATCAAGCACCTATTCAAATGGTAAGTCATCTCTCAATTTCTCCTGAGGCGAAAATACTACCACTGGAGGAATCTTCCTCAGAATTGCTCATGGATCTCCCTGAAGATGATCAACTAATCAACTGGAAAGATAACACCAACAGTCAAATTCTAAAATCCTTGCCCAGTTATTTTACAGGAATACCATCTTTTCAGAGAAAACTACTATCACAATTGCTCTCCAGGTTTCATGATGTATGTTCTGACAGTTTGCAGAGAAGTCAAACCATTCAACATGACATAGTCATCGAGTCAGGTGTTACTCCCATACGCCAGACGTACTACCGTATGGTAGGCAAGAAGTTGGACTCGTTGAAACAAGAGGTACAGTATTTACTAGATAATGACCTTGCAGAACCAAGCACTTCACCATGGGCTTCACCCTGTCTCCTTGTACCTAAACCTAATAATCAACTAAGACTCTGTACTGATTATCGTAAGTTAAATAAGGTAACTGTAAGATTCATTCCCATTACCTAGAATCAATGATATCCTTGATAGCATTGGTAATAAGAAAATTCTTACACGGATAGACTTAATGAAAGGCTATTACAAAGTACCTCTAACTCAATCAGCTAAAGAAATCTCATCATTTATAACTCCATTTGGGTTATTCTCTTATAAGGTCATGCCATTTGGTTTAACTAATGCTCCTGCCACCTTTCAAAGGATGATGTCAGAGGTAATAAGAAATATGAAAGACACATACGTATATCTGGATGACGTGGTGGTAGCTAGTGACGACTGGGACGAACACCTACGGA
>NC_090729.1:65649053-65656553 GCF_036898095.1 Palaemon carinicauda | reverse complement strand
ACTTAATGGATATATTTCTTTTATGTATAAATGTAGGCTCTTGGTAAACATTTTAAGTGATTAATAGAATTAATCTTTGTTACAAGAGCCGTAGCCTACCGGAGGCGTCATGGACGCTGTCCGCTCGCTAGGTATGAGTTTAGTTAGCCAGAGCGACATTCCCGGTTGTTTTGCTTTAATAAATTTTAGCTATTTAGCGTTACATAGGATTTCCTTTCGTGCTTTAGTATTATTTTCGCGAAGTATTCGCCAACTCTGGCCTACGCTAGGCCATGTAGCCTAATCGTTTGGTCCTAGTAATTTCTGCATGATTTTGGTTTTCCGAGTGTATTTAAATTTTATTGAAGCTTTAGGCTGTTTTTTATACATTTAAGATTATGTTGAATACTTCCAAGATAGTATACGAGTGAGTTTCGGTGATTTAGGTAATCGATTCTCTTGGTGCCTAGGCTAAGTTGCTTATGGAGCCTTAGTATACTTTCTCATACTCCCCGGTTGCTTTCTTTTCTTCGGAGAAGGTATGCAATCCCTTTCCCTCTGTTTAAGCCTTGGGCTTATCCCTAAGTGGTTTATGTTAATTAACTTTCGATAAAACTATACTGGGGTGTTACTGTACCTTCCTGTTCCAGTAAGTCTGGTTTCAGAGTGGGACAGAACAACAGAGTTTTTAGTCTGAGTCTGTGTTCGTCTGGCTTGGAGTAGAGTCTCCCTTGCTGGCCTGACACAGACATAGGAGGCTTAGCCTCCTTAGGTCACTACTGAAGGTTTCTGTACGAGATGATTCCTTCTTTTGTGATCTAGCAGACTAGTCCTTGTTGCTGTTCTCGGTGGGAGGATAAGATTCTTTCCCTGGGAGTAGCAACACCTTCCTTGCTTTGGTTCTTTGGGAGCTGGCAAGTATTGCTGGCCTCCCTCCTTGGATTTCCCTTAGGCTAAGATGAGTTTCCTTAGCTGTGGGTGATCCTTCACTAAAGCAAGGTTGGTAGGACCCTCTTTTGTCCCTTCCCCCTCTATCTCCGTAATGGCCTAGCCATTAAAGTACTGTACGTCATTCTACATCTGGACCTAGGATAGGTTAGGATGTGGAATTGACTCAGTCCTTTGCCGGCGTCAGAGTGTGCCGGCCGGCAAGGGTCTTCGGCTTGAGTGCTGCCCGGACCTCCCTTGGTCCCTCATCCATGCCTGCCTGTGAGTCAGACGGCATTGGTCAGGAAGCCTGAATTAGATTCTCCCCTTCCTTATATGCACTCTTTCGGATTGCCGGGCTTGGAGGTTGTTTACGCTCTTATCCCGGCATCCATTCTGTTTTCTTCTAGTGCTGTACCCGACCCGGCTGCCGGCCTATGAGGCCGGCAGCCGGGCAGTCGTAGTCCTCTGGTTCTTTTGCTGCTGGCTGGCATCGGTTGTGTACCTTTGCCGGCCGGCTAATGTCAGCCCTTGTCTGCCGGTCGCCAAGAGTGTGGCCGGCAGCCGGGTGCTACCTTGTGTAGCCGACATGGGCTGTTGCCGGCCGGCAGTTACTGCCGGCCGGCATATGCATTTGAACCAGCGTTCTGCCGCCTTATAGCTGTTAAGTAGTATACTTTAAAGCTAGTTATGGTGTGTGCCGGCCGGCACATAACCTTCTATACTGTACCAGTATTCTTCAGTATAACATATACTGTAAGAGGAAAACTATAGTATAAGTTTTGGTACAGCACTGTGTGTTCTAACACTTTTGTGTTGTCTTGCACAGCCCTTTGCTGTTGCCTTACAGATAAGAAAGTGAGTTCTTTCTTGTCTATTATCCAGGATGTTAAAATAATTGCTTAGGTGTGAGCTCCACCTGTTTCCTCTGGAAACTTTGCATTGGTTATTCTAGAAGAGATTAACCATTCGATTTTATTATCTGGAAGGCTGCAACAATTGGTTGTGAAGGAAACACAAGTGTGTGTCTTTCCTTTCTGAATTTTTATGCTAAACTATGCATATCCAGTGATACATAGTTCACTTGATACTCATGGAAATTTCTTCTCTTTACAGGAGGACCCTCCGAAGTGCGGAAGTGTTTTCTGCAACGTCCGCAGTAAGAACCTCTGCGGACATGAGTTTTGTAGGAGGCACGCAGCATGCGCTGTCTCCAAGGGTGATCTCCAGTATTGGGACCCTCAGGTATGTACCGTGTGCACTAACCTGATTACTGAGGCCTTTGATTCCCCTAGGACGGCGGAATCAAGGGATATAGCAAGGGAGAAGCTTCGTACCTGGGTAAGGGGGCTTCCAGAAGAACACCTCTGGACCTTATCTTCTAAGTGAGAAGATGAGGGCGTATCTTTTCCCTAGGGCATCAGCTTATGCAGTGATTCCCCAGCCTCAAGAGGAGATCCCCCAAGTTCAGATCCAGGTGGATGATGAAGTCGCGGTCGCTATGCAAGAATTCCAGTTGGATGACAGGATGTCTGACGTGGACGAGCGTCTGGAGGAAGACCTCCTGGCAGAAGCCCAGGATGAAGTTCAAGCCCCAGACGTTGTAGAGGAAGAGGTCGACGAGGTGTCGGCAACTCCGGTTCAGATCCCGGAGCCTATTCCCTCAACATCGGCCGCTCTCCCAGTAGAGCTGGATCAGGGCCCTCTCCTCCATTGTTGGAATGATCCAACAAATGCAGAAGGAGAATCAGGAGAAGGCGGCTGCAATGGAACTGCAGATGCAGAGACTTGCAGCATCACATGGGCCCCAGAAAAAGCTCAATGTGAAAGACCTTCCCTTGTGCTCAGATGCTAACCCATGGAGGTATGCTGAGCACATGCCGATGACGACTGGAAAAATCGTCATCCTCGGATAAGTTGGGCTCAGTTCCCCTAGAGGAGGTGGAATTCTGGCCCAGCAAGGGGTCATATCCGGACTGTTATGTCCGGCTGAGGAAGGAACCAGCTTCAAAGGAGGAGACAGAGCCGAAGGAGGTCATAGTGATGGACCATGCTAAAGCTCAAGCTTTGCTTTCATCCTCAATGAAAGAGAGGGGCTTCTCGAACTCAAAGGTAGCTGCATTGAGTAAGAAGCTCCCTTCCTTTGTGTCCTCTCCTGCTAGAGCCTTCCCCTTTTTACAGAAAGGGTTTGCGGCTGTTCTAAAAGCGGTCGAGGCCAGCAAGCCTTGCCCCTCCCTGGAGGAGTGTAAACCCTTGTCGCTGGCCCTGCCTATGGACCACAAAGACTGGAAGGACGTCCATCTTACCTTCTCAGTTGGGAAGTTGGAGGCTGATATTGCCGGACATCAGTTCGGTGAGGACCTCCCTAAGCTGTCTGACTTTCTTTTGCGGAGAGAGCTCGAGACAAAAGAAAGACTGGCTGCCTCAATGTCTCTTCAGACTACTCTTGAGACGATGGCAAGTGACCCCAAGGTCCATGAAATGTTCATGGTAGTGGCCAAGACTCATCTGGCCACAGTGACGAAGGATCTTTATGGCTTCGTCAGGGCGAGGAGAGCTTGTAGGGAGTTCGTGTTCACCTCGGCTACGGTGAGGCACGAGCCAAGGAAGCTAATCTTCTCCAACATTTGGGGCAAAGACCTTTTCCCTACCGAATTGGTCAAAGAAGTTGTTGATAGGGCCGCCACGGAGAATAGAAACCTTCTCCAGAAGTGGGGCCTGGCTAACAAAAGAAAGTCTTCCCCGGATGAGGGTCCTCAACCAAAGAGGAAGACTATGAGGACTAGGCTACCGTCTCGACCAGCCAAGCCTCTTAAACAGCAACAGCAACTGCAATTGCCATTGCCTTCAGTACCCCAGTTGGTGGCACAAACCCCGACCACATTTCAGTGGGTACCCCAGGCCGTGTCGACACAGTCCACGGCATTCACCCCAACGTTCGAAGGGCAGTCTACTTCCTTTCGAGCAAGGCCTAGAGGAGCAGCCAGAGGCTCGTCTAGGCGCCCCTCAAGGGGAAGGGGATTCAGGGGTGATCGCGGTCGGGGAGGCAAGACCTCAGGACGGCAGTCCAAGTGAGATGATGCCGGTAGGAGGGAGACTTCAGAATTTTCGGGATTGGTGGACCTTCGATCCCTGGGCCCACAGCCTACTCAAGAACGGACTGGGCTGGAGCTGGTACAGCACTCCACCCCCCGTGCCCTCAGTTTTTTCCAACACTCCACCCCCGTTCTGGAGGAGTACGTTCAAGAACTGTTGGAGAAAAAAGTGATCCGAAGGGTGAAGTCCATCAAATTCCAAGGGAGGCTGTTTTGTGTCCCCAAGAAAGATTCGGAAAAGCTCAGAGTCATTCTGGACTTGTCACCCACTCAACAAGTATATAGTGAATTGCAAATTCAAGATGCTAACACTGCAACACATAAGGACCTTACTGCCCAAGAGGGCATATTCAGTCTCCATAGACTTGTCGGACGCCTATTGGCACGTTCCAATCAACCGTCGACTCTCCCCCTACCTAGGGTTCAAGCTACAAACGAAGACTATACGCCTTCAGAGCCATGCCATTCGGGCTAAATATAGCCCCGAGGATTTTCACGAAGCTTGCGAGCGTAGCTCTCAAACAATTACGCCTAATGGGAATTCAGGTAGTAGCCTACCTGGACGACTGGTTGGTGTGGGCAGCATCCGAGACTGAATGCTTGCAAGCTTCCAGTCAAGTGATTCAGTTCCTAGAGTATCTAGGCTTCAAGATCAACAGAAAAAAAGTCTCAACTTTCTCCATCTCAAAAGTTCCAGTGGCTGGGAATCCACTGAGACCTAATGTCACACCGTTTCTCCATCCTGGCGAAGAAAAGGAAGGAGATAGCGGGGTCTGTCAAGAGACTTCTAGATTCCGAAAGGATATCAAGACGTGAACAGGAGAGGGTACTGGGCTCTCTCCAGTTTGCTTCGGTGACAGACCCAGTGCTAAGAGCACAGCTAAAGGATGCAACCGGAGTTTGGAGAAGTTATGCATCAAACGCGCGAAGAGATCTGAGAAGACCAGTTCCGCTTCGGCTATGTACTCTTCTCAGGCCTTGGTCCCAAGCCAGACATCTAAAGAAGTCGGTTCTTCTTCTGCCACCTCCCCCCGTTGGTGACGATTCACTCAGACGCCTCGAAGGAGGGATGGGGAGGTCACCTCTCATCGGAAAAAAGTCCAGGTGACTTGGTCCAAGCTATTCAAGACCTTGTGAGTTGTGAGATGCTTGAATCGACAAGGATCGAGGTCACCACCTCTCAACCAGGTGATGTTGGCCATCTCCGATTGGCGGAAAAGAAGAAGTGGTACCTGTCGGCAGTTCACCTTCAAGGAGTCCGCAATGTGACAGCGGACGCTCTACTCCAGGTTTACACCGATAGAGTCGGAATGGTCCTTAGACGCAGGATCATTCTGCTTCATTCTGAATCAAGTCCCAGAACTACAGATAGACCTCTTTGCGACGAAAGACAACAAGAAGTTGCCCCTGTACGTATCCCCGTTCGAGTACCCCTTAGCGGAAGCAGTGGACGCGATGTCCCTCGACTGGAACAGATGGTCCAGGATTTATCTGTTCTCTCCTCACGACCTTCTGTTGAGGGTCCTCAACAAACTGAGATCCTTCAAGGGGGTAGCGGCAATAGTGGTCCACAAGTGGCTGAACAGCGTGTGGTTCCCCCTGGCATTGGAACTACGGCTGAAGTTTGTACCGCTACCAGATCCAGTTCTAACCCAGCGAGTCCAGAAGTCGACTGTCTGCCTTCATTACAGAAAACCCGGACCCTGCAGCTCATGATTTTCTCTCCCTAGCGGTGAGAAAGCGTTTCGGGATTTCGAAAGCCAGCATAGACTTCCTAGAGGAATATAAGTGCAAATCTACTAGAAGGCAATATGAGTCATCTTGGAGAAAATGGGTGGCCTTTGTCAAGGCGAAGAATCCGCAGGAGATCTCGACAGACTTCTGCTTATCTTTCTTCATCCACCTCCATGGTCAAGGGTTGGCAGCTAACACGATTTCGGCGTTTAAGTCTGCTTTGACAAGACCCATTCTATATGCCTTCCAGGTCGACCTCGGTAACGAGATCTTTAATAAAGTTCCGAAAGCCTGCGCTAGGCTCAGACCTTCAGCACCTCCAAAGCCCATTTCATGGTCTTTAGACAAACTTCTTCATTTCGCTTCTCTGTTGAGCAATGAGGAGTGTGCGTTTAAGGATTTGACACAAAAAGTTATTTTCCTATTTGCACTCGCATCCGGGGCCAGGGTTAGTGAGATTGTAGCCCTCTCGAGAGAGGCAGGTCGTGTTCAGTTCCTGGATGGGGGAGAACTGAACCTGTTTCCGGATCCTACGTTCTCGCCAAGAATGAGTTACCCACCAACAGGTGGGGGCCCTGGAGAATCTGCCCTCTGAAAGAAGATGCATCTCTATGTCCAGTAGAATTGCCTAAAGGTCTATCTTCGTAGAACTTCAGACTTCAAGGGTGGTCAACTATCTCTGAATCAACTCAGAGCAAAAATCACATATTTTATTCGCAGAGCGGATCCTGAGAGTACACCCGCAGGTCACGATCCGGGGAAAGTTGCCTCATCCTTAAATTTCTTTAATTGTATGGATTTTGAACATCTCCGTTCATACACTGGCTGGAAGTCTTCCAGAGTGTTTCTTTCGCCACTATGCGAAGCAAGTAGAGGAACTAAAGAGATCTGTGGTAGCAGAGGGTCTCGTCGTTAACCCTACTGTTTTAACTCTGCGAGGAACAGTGGTTTTAATTGGGACGATTAATTCCAGGGTGAGTGTGTAGTTACATACGGTACTACAAACTAAGTGGGGCACTGAGTTGCCACGTAGACTGTTCCATTTCCAAAGGTGAACCTAGCATAAGTGCAGACATGTGTGCCGAGCGTTTTCTAACGCTAATGTGATTGATTTGTAATACAGACTTTTATGACTTTGATACCTCGGTATCTTAAAAGTGGCAATAATGTTTTTCTTTCAGATAAACAAGTTCTGTTTACTATCATACTTATGCTTAAAGTTTGGGTTATCCTCTTTTTATATATATGTATATATAATTGTTGTTAACCTGTCTATTTATTGTTTGTCAATAAACTTGTTCTTGAGAACCTTGCGTCTCCTTCACCTGTGTCAATTTATTGGTATAATTGAGCATTCATTCTATGTACTTTATCTGGGATAATTCTAATAGAATTGTTCCTTTATGCAAGCTATGTTGCATTGGTTTATGATTTCCCTTAACGGGAGAATTCCGTCCCAGAAGGGGACGGTGGCGTTTTACAAGTTTCCTCCTATGCGGATATAGACCTTTGTCCAATTTGTGCGGAAAACTGGTCGATATTTCATATTGACGCAGAGGTTCTTTACAAACTATGCTTTACTTAATATAGGGTGAGACCACTATATTAGCTTGCCTCGTATTCATACATAGGTATATGTACTCTTCGAGACTTTTCCAGAGTCTAGTAGGACTCTTCCCTGTAGGGGGCAGGAAGCTCTAACATGGTTTATGGTTAGTTGAAAAGATGTATAACGGTAACATCTTAGGTCTCTAGGTCTAGCTGA
>NC_090729.1:65640303-65646053 GCF_036898095.1 Palaemon carinicauda | reverse complement strand
ATATATATATATATATATTTATATATATATATAATTATTAATATATATTATATATATATATATATATATATATATATATATATATATATATATATATATATATATATATATATATTATATAGATATTATATATATATATATATATATATATATATACTATATATATTATGCATATATATTTATAAATATAATATATATATATATATATATATATATATATATATATATATATATATATATATATATATATATATATATATATAATATATATATATATATATATATATATTATATTTATAAATATATATGCATATATATATATATATATATATATATATATATATATATATATATATATATATATAAATATATATATATATATATATATATATATATATATATATATATATATATATATATATATATATATATATATATATATATATATATGAGGACTCTATTGTGACGTGCCGAGAGAGGGGTGTGAACTCAAGGCAGGAAGCAATCAGCTGAATTATATTATTATAGAACACTCTCCTTTATATACAAAACCTCAATGCAACAGGACATAACAAGTTAACAAGACAGACAATGTTACAGAGGACACAGTAGACATGAATTTTCATGTTCGTTTAGTGCGAGGGAAGAGCGAGGATACAAGCATAATATATGCAAAAGGAATTATGTACAATTGTGTGACACACGGTTGGTACATGGCTCTCCCCTAAAAATGACATACTGTACATGTTAAATAGGGTGCCCTGATCTGGAGAGGCGAACTGTAGGCGGGTCGTCTGGCAGAAGATAAGCAGGTTTTAGACGATCAATGGAGACCTAGTCTTCTTTGCCCCGAATGTTTATTAGGAATGCTTTCGGACTGCGTCGGATCACAAGGAAAGGGCCCGTGTAAGGGGGCGTTGGTTGTGGCTTGCTAGTGTCGTTCCGCAGGAAGACGTGCGTTGCAGAGTGGCAAGTCCCGTTGGTATGTAATGCTCGCTGGGGGCTTGTAAGTCTGGCGGCACGGAGTAAATTTTCCCACGACGTGACATATGCGCTGGAGATTGTCGGAGGAGGTTGTAAAAGGAAAAAAATTCGGCAGGGACGACCAACGGGTCGCCATACACCATTTCAGCTGCTGAGACATCGAGGGTGTCTTTAGGAGTGGTCCTTAGTCCCAGGAGGACCCAGGGAAGCTGAGTAAACCAGTTTGAATCCTTGCAGCGGGACATCAAAGCTGCTTTGAGGGTGCGATGAAAATGTTCAACCATTCCATTTGCAGCGGGGGTTGTAGGCCGTTGTCTGATGTAGGGTGATGCCCAGGAGATTCGCTAATGACGTCCACAATTGAGAGGTGAAAGTGGTTCCCCTGTCAGAAGTAATATGCTCAGGGATACCGAATCTTGAAATCCATCCAGAGAGTAAGGCAGATGTACATGAGGCGGACGTTGCAGTTTCCATGGGAATGGCTTCAGGCCAACGAGTGGAGCAGTCGATGACGGTAAACAGGTAACGATGTCCTTGTGATGTGGGTAGGGGGCCTACAACGTCGACGTGAATGTGTGCGAAACGACGCTGAGGTTAGGAAAGGTGCCCACTCCTGAATCCGTGTGTCGACGTACTTTGGAAGTTTGGCAAGAAGTACAGGCGCGGACCCAATCCTTAGCATCCTTAGAAATGCCATGCCAAATGAACTTTGCCTTCAGCAGCTGTGCAGTAGAACGGCACGAGGGATGTGAAACGCCGTGAATGAAATCAAACACCTGTCGGCGCATGGGAACTTGAATCCAAGGTCGCGGTGTACCAGTACTGACGTCACAGAGGAGGGTGGAGTTGGAGTCTTCGAGGGGAAAATCTTCCCAACAGAGGGACGTGCAGGATGTCCTACAAGCCTGATACTCTGGATCCTGTCGTTGGGCTTCAGCCAGGGCGTTGTAATCCAATCCCAGTTGAACGGCAGCCAACGTGTTTCTTGACAGGGCATCGGCAACGGGATTCATTTTCCCAGGGACGTATTGGAGGGTGCAATTGTATTCAGCCATGGCGGAGAGATGTCGGCGTTGACGGGTGGACCAGGCATCAGACTGTCGAGTGAAGGCATGCACCAGAGGCATGTGGTCTGTGCGAATGACGAAGGGCGTACCTTCTAAGAAATGGCAAAAGTGATGGACAGCCAAGTGCACCGCCAGCAATTCTCGATCGAAGGTAGAATAATCCGATTCTGCCTTGGACAGTTTTCTGCTGAAGAAGGCCAATGGGCGGGGCGAGCCTTTGACCACCTACTCGAGTACTGCACCAATAGCGACGTCGCTGGCATCGGTGGAGAGAAGGAGAGGGGCGTGTGGGATAGGAAAAGTGAGAGCCGCAGCAGTTGATAGGGTCTTCTTTGCATTGCTGAAGGTTGCTTCTTGAAGGGGACCCCACTTCAAGTCCTTTGGCTTGCCCTTGAGGGAGGCATAGAGGGGAGCAAGAGTGGCGGCAATGGCTGGCAGAAAACGGTGATAATAGTTGATCATGCCCAAGAATTCCTGCAGAGCTTTGACGGTCGATGGCGCGGGGAAATTCTGAACGGCTGCTACCTTCTCAGGGAGGGGATGGACTCCTTCAGGAGTGATACGGTGCCCTAAGAACGACACCTCATTGGCGCCAAAGGTACATTTGTCGTACCGGACTACAAGGCCGTTTTGTTGCAGGCGGTCGAGCTCGATGCGCAGGTGACGGAGGTGTTTCTGTTTTGAGGAGGTAAACACAAGTATGTCGTCCACATAACATACACAGAAAGGGAGGTCCCCTAAGATGCCATCCATGAGACAATGATACGTTGCCCCAGTATTACGAAGGCCAAAACAGGAGTAATTGAAGGTGTATGTACCAAACGGAGTGGTGATGACGGTCTTGGGGATGTCTTCTGGGTTCATAGGCACCTGATAATACCCCTTCAGGAGGTCGAGCATAGAGAAGACCTTCGCTCTGTGCAGATAGGAGGTCACAACGGCAATGTTTGGGAGGGGGTAGTGATCCGGTTCTGTTTGCATGTTCAGGCGCCTGTAATCCTTGCACGGACGGATGGAGCCGTCTTTCTTCAGAAAGATGTGTAAGGGTGACGACCATGGGCTGGAGGCCTTTTGGCAAAGGCCCATTTTCTCCATTTCGGCGAACGTCTGTTTGGCGGCTGCCAATCGTTTCGGTGCCAGACGTCTGAATTTTGCGAAGACTGGGGGTCCCGTTGTCTTAATATGGTGATAAATACCGTGCTTGGCAGGAACCGTGGGCGTGTGGCGAAGTTCTGGATAGAAGACTTCCGGGTACGACGTGAGGAGAGGGCGTAGGCATCCGTGGGTGCGCTGATGTGGAGAGCGAGGTTAGAGGGGGCGGGTTAAAGAGGTGTCGACAAGTACGAGTCTGCGTTGACCAATCGTCGGTGGGCCACATCGACTAGAAGGTGGAAATGAGAGAGAAAATCCGCACCGAGGATTGGCATTGTGACGTCAGCAACGAGAAACTTCCAATTGAATTTACCGTTTCCGAACGATAATGTGAGGTTCTCGTAACCGTAGGTGGGTATCGCAGATCGGTTGGCAGCTACCAAGCGGACGTCTGCAGATGTAGACAGACTACGTCGTGCCTTGAAGAGTTTCCTTGGCAAAAGAGAACGACAAGCACCCGTGTCTACCAAAAATCGCACGCCCGTTCCTGCATTCTGTAAAAAGAAAAGATTAGAAACATGGGAGGCCACCGCCACAAGCGATGGCCTACTTACACGTTTTTTGGCCACTGACAATCCTTGGCACATTTCTTCGCGGTTGCCCCGAATCTGAAGTGGTAGTAGCAAAACTGCGGCGGATGGGAGGTAGTAAGTAGCTGTAGAAGTCGTTCGTTGGGGCGCGAGCGATTGGTGGGTGGTGGGCGGCTTTGTCGCCGCTTCGGCACGTCACGGGGTAGGCGTGTATGTCCTACGGCATTCATGTCAGCTTCAGTTGACGTTGAATAGGCATCCTCGTCGTCAGGGGTTGAGGCGTTGATGGAGGTCTTGAAGTGGCTGTCCATAAGGGCGTCGGCTTTGGTCATCAAGTCCATTATGGGTAAACTATCGACATCGGGTATGGCAGCACGTACAGGTTCGGGTAAACGGCGTATCCAAAGGGCACGAAGTAGGTTCACATCACGAGGAGAGCCGTCTGCGGCATGTTGAAGGCGAGCGATACTGGTCATTTCCCTGAGGGCAAGCGAAGCCCTTTGGTCCCCCAACATTTGTTGCGAGAGCTGAAAAAGCTTTGCTATACGGGCGGCTGGTGACGGCGAGTACTGCTGCAGAAGGTATGTTTTGAGGGCTTCATACGCTTTGGGGGTTGAGCGAGTCACGCCTCTGATACGAAAGTGGACTTCTGCGCGTTGAAACCAAGCAAAAGCCTCTCCACTAGCGAACGGTGAAAGTTTCAATGGGGCGGCCGCAGCGCCAACTGCTGTAGTAGAGTCCGTCTCCATCATAGTACCAACGATGGAGGGGCGAGGGAGGTAGGGGTGGAAGGCAGTGGGAGCGAGTTGACTTCCGGGGTCACCAATGTGACGTGCTGAGAGAGGGGTGTGAACTCAAAGGCAGAAAGCAATCAACTGAGTTATATTGTTATAGAACACTCTCCTTTATATACAAAACTTCAAGGCAACAGGACATAACAAGTTAACAAGACAGACAATGTTACAGAGGAAACAGCAGACATGAATTTTCATGTTCGTTTAGTGCGAGGGAAGAGCGAGGACCCAAGCATAATATATGCAAAAGGAATTATGTACAATTTTGTGACACACGGTTGTTACACTATGGTAATAAAAGAACTTAAGCATAACTTTGTTTTTCAAATTATAACTTATAATAATTACAATGAACCATAATAATCAAAAGACTCTAGTTATGGTAGTAATGTTAAAGAAACGACTTCGATTTTTATTATTCTTCTCATGAACGTACACATAACGCAGAAAGATCTATAACCTTTATTTATAGTGATTCGCTGTGGAAAATCTTACGGGAAAATCAAAACAGAAAAAGTTTTTTTTCCATTTTGGATTTTCATTGGCTGGTCAGTATTTTTATGTCCAAACTTTACATTTTGATATCTGGCACGACATTTTATATCTTCGAAACTGAGAAACGAAAACTGTTATAGATCCAAGAAATTCTTGGTAGTAAAATCCATGGGGGAATCAGAAAGTCTTAAAAGAGAGAAGAGGAAAGAAAATGAATATGTAAACCGTTTTTGCATATAAGAAATATTCGGCTTCCGTTTCGAACACCTAATATAGTTTTATGACTCAAATTTCGTACTTTCAGTAGCTGTACAGTATACCACTCTCCCTTGTGTACATACAGTAGAAGAGCTCTTTGGTGTAGGCAACGAGGGGTCAAAGATTTGTTCGAGAGCGAGGTGCGCTAGCCTTCATCAGATTCTTACACCAAATGAAGAATAGTACTCGATAGATCCATGGTAGTATGTTAGTATTGTATTTTCTTCGAATAAACAGAATGACTTGGTGGTAATTACAAATATTCTTATAATGAAATTAATTGCTGCGGTACTCTGCTTGTGTACATACTCCTGTAAGAACCATATCTTGAAAACTGTAAGGTTTGCACACAAATTCAGGTCTGCTGCAATTTATTATGCATAGACTATATGTTAAAGAAGGACAACGACTCATATGTCATGGCAAATGAGTCTGAGAAGGTCTAAATTCATCACTTAATGTCTCTGGCC
>NC_090729.1:65612803-65635303 GCF_036898095.1 Palaemon carinicauda | reverse complement strand
GCACTTGCTGGTCCATTCATACTTTTTCTTGGGGCCTGTCAAATCTCTCAACGGAGCAACTACAACCGGAAAATTCAGGCATACCCGTCTGCAGAGCCCTGGCATCCCTAAAAATTCTTGTAATTGCTTCCTCGTTAGGGGAGTGAAGTTTTTCTTATTCTTTCGACGTTAGTGGCTACCGGAGTAATTTGGCCTCTTCCAACTTAAAATCCTAAGTACCAAACTGTTGCCTTTCTAAATTTGTTCTTCCCGAGGTTAATTGTCAGGTGTGGTCCTCACAGATTTTGAAACACCTTCTCTAGGATTCGGAGATGTTCTTCCTAGGTCGACAAATATATTACAATATTCACGAAATATACGTCTACTCCTCCAATCGATCCCAAAAGGTTATCCAGCACCCGTTAAAAGGTAGCAAATTCGTTCATTAGACCAAAAGGCATGACTGTGTATGGATACAACCTAAACGGGGTTATAACAGCTGATAATAATTTTGTGTTGTCATCCATAGAAATTTGATAATAGCCTTTTATCAAATCGATCTCAGAGACGAACCTCGCCTTTCCAATGTTTTCGATTAGTTGGTCTATAAGTGGCAATGAATAATTGTCAGCCACACTGATGGAATTCAACTTTCCGTACACATCCTGAAAGATCCATCAGGTCTCTTCACAAGCACATATGGAGAACTGTAAAGTCAAAGCTTTGTTCAGCTAATACGTTTTGTAACAAATAGTCCACTTCTTTCCTCATGACTTCTTGGTGACAGTCGATATGCCTATTGTTTCAACGGTCTTTCCGTGGTCTTGAGGTGTATCTCATGCCTCCTAAAGTTGGTAGTTTCAGGACGTCTGAGACAATTTCAGGGAAACTTTTAATCAATCAGCTCATTTCCTCTTGCTGCTCCTTGTTCAATGAGTTATTTTGTCTTCTAAGTTCCTAATGATGGACGAATTATTCACCTTGCTTAAAGCCACTACCTTACATTTGTTGTCGTCTTCCATGGATGGAATGGTTTGCGCCTACACACCTGTGAAGCTTCAGTCTCGTTTTTGTTTAAGTATGGGCTCAATAAGTTAACATGCATTTCATTTTAGCTTTTCCTTCTTCCTGGGATTTTGACAATGTAGGTCCGGTCATTGATATCCAAAATCTGGAATGGTCCTTGAGACTCATTAGTGAGAGAGAATCTCTTTATTGGTAAGAAAACAATCACATGTTGTCCTACCGCAAACTGCCTCTCATTAGTTTTCATATCAAACCTTTATTTAATTTTTCCTTTGTTTGTTTTCAGGTTTTCGAGGGAAAACTTTCTTACCTCGCCGATCCTTTTCCTTAAATTCTTAACATATTCTCCATCCGTTTCTTCTCAATCTTTCCAGTTTTCTGACAACATTTTAATCGGTCTCCTAAATTCTCATCCGAACATCATTTCATTTGGGCTATATCCCATGCTTTCTTGATAAGCATTGCATAGCTAAAATAACATTAAAGGTAGTCTTATGTCCATTCATTTCCTGATCATTGTAGGACTTTGTTAACATACTCTTCAAGGTTTGATGAAATCTCTCTAATACACCTTGGGTCTCCGGGAGATAGGCAGTAGACAGTTGTTGGCTCACATCCAATGGTTTCATCACGTCCTGAAACAGATTTGACGTGAAATTTGTTCCTCGGTCAATTTGAACAAATTCCGGAATACCAAACTTAGTAAAAAAGTCTAGTAATTTCTCGGCGATTACTTTGGCACTAATTTTCCTGACGAGTATGGCTTCCGGGTATCTCCACACTAGACACATCAAAGTAACATATATTTACAGAATTTCTTCGTTCTTGGTAATGGTCCTACAATGTCGATCATTAACTTGCTGAAGGGTTCTCCTCGTTCTTCAATCGGGTGTAAGGGGGCCTTCTTGATGTACTTGTTAGGCCTTCCACCCATCTGGCAAACGTGACATGCACAGCAAAACTGGTTCACATCCTTATGCTTACCATTCCAGAGAAAGGGTTTCATAATCTTCTCCGTCGTCTTTATTATTCCCATGATTCCTGCCTCCTATGCTACGGCGATCACTTGTCTTCTCAGCAGTATGGGATTCAATATCTGATAGTATATGCCCCATTTGGCATTCCCAGGAATATCAGCGGGTCTATGCTTTTCATAAGCAACCCATCCTTGAGGTAATAAGAGGTGGGAGACTACTGCACCTTCATCTCATCCACCACACGGTACAATAATTCTGTTAACATTGCATCCTTCGGTTGTAATCCTATTAGCCTTTTTCGACTCACTTTTCCTACTTCTAATGCTAATTTTTCTATCTTTTTTATCTCCATTGCTTCCTTGTCTTCCTGTTCATTCGTCTGTCGTACCTATTTTTTCTTGCTCTCTCCGTACCTCTCCTCTTGTGTACTATCATGGGAAACCTTTTCTTCCATAAAGAAATCCTTCAAGTTCATCGTTCCTTTGGTTTTTTTGTCTTTTTCTGCAGCAGCCACTTCCTTTATCATGCTCCTCATTATCACACAACTAGGAAACATATATGGGTAGTCCTTCTCGAGTTCAGTGGTAGGACTATACTCAGTGTTTTCTCCGTTACACTAGAACAAGGTCCGAACGGTGCTTCTCCAACCTCATTTTCTAGTAGGACTTCTACTCCTTAGACAGCCAATGAATCCTTTACCGCGAAATCAAAATGACCTGTCACCAACTTGCATGACATTTTCAAACGGCAAATAGGAGTAACTTCCTCACCTCCTATTCGTTTCAAAATTACAGAATCTCCCGTGACCTCATATCACCACTCTATGACTACATTCTGTGTTGCACAATATCTCGACCGAGATCTACTTGCTCCCATCTAGAGTGGCTAACATGCTATCATAAATATACAGTTTAAAAACATCATTGATGTTTAGAGCTCTCCAGTTTGTCGTGTAAACGTCAGCTGGTTTATTTTCCCCTTTAACCTTTCCGGTTTGATAGATGTTCTTCTTCCTATTCTGTGGAGATGAATTAACCTTAACCATTTAGGCGATTTCTTTTGTTGGTTCCACCAACATTCCTTATTTGAATATGAAAAACACTAAATGTGCAAAATTTATCATTAATTGAATGCCAAGTAATAAACTACTAATTAGCTACGATGGTGAAGATGGGTTAATTTCAATTCTAAGTACAAAACACCTAAATTCAATAGGTATAAGTACGGAAGAATTGTCATTGACTTTTATCTTTCTTTGTGGCCAAGTGGTAGTCACTGTCTATACAAGCTGGCCGGACCAGGGTTCGATTCCCGGACGGTCACAATAGTCCATGAGCCTGGTCTCAAAATTTTGGCCCTCGGTACCATTTTGGTGCAGGAAATCTCATAGTGATTAACTGAAAGACCAATGTCTATAATCTTCAAAAATGTATGATAGCATTCTATATCTCTTTGCCTTCCTTGTGTTATCAACCATTTTTCATGTATGACAAGTGATTTTTTCCGGCCTGACTTACAGGTGATTTTTGTCTTCTGCAAGCTAGTCCAGTAATATTATTAGGACTTATCATATACCAAAATAAAGACACAGAAAATGACTTCAAAATAAGCTATCACATATTTTAATATCTTGTACACAGTGTTAGTTGGGTGCATGTGCATATTTATGCTGAAATTAATGAATTTTTTTCAATGTAACTGAAAATTTTTCCTTATAGAAATAATATCATGTCTAGTATTTGTGATTCAACTTAACATTCACATTTTGTGTTTCAAGAGCTTTCCTTTGATACCAATATGTGATCCATAGCTATTATATTAAGAAAGTTATTGAATCTTAAAGCAACTACTATCAAATATTGTTTTATTATGAGCATAAACTAAAATGTTGAAAATGGCAATACTGGGTTAGAGATCAAATTCATATCATAAAATATGAATATAGCAACTATAGAAATAAGATTAGAATCTAAAATTAATCATTTAAATGTGCATTTCATAACACCAATTACAATACTTGTATTAAAAAAGCTATGAACACTAAATCCAATATATACATACTGTATTACATTATAACCATGCAAACCATTACACCACCAATACACTTAATACTATTGTCAAGATAGGGTATTTCAAGTTCAGTAGTCTTCAAAATCTTCCATTTCCAACATTGTTTCATCATTATTATCCTCATCCTCACCACCTGACACCCGATTTTCACAGTCTTGTGATTTGCACATGTCGGTGCATTTTAGTCCATTAGCCAGACATACACCTTGGTATGGCACACTTTTTAGAACACTTGCTTGACAAAAGATCAATCACAGCCTCAGGAACAGGTTGTCCATCCATCCATTTAATAACTAGCTGGTCTCCTCCATATTCTTTTTACAGCTTCCAACCATGGCCTACAGGATTTGGAATGTGAGGATTTTGCTGTAGACATTGTCTCCATATAGCACGTTATGCATGTTGTTTCAGGCAGTCTCTGCTAGGAGTCAGTTGATAGCTTTCTATCTCACCTTTCCTTGCACAGAAAAGATTATATCTCAGAGCATTTACATGAACACAAGGTGTCTTGGCCGCATAGATGAGACAAGGAACTGCTTCAAGTCTTTCCATCTGTTCTTGAGAAAGGTCCCATTCACTCCCAAGTTCCATAAATGCATCTAGTACATCTTTATTTGTGGTCATTAATTTGAGTGAGCTTGTTTTTCCTTTGCCAGCAAATGCACTCACACTATCGCAGCCTGTGAAAGCATGCATTCCAACTAGTCCTTTGCAAATATCAGCACCAAGTGTTGCAGTAACCTTGTCAATTGATAGAATCTTTGTTCGTGTCTTAATCCCACATTTCAGATACAGATGACCACAGATGATATTCTTGAAAGCCACAAGCAAGATGAGCACATCCATATCATCGGAACTGATAACAACTGTTGGATGTCCTTGCTTTACAGCATGTGCAGCATGTAAGAGAAGACAGCCACCGGCTTCTTCTTGAGTACACGATAGATCCATTACCATCTCACTTCCATGTTGTGTTATATTGAAGCACTGGTCAGATCTGTGACAAACATAACCTTTTGCTATAGCCTGCTTCTGTAATGTTGGTGCTTCCACTCATTCACAAAAAAAGTTATAAAGTTAGTTTTATTGACACTCTGATTCAGAAAGGACCTCCACTGACGGACAAGCTGATTTGGTGTAATATTTTGAAGACTTGATCCATGCTGTTCTCCTCTAACACTTCTTTCTGAGTTTTTGATGGAAAGTTCATGGTATTGATCAAACACAATGTCAATTCTCTGACTAGAGCCTCCCTCTTTCATTACCATAGCAAAGACTGTTCGAGCAATGTCACCAAAAGTGTTCTGATCCCCTTTCACCTTTTGTACTTACATCATGCCATCGATTACAGAAGCCGAATTTAAGGGCATTTCCTCCTCTGGTGTGACTTCCTTGTACAATGCTTTAGCGAGGATTGCCTTGTTTGTCTTCCTTGGCAAACCCTCAGGGGTTGCTAATGCCCATGGCATTGGTCCAAGAGTATAGGACAATATATCTGCCATTTGAAGATTTCGACTTTGGGAAATTACAATGATTCTCCCAAACAATGACCTGTCTGCCTTCAATATCACTGCTCTTCCAGTATGAGTCTTCACTTCTTTCTTCCTGCACATGCGGCTAAAGGTTTTCAGTTTATTGAGCTTGACAGTATCAAAGAATTGTGTAACAGGGGGATCAAAATCTAGTCTTTCTTGCTTAAACTTGGTGTAACACTTCTCTCCAACATCTACAGCATTAAGTAAATCTGAAGCAACTTCTGGAGTGGCAGTCTTTGCTGTTGAGATGCTCACCATGTCTTGTTGACTGGAAAATGGGTTTACCCAGCTTTTAATTGCACTAACTATTGCCAAAATTGCTTCCTCATCTTTCTGAGATCTTGGATGCTGGAGATCATAATGAAGTGAATCTGACTTATTCTCGTGAACATGTCTCTTAACTGACCTAAGAATGCACTCCTATGCTCAGAAGTTATGTAATAGCGTTTGACTGCCCCTGACTTCACACTAAATCTGGTTGTGCCTCCTGGTGTTTGAGTGTCTCTGTTCACTGTAACTTTGCGTGCCTGATCTACTGGAAGACGGCCAAAAGGATTAGTGCTTGACATCTGGACAGAAAAGCAACCATTCCCGAAAGCTTCATACACTTCTGGATGTGTCTCACTTACGGCTGACATCTGGGCATAATACACAGGGAGGTATCTGGCATAGTTGGTTCTGTTATATGCAAATGACCAGGGAATCAGTGATCTGATGGCATGCAGATGGAGCTCCCAGTTGCCTTCACGGGATGCACGTAGCAAGCCAAGAATAATGTCCTCAATCATGTCAACGTAGGACATCCAAAATGCAGACAGATCACAATTCGACTTGCGGAGATGGTTAAGAAACTATGACCACATTATTTTGAGGTCTTTAAAGTCTTGGGTCACTAACAAGTTGCCAATATCATTCTGGTTTAGGTCTTTGTTAGTTAACTGGGATAAGGTATTTTGAACTCTCAGGTACACATGTTCATCTTCGTCCAATTGTGACATAAACTGTTCCCAGATCAGTCTCATGAGAGCTTCATACACAAGTTTATGAACTCTGACAGCTCGGTTGTACATTTTACCTTCAAGAACACCATTAATTGAACCTTCTGAAACAGCACCCGGTTTTATACATAGGTCACGTGAGCCAGCATCCATAAACCTCTTGCCTAGGACAGCCAGAGCATTGCAGATGGTATGAAATGCTCCCAACCAAATTATGACATTGGCATATTTAACTCTGTGTCTCCAAGCAATCTCTGATAATTTTGCAAAAATGGCTTGATCTACGACAATGTCAATAACTGGTAGCTGCAACTCTGTTCGGATAGCCTCGGACTGATTCAGGATTTCAAAAGCTGTAGTGAGCTCGGTTGCAGGGGCGTTTATAGTGGGAAGGTAGCAAAGGATGTCTTCTTTGATGGAGATATCCTTTCTCATGTTTATGTTGAATCCTGTCCAACTTGGGATGTTCTTATTTTCCATATTTGATTGTCTGATAATGATCAGATTCTGCAGCTTCATCAGCATCTTTATTACTCGTTCTTGGTGGCAAAGGTTGTGGACCTACTCTCTTTCCAGCAATGTAGGTTTCCAGTTCTGTGTAGAAATAGTCCTTTGTTATTGCTTATCAATAACTGGAAGAGCAGGCAAATGTTTTGGAGGTTTCTGCTTTCCTCGTGTTGTGGCATATATTAGATCCTGACCAAGAGACTGTATTAGAAGTTTCACTCTTTGAGATGGGCTTTCTTTTTTAGGTTCTCCAGTCAGAATACCAGTCAATAACTGCTGAAGCAGACATGGAAAGTTCATGGACTCGTTTTTAAGATCAGATGGATGGTAGGGCCACGGTGATGGCGTACAGCTTTCCTGTATTGATGTCCGAACATAAGATGATGCCTGGTGAATGATGCACTTTATGTCTCTAGATTTTGATCTCAGAGTTTTCAATTCATTTCGAGGATTTTTGTTTTCAAGCACCATGTCTTGCATTGTAATACTGTCTGGAATTGCTAACAACTTTCCTGCTTCATCCTTATAAATGTGAATAATGTCTCCAGCTTCTGAGTCCAGTCTCCGTTTGATGTGTTTCTTGGTGGGTTCATTCATTCTGTAACCTCTGGAATGCATGAAGTTCTCCATTCTAGCTGCAAGTGTGGCTACAGGAACAATTAGCTTATCAGGCAACATTTCATTTCTTATAAAAGTAAAAAGGTCATCATAAGCCTCAGATTCAACCTTGTAAGCTATTTCATATTCATTCTCATTCTTGCTTGTTCTAAGAGACTTTTTTGTTTTTCGGGTATAATTTCTGTAGTAAGAGTTGTGGTAATGAGACTCTGCAGCAACAATGTCTCGACTTGTTGCTGCTAATATCTTGTCATCTTGTTTTTCCCTTGCACACTGTCGAAGCCTCTCATCAACCCTTAACTGCCTAGCCAGGATAAGATGTTCACGAGTGGATGTTCCTTTCAAACACTTATCTTTTCCACAAAATATACACTCAGGCTGGTATACTCGGGATGTAGATGGTGTTCTCTTATGTCTCTTTGCTGCTCCACTGCTGCCTGGATCGTCTTCTGAATCTTCAGCTGATTTTCTTTTAAAGTTATTCAGATCTCTTTTTAGTGTAAATCGGCTTCTACATTGTCTGTGGTAACAAATGTTGGGCATCTCTTGCTCATGTAGACTTCTGCAATTTGGAAAATTGGTTTATGATTCCTCACTCGGGCTGCATCAAGAAGCACCAACCATGAGTCATAGTCCTCAGGTGTTACCAGTGTTGTTGGGTCATTATCATAAGTTTCAATGTGGATAATGCATTTTTCTTTCGTAGAGTTCATCTTGACAAAGTAGACCTGTTCTCCAGGACTATCAGCTGCATGTGCCCTCAGCACAAGTAATCTAAAAGAAGAGAAACTGAATGCGTTATTTTTTATTACTGTTATATACAGTAAATGAAGGATTCAGGAGCGTGATAGTTGTTATTTTAACATCCAATAACTTTCTTGATATAATAGCTATGGATCACATATTGGTATCAAAAGAAATACGGAAAAATTAAAAGTTACATTGAAAAAAAATCATTAATTTCAGCATAAATATGCTCCTAACTAACACTGTATACAAGATTTTAAAATATGTGATAGCTTGTTTTAAAGTTCCTTTCTTGGCCTTTATTTTAGTATATAGTAAGTTATAATAATATTACTGGACTAGCTCGCAGGAGACAAAAATCACCTCTAAGTCACGCCGGAGAAAATCACATGTCATACACAAAAAACGGTTGATAACACAAGGAAGGCAAAGAGATATAGATTGCTATCATACATTTTTGAAGACTATAGACATTGGTCTTTCAGTTAATCACTATGAGATTTACTGCCCCAAAATGGTACCGACCAACACCCCAGGCTCATGGACTACACGCTCTTGTCTTTGTGTGGTTTCGCCTGGGGCTCTGATCCCGCGGTCGTTAAGAAAATTCAGACATTAATGTATCAAAAATATATATGGCTTATTTGAATATGAAAAATACGTCTATATGTGCAAAATTTATCATTAATTGAACGCTGAGTAACAAACTACTAATTAGCTACGATGGTAAAGATAGGTTAATTTCAATGGTAGTCACTGTCTATACAAGCTTGCCGGACCAGGGTTCGATTCCTGGACTGTCACAAGTTCTTGTCTTTTTGTGATTTCACCTGGGGCTCTGACCCCGAGGTTGTTAAGAGAATCCAGACATTAATGTATCAAAAATATATATGGCTTATTTGAATATGAAAAACACGTCTAAATGTGCAAAAATTTATCATATATATATATATATATATATATATATATATATATATATATATATATATATACATACATATATATATATATATATATATATATATATATATATATATATATATATATATATATATATATATATATATATATATAGAGAGAGAGAGAGAGAGAGAGAGAGAGAGAGAGAGAGAGAGAGAGAGAGAGAGAGAGAGAGAGAGAGAGATTTCAAAATTGTAGACAAACCGAAAAAAATCTGGTTTTCAACATATATATATATATATATATATATATATATATATATATATATATATATATATATATATATATATATATATATATATATATATATATATATATATATATATATATATATGTGTGTGTGTGTGTGTGTGTATACACACACACACATACACACACACACACACACACACACATATATATATATATATATATATATATATATATATATATATATATATATATATATATATATATATATATATATATATATATGTATATGCCAGAAACCAGATATCAGTAGGGAAATTAACAAAAATAAGTTTATGTGGAAATATAGGTAGGAATAACTCAGATAAAAGGAGGTTAGGGAAATATACAGTGAATAAGTAGTATAGCTGATACTGAAAGTAATATAGTTAGGCTAAGAATAGATAAAGAGGCAGTAAAAATCAAACAGGCCATATTAACTTTGAATACAAATGTAGGTGACGCTCATAAAACCTCGAATGATAAGTAATTTAAAAATACAGCAACTTTTAGCAAATTTAAAGAAAATTGTAGGCAAATATGGCGATCAGGTTAATAAATTTACATAAAATCCTATCGGCAAAGCATAAGGGTGGCTCGATGAATGAGTATACCACATAAATGGAGGATCACATAGTAACAGTAAAGAATTACCTGGTTCCTTTGCTAAAGGTAAAATTCATTGCTAATGATAATTTCCTATATGTGGACTTAGATAAGTCATTAAATTATGTGACAAATTGCATCCTAGATATAAGTTTTTACGAAGAGAAAGGAAAATTAGCAACAGCGATAGGAAATCAGGAGGTAAATCTAAGGAACACATAGCTACAAATCCTTTCAGGGAAACTCAAAATAATTCAAATAGTTGCAGGGAAGTTAGAATTGTAGATTGTAATGGAGGTACAAATTAGCGTAGAATTAAACCAAATAATAGAGAGAAATTTAGGGCAAAGACAGTTAAAGGAAATAGAGGACACATTCAAATCTAAGGGAAGATTTCATAAAAAGGGAAATAGGAATCAGGCAAAATATTTTGAAAGGGTAGAACACACGAGGCAGAAAGGCTGGCACAGTAATAAAGAACCCCATCATGAAATAAAAGAAGATACTCCTCAGAATGCCCCCCCGGCACAAAGGAAGAGAAACTCATATCCTCCAAATAGTGCCAAAGAAACAAGTTAAAAACAGTTGACCAGATGAAAGGGAAGCCAGGAAAACAGGGAAATATCAGATAGGAAGGATAGGCATATGTAGTGGACGTACATCCACATTGCAAGTGACTTTTTTATCTTAAAGAGACTCTGGCAAATTTAGTTGATATACTAGGATGCAATAAAATGATGTATTATTTTGAAATACCTGCTTCCCAATTTTAGGAGTAAAAATAAGGGATTTAGAAGAAATGAAATACAAACAAGTAAAAATAGGGGTATGAACCGTCAGGTTAGATAGAGAATGAATAGCCCAAAATGGAACAAAATGAAAATTTCATTTTAAAGATATAGCATTTCCCAATAGAGCCTTAAGATAGTGTTAAAAGCAATACAATGATGAAGAATGAATTTTATATGAGAAGTGCAGGCTAAAAATAAAAGATCTTAAGGATGTATGATTTTTTTTGTCAGAGACAAGTCTTTTACAAAACTGGCCTCTTTGTAAGAGACGAAAAGGACTTAAGAAATACACCCTGGATTAAGAAAGGGAAATAAATTATAAATAAAAAGCAAAGGAGAAATAAGAAATTTTTGAAATAGGAAGAGTAGCAAAGAATGAATATACTTTTTGTGAATAGATGATAGGCCTCATATAAATAAAATTAAATGTCGACGGTGAAATGAAATTAATGTAATAGAGTAGTATAAATAAAAATGGAATTCCGATAAATTATTGTCATAGATAAATGAAGTTATAGCTACAGGATGGTCAGGTTGGCCTTTTTCTGGCTAAAAATTTCAAGTTTGGCCTTTTTAAAGAAATTGGTTAGCCTTTAGCAATATCATAAAAAAAGGTTGGCGTTAAATGCTATACTTTGGTCTGTTTCTTTAGTAATGGGTTGGCCTTTTAAATCACCTGTGGATAAGAAGTTGGCCTTTTCTCACTTTGAAAACCTGGCAAATTTGGCTGATAGAATAATATAGCCATAGGCAGTTGAAGCTATAGGCTAATGAGTATCAAAAAATTATGCTGTTATAGGCAGAAGAGATATAAAAGATGCTACAGGCATATGAATTATACGAATAATGTTGATGTTAGGCACAGAGAATTAAAAATGAAGATATAAGCATATGAATAACAAAAGGAGTTATGATGCTGTTAAGCAAGTATATAGTCTGATCAGTACTGATATATAAAAAGTTATTGAAGCCAAAAAAAAAAAAAAAAAAAAAAAAATAACCCGCATATATATAGAGAGAAGAAAGAATGACTGAAAATAGGATGCCAGAAGCTGTCAAAAGAGATAATTATTCATTTCAGATGAAGGGAAATGAATGGACGCTAATCTATAATACTATTCCGATAAAATACCTCATCTGATTGGCGGGTGATTATTAGATAATCAGAAAGGGACAGAATTTACCAAAAGGAGCAGAGATGTAGGGATAGATGCGAAATAGACAGAGAATATCAATTTCCAGCGATACGTTAGGCATAATGAAAGAGTTGCAACTCAAATAAATAGAAACACCGGCGCCAAAACCTACCAAAATTGCCAAAACTTGCTAAAACTTTTATTTACTGATACAGATTATGAAATATTACCTATCAGCCCCCACCCCATAACGAAACACTATGAGTGTTAAAACAAATAAGTCTACTTATAAATCTCCCTAGATATACTTCACAATGGGGATGGAAGTTATAGACTAGAATAGATCATTAGATGTAAAATCAAAAGACAGGTTATAAATGAAATGTCTATCACAATAACAAATGATGTTTTGGCTCAGTTATTGAGGAGCAGTGAGACATGTGGATGTTGTAAGTACCATGGTCAAAGAATACAAGTCATTCACGCTATTAGCCTCTTTGAAGAAAGTTTGATTTTAAAGTGAAGTTGACGAGCTCACCTTAGTTCCTCTAATTCCTGACAGAATGGGTATCTAGATTTTGGAGATATAAAAAATGAATCAGCCTATGGAAAGATGTTAAGTTTAGTAAGAATATAGAGAGCCATTTAAAACAATAGAACTAGTCTGGAAAGAGGGGGAATAGCAGATAAAGATCAAGATTAATGAGTGACCCATCGCTATATTAAATAGGGAGAGTAAACAGTTCCCATAGATTAGACAGATAAAGAAAAATAAAGGTTATTGAGGAAATGCTGCTCTAATAAGATTTGAAAGATGTAGAAGATTTTTAGGATCTAAGGGAATAATTAAGCAGCAATTGCTAGTTTAGTCAAACCTTAAAATAAAGTTAACCTAAATATATGTAGTGTGCAAATGAAATGGAACGCTATAACAATGAAGAAAAATGAATTTTTGATGCTACATTTATTTAACCCGATCTCATACGAATGTGTGATGCCTCCTGAATATATGAGAGAAATGCTTCATAGGTAAAAAAAGATGTCTCAATAAAAAGGTGAAACCCGAAGGCAGGTAGTGAATTAAGATAGTAGTCTTAGGTAAATAAAAAAATAAGAGAAAAGGATAGATTATCCATTTAAGAGTATAGACCAATTTAGGTATTTATGTTAGGGCATAGAGTAAATGTAATTATTAATCATTAAAAAATATTGTGATATTATTGTCCGAGAAGGGCTTTTGTTGATGATTAAATGAAAGGAATCTTATGATCCTTAGCGTACTGGATGTTTGTCCGGAACATGAATACATTACTGGTAAGTTTGAGATAATAAGAAAAGAATTATCTTAAAAAAAAAAAAAAAAAAAAAAAATAGGCAGGAAAATGTTGATAAAACTATCACTACCGGTATTCTGTTTCAGTTGTCAGGTAGGAAATATAGATTAGGAAGGATTGAAATAGAACGAGAGAAACCAAGGGTTAATATAAATGTTATAGGTGACTTACTCCCAAATAAGAATCATAATCAGAATTGCATGTTACTCAAAGGAATACTTACAAAGGCTAGGGAGAAAATACTTGTTCAAAGCAGTTAGCTGTCAGAAGAAGGAAAGAAGCCCAGTTAGAGATACCCTTTTGCCTTTCAATACCCATCTCCACCATGATAGCTGAATCGTATGTTTGCAACACGTGGTTATTATAAATGAATATATATCACAAGCACACGTAATTTCAATCAATGTAAATATCACCAACGAATGGCATCTAATACCGAATTCTATCTTGGGAATATACATCCACTTAGAATTCATTTCAGGGTAACAGCTTCTGGCCGGGTGTAGATTCGAACCGCCACCTGTTCGGCTATCACTGCGGGCATGGTTTCCGGCCGAACAGGTGGAGGTTCGAATCTCCACCCGGCCAGAAGCTGTTACCATAAAATGAATTCCAAGTGGATGGATATTCCCAAGATAGAATTCGGTATTAAATGCCATTTGTGGGTGATATTTACATTGATTGGAATCACGTGTGCTTGTGATATATATATATATATATATATATATATATATATATATATATATATATATATATATATATATATATATATATATATATATATATATATATATATATAATATAAACAAATTAAGTTTTCCTCGAAATAAAAATAGTATTGATTTTATATATAAATACTTAGTTCTATAAATTAAAATCTAGTGTATGAAGTTATATGTTCAAAGTTGGGAAGGAAGTCTTTTATCAATCACTTTTAACCGAATTTCTTCCGGAGTTCCAACGAAAATCTTGAAGAACTTGCCTGGAGACTTAAGGCAGAATTAAAGAAGTGTAATGGAAAATAAGATTTTACACTAAATACAATCAAATATTCATTAAAATTACAATTGAGAATCATTTAGGAAATTATTTTTTTGTGTATGTTTTTTTATTGGGAAGGTAATTCTACCTCCTAAAAAAAAGCGTTTAAATTTTCATTGATGTCTAATTTTTTTTTTTTTTTTTTTTTTTTTTTTTATAAATTTACAGAATGATATGAAAAATGTTGCGTTAAAAGAAAATACTCTGACATGAACGTTCCAAAATCCTCTCCGTCTTCAAGGATATGAGATGATGATTATATTATAATATTCGCCTTACTGTGTTTCACTCAACCTTGATGCGTCAGTAACCCTGGAAGTTTGCGCTGCCTATTGTCAATGTTCTTCGTAGTTGGACACTAAGCAGCCTAATTAATCTTTAAATAGAATCATGTTGATAAAACTCTTAATATTGGCTCTCTCTCTCTCTCTCTCTCTCTCTCTCTCTCTCTCTCTCTCTCTCTCTCTCTCTCTCTCTCTACCAAAGACTAATGGAAAACGGGAGAGATGAATGTGCAAAATTTATCAACAATCGAATGCCAAGTAACAAACTACTAATTAGCTATGATAGGAGAGATGGGTTAATTTCAATTCTAAGTATAAAACACCTAAATTCGATAGGTATAAGTACGTAAGAATTGTAATTGACTTTTATCTTTCCTCGTGGCTAAGTGGTATTCACTGTCTATACAAGTTTGCCGGACCAGGGTTCGACTCCCTGCCGGTCACAAGCTCTTGTCATTTGTGATTTCGCCTGAGGCTCTGATCCCAAGGTCGTTAAGAGAATCCAGACCTTAGTGTATCAAAAATATATGGCTCAGTTGAACATGAAAAACACGTCTGTATGTGCAATATTTTTCATTAATCAAATGCCATGTAACAAACTACCAATTAGCTACGATGGTGAAGATGGATTGATTTTGATTCTAAGTACAAAACATCTGAATTCGACAGGTATAAGTAGAGCAGAATTTTCATTGACTTTCATCCTTTTTCGTGGCCAAGTGGTAGTCACTGTCTATACAAGTTTGCCGGACCAGGGTTCAACTCCCGGCCGGTCACAAGCTCTTGTCTTTGTGTGATTTCACCTGGAGCTCTGATCCTGAGATCGTTAAGAGAATCCACACATTGATGTATCAAAAATATATGGCCTATTTTAATGCAAAAAACACGTCTAAATGTACAAAATTTATCATTAATCGAATACCAAGTAACAAACTACCAATTAGCTACGATGGTGAAGATAGGTTAATTTCGATTCTATGTAAAACACACCTGAATTCGACAGGTATAAGTACAGCAGAATTTTCATTGACTTTTATCTTTATTCGTGGCCAAGTGGTAGTCACTGTCTATACAAGTTTGCCTGACCAGGGTTCGACTCCCGGCCGGTCACAAGTTCTGGTCTTTGTGTGATTTCACCTGGGGCACTGACCCCGAGATCGTTAAGAGAATCCAGACATTAATGTATAAAAAAAATATATGGCTTATTTGTGTGTGTGTATATATATATATATATATATATATATATATATATATATATATATATATATATATATATATATATATATATGTGTGTGTGTGTGTGTGTGTGTGTGTGTGCGCGTTTGTGTGTGTGTTTGGTTAATAGTTCACTTTTATCAATATATAGGAGATGGTCTGTTAAAAGTACGTACTATATGACTTTCATATGAGTTAATCCAATCAAAAATCACTGTATGAAAAGCCACTTCGTACGGACATATGACTGTATTGGATGTACGTGATGAAAAAGTACTGTTCCATAAAAAAGACTAAAATTAATGGGTTCACTAACACCAGAATTCAATGTAATTCCCGGCACAGCCAGGACTAAACTGTTATCTATTCGAACATCCCTATACAATGAAAAAACCAAAGTCGTTTCCAGTTAAATTGATAGCTTTACCTGTGTCTGGTTCCACTAAGGGCACCCACCCCTAGTCCACCTTAGTCCCCCCCCCCCTCTACCCACCCCACAACACAGGGTAAATTGAAAAAAAAAAAAGAGTTTGCGCTTATTTTTTTCGGTTTCTTAACAATTTATCTCCGCTTTGGGAATCGGATTTTCCATCACGGATATATTTCTGTAGGTCTGGAATTGATGGCATGGAGGTTACAATTCTAATGAGTTTATTTGTTCATGAAAAAAAACTTTCATTGTCTTTGTTGTTTGTTATAATTTCTTTTTCTTTAGTGTTGTGTCTGTGGTTAATCATATCAAGATTGTTTTGATTCCATTCAATGTCGCAATATTTTACTTCCATCAATTATGCGGTATATCATTGCTTTATATACATGACCATGAGTTTCTAAATTGTTCTCTAAAACGTTTGATATGAACCGTTTTTTTTATCATCACTAAAACTTGACGAAAATTTGATTCAATTAGCATATTGTCGTATGTTGTGTAGTTATGTTTCATGATTAAAAATCTTCGTTTAAACAGAATACTAAGGTAAAAATAAAAAATTAAAAAAAATATCGGAAAGGTACACTGAAAATTTCAGTATGACGTATGTTTCAATATCCAATTCTGTAAAATTCAGAATTAATTTCCGTATATTCTTTTCCCTCAATAATAACAACTTTAATGATATTCAAAATTGCATTACAGTATTTAGATGCACGCATTGGATATGCATTAAAGGCTACCATACTCAGTTATATAATAATTCGAGTAGTGATTGCAATATAATTGCAATATAAGAACGGACCTGACTAAAAAAGATAAGCTAATCCAATTTTTCAATCACCAACTGTTGAATATGATTATTTTATAACAGCAATGTCATTAATGTTCATCAATTACAACTATATTTAAATTCATGTTGAGATTTTCATATTTTATTGCATTATAATCCTTACCTATTATTTGATATATTTAATTTCCACAAGATTTTTCTCCTCTCTCAGTCTACATTCAGTGTTACTCTTTCCATATACATTAATCACTCACAATTGTAACCCCAAAACTGGGTTGGATTTCTAGCTCATAGAAAATACGTCTAGGAGGAGGCTTCTCATTCTCTTGTCTTTTCTAGTTTGGATTTAACGTCTCAAATACATGTTAATCACTTTATTTGCAGAATGCACATGTGAGTATACTTGTATTTCTCTACAATTTTCTTGTGAAGACGTGAACACGTAGACTGATCAGAATTCATATAAAAGTAGAATATATTAAAAATCTTGTATAATCAATTAAATATCTTAAAGAAAACCAACATATGGTTATCTGAACATATTTCAATTTATTATGGAGACCCAAGATGTGTTAGCCTCGCTAGTTGAATGCACTGCCACCGGGATCTCTACCTTACTTTATTGGGAATAGAACGAGCTTCCCCTATTGGGCAGCTGGTGGCATTACTTGGATTCCACAGAAAAATCAAGGGATCAAATTTGGAATTGTTCTTTGGATTATTTAGATGAACTCAAATGACCGTTAACGAAACCGAAGTGGTGATAAAAAACCGATTGCTTTGGGATTTATGAAAAAAAATAGCATTCATAAAAGTTGCACTTGTTAATGGAATGTATGAGAAAGAAGCAGAAAGCAGTGAGTTTAATGATTTATTTCGATTTCATTGGAAAAATTATTTTTTATTATTTTTATATCATAGATAATTTGTATATACAGCTTCGTAAAAACGACACAATTCTCCGAACTATCTTATTAAATAAAATTGAATAACACATTATTCTTATGTGAATTTCCAAAAACATTTGACATCGACATCTACCACATATAACATCTAGTTTTTTTTTTTTTTTTTTTTTTACAAATAAATACATATGCATTGATAAATATATCAGCAGATTTTAAACATACTGCTGTGATTCTAATTTCACAATTAAGTTTACTAACCCAATCTTCAAACCCCTTTTATGATATCTCCTTGCGGTTAATGACTTCCAGAGTACCCATTATTTTTTATATCTTAATTAAGGTAGTTCTTGGTAGATAATACTATCCAGAGGCTTCAACGTTTACTATACCCACTTTTCTTTTTGCTTCTCTCATGCAGCTTCATTTCTAATTACTCATTATTTATTAATTTTCACCTGCTCTCTCTCTCTCTCTCTCTCTCTCTCTCTCTCTCTCTCTCTCTCTCTCTCTCTCTCTCTCTCTCTTTTAAGAAATCATACTATATCCATTTACTTTTTTTGATAATACATAGTATTATCAAATATTGGAAAAAATAAATAAACTGATTTAAGTATTGATCATACAGGAAAACAAAATCATAAAAACCCTGTGATTTGAATGGTTACTTTGTATAATTTCTCAGCAAGTGAATCTAGATATAGAAAGAAATAATTAGTTAACTTGCTGTTATATTATAGCGGCTAAATAAGAATATCCTAATTTATTCATAAGCGACATATCCTTATGTATCGTTTTAAATTAAATCCTTTACCATCAATTAAATGCATGTCAATAATCCTGAAATGTTTTCAATCTTATGACGGTAAGAATGCCACAGCACACTGAGGTGTGAAATTGTGCCACACATTTTCCTGCATTGACTTTATTTCACTTTTCTCCCCACTCATCTCCAGCATCCTGTCTCTTGGTTTCCACCTAGGTATGTCTGGGTCTTCCAATACATCAAGTGTACAAGGGAACCTAGCTAGAACTATCTTGTATTGTATTGCTCTGACGGGTGTGATGTTATAGTTAAATATGGAACTTCGGTAAATACCCATATGGTACTATATTACTCTGTCGGCTCGTCTGACTCGCAAGATAGGTGAGCTTTATTTTCGTTTGGATAAAGTTCCTTGATCGTGTTTATAAATCATATTTACGAAATATTACGCACAATGCTTATTCAATCAAATAAACTATAATATACGCATTCAAATAAAGTTGAAGAAATTGGTCCCCCCGAACAACATGATATTTTCAAATGTTCAGAGAATACAAAATTATTTTCTGACCATCCACATTGACAAGAATAATGTTGACCACAACTAGATATATCCATTCCAGGATAAATTCCGGAAGGAAATTGCACGTCATCGCTCTCTCTCTCTCTCTCTCCTCTCTCTCTCTCTCTCTCTCTCTCTCTCTAGAGAGAGAGAGAGAGAGAGAGAGAGAGAGAGAGAGAGAGAGAGAGAGAGAGATTACAGGGCGGTGAGGTTGGATAAACTTCAATGAATATGATTTTGAAGGATGATGACATTGTCAAATTCTGATATTGTTTCATTCTTTCAAACTATGTCCCAAGTAGATCAAACTAATAACTATTATCTATCATAGTTTAAAAAAAAAAAAAAAAAAAAAAAAAAAAAAAAAAAAAAAAAAACGTTTGTCTTTCTGTAATACCTTTCATATTAACTACCTTACCAGGATGGTGCATTGACGCAGCGCTCTAGACACCTCTCCGTAATGGTTGATCATAAAGTGCATGGGCAAATCCAATCCTGTGGAATAAAGCAATTTACGCCCGACGTCTTCAAGTAAAAGTCAAATCAGTCCTTCCCTTACTTCACTTTCCTTCCCTTTCAGTCGCTTGTTTTGTTTGTTGTTTATCTTATGATTTCTATTTAATTGATAACTATTTTTGGAAGTAATTTAACTAGTTTCTAGCGTGTAGCCTATTTACCCAATATGATTAACATGCTCTTACGGTTTTTTAAATCCTGAAAGCCCCAACGAGAAGTGCTTACTACGGTCAGATAAGACACAATAACCAAAATCCAATATCATAAGTTACCTTAAAGCCAAGTATGTACTCTCAAGTGGTTCAGTTATCTAAATCTGAGGTTAAATGGCTCATGATAGGTAGACGACAGTAATTGTACTGAATAGGCCTTCAGTATTTAATATATCTTAGGTCTATACTTCTTTTCTTCTACTTTCATTTTTCAAAATAGGGCTCCTTTCCTTGCTGGTGTCCCTTATATATATATATGGCATGCTCCTACAATACTTGGGGTGTTAGTGTGGCTAATAATAATAATAATAATAATAATAATAATAATAATAATAATAATAATAATAATAATAATAATAAAAGAAGCATGGAATGACTCTCTCTCTCTCTCTCTCTCTCTCTCTCTCCTCTCTCTCTCTCTCTCTCTAATACCTTTCCATGACAGCCAATAATGGGGCATTCCAATATTACTAACAGAAGAGAAGATAAAGAAGCATTGAAAATCCTTAAATAAATATTCCAAACACCATGTGAAAAGGATATATAGGAATGGAGAAAAAATAACACGGAGGAGCACAGAATCTATTACCTCTCATATAGATGCCTAAATTGTTTCTTTTTTCATGAAGTTTCTCAATCATATTTATTGTTGTTGTTGTGGAAGCGCTCTGAATTGCCGGATAACAATTCAGCAGTTCGGTGTTGCTGTTTGAGTTTCAAACTTTTGGAATTAGTTTGCGAAACATCCTTCTGGGAACCTGGTATTTGTATTCTGAGGCACGAAGCTGAAAAGAAGAATATCACATGACACAAACATTTCGTTGGGCAAGAAAATATATTAAGTTGTGTTTGGCCACACTGTAACCTTGTATCTAATTATTTTCTTACAATATCTATAATATAGATTCCCTTGACGGACAGATGATTATTAGACAAAAGAAACTTTTAACGAATATAAAATTAAATAATGGCCTACGAATAATTCGAAATGTAAACACATTTTTTTGTATTGAAGAAGAAATTTTTATTGTCTTTTAACGTGTAATTTGAAATCACCTGAAACAAAACTACTGAGATAAACTGTAACTAAAGAAAAGAAATCAAATAAGTCTCGAAGTAGAATAAATGAAGATAAGTAAGGAATAAAACTGGGCTACTAGTTTTCGTAGCGGATTAAAATTTTGTACTAATACTGCTTTGTAGAGGGTAGTGTGAAAACAATAAAACGTCCATGTAATTACTATAATTTATGGTGAAGCTGTGAAAGCAGTCAAACAATACTTATATATATATGTATATATATATATATATATATATATATAAATATATATATATATATATATATGTATGTATGTATGTATATACATGTATGTATTTATAAATATATATATATATATATATATATATGTATGTATATACATATATATATATATATATATATACACATATATATATATATATATATATATACACATATATATATATATATATATATGTGTGTGTGTGTGTGTGTATGTATATAGCTTATCAACGAAAGGAACATGTTTGTTCACTGTAAAAATAATCATAATGAAATTACGTAAGACGTCCTCAGACATTTGGGGATAAAAAATACTCAAGTTCAAAAGTTTTGGACAGAATTGTAATCCGCTTACTCTAGCCTCCTTTACATGTTGTAAAAGATATTATCTGATAACCTTGAATATACGAGATAGTCTGCTTATAGTGAGTCCCCAGTGGTTGGTCCAATTGAAGAGAGAGAGAGAGAGAGAGAGAGAGAGAGAGAGAGAGAGAGAGAGATTTTAGCTAATACTAGGAGAATAGATATTCTAACATCAATATCTAATTTACATTCTTTCCCTTGGAGGCTTTAATAAGAGATGCTATGCTGGATGTACATTATTCCATGAAAATGGAAAAGGACATATAAATCTGCACCTACACTATGGTTTGAGATTAGGTTGCCGTCTTGATACAAATTTACATAAAAACTGATACTCAACCTCTTTTGAAAACGCTGCCTTACTAGATTTTCTCTCAATGATGACTTCAAAGTAATTTGTTTGTGGAGAACAAAATATCCCGATGATTTCTCCACCTTACTTACTTTGAGAAGTTTTTTCGTAATACTACGAAAGCCAAAATATATCTAAAGCCAACATGATATTAAGATTCACGATAACAACAAATATCAACATTGAACATACTACTAAGGACGTTCTAAATGTCATTTAAGATCTGAAAACTTTTCAGTGAAATGGTCC
>NC_090729.1:65602238-65607303 GCF_036898095.1 Palaemon carinicauda | reverse complement strand
GTGATGCCATCCCTAGGGCCAGGGGAATGGCGGTGTATATTAGGACCGAGTACCCTGCTTCTCATAAGTCCTGCTATCAATGTGGATGTCATGAGATTCAGGTAATAAAAGTTTGTGGCAGGCATAACAACTTTTATTTGTGTTCGATCTACCGGAATCCAGACATAGATGATTCTATCTTCGATTGTCTTCTTACCATTATGGCTAAGATACAAGAAGATGATAGAAAGGCTTCTTTTGTCTTTGTTGGTGATTTTAATGCTCACCATAGGGAGTGGTTAAGTTCTATCTCTCCTACCGATCGCCATGGCTTAAGAGCTTTAGACTTTGCCTCTGAATCAGGCTGTGAGCAAATCATAAATGAAGCTACTCACAGGTCTGGTAATTGCTTGGACCTCGTATACACTGACTCCCCTGGCGTTATAACTAGTAAGGTTGGTTCTCCAGTTGGGACATCTGATCATGCCTTGATTTCATTATTAGTGAAGACTGAGCAGCCTGTCCCTGATATATCATATTCTTGTAAAATTTATATGAAATCCCAAGCAGACTGGAATGGGATTTTACATGATCTTTTGTGCTTGAATTGGTCACAATTATATAATAGTGTAGATCCTGTTGTCCCTTTGAATGAGAATCTAGTCAACATAATTGATAGGCGTATCCCTTCTCGTGTGCTAAGGTATCGAGTGAAGGACAAACCGTGGTTCAATGATGATTGTAGACGTGCTTATTTGGAGAAACAGGAGGCCTATCATCTTTGGAAGGGGAACAGATCAGATTTGACCTGGAACAACTATACTCAGCTTCGAGCTTTTGCTCAGAGAGTTTATGCCTCAACTGAAAAGGAGTACAATTTAACCATAAAAGAAACACTTTCTGGTACAACTCAGGAACATAAATGGTGGTCTACCCTTAAATCTGCACTCTTTGGTGTAGATGCAACAGTTCCTCCTTTACTTAAACCAGATGGCTCAGTCACTCACTGTCCAAAGGAAAAGGCAACCCTTTTGGCTGATGTTTTTGACAGTAAACAGAGTAATGAAAAACTTGAACTTCCTCATTCCTGTTTTCCTGAGGCTAAACTAACTAGTTTAGCTTTTCGATCTCGTGAGATTAAAGCTCTGTTGATGGACCTTGATGCTTATGGAGGTGTAGACCCAAATGGTATTTTTCCTTTGTTTTTTATAAAGACAGCAGATTTCTTAGCTCCAAAGTTATCTGTTATTTTGCGCAAGTTAGCAAGAAGAGGAGCTTTTAGCACTTGTTGGAGAATTGGTAATGTTACTCCTCTATGTAAATGTGTTTGTGGTAGCTCAAGTCCCACTGATTACCGCCCAATTTCCATAACTCCCATATTATCTAAAGTTTTTGAACGTCTTCTGGCAAAACGTCTTAATAGGTTTGCTGAAGGTAATCATCTACTCCCTAGTTTGCAATTTGGTTTTCGTAAAGGCCTTGGAGCATGTGATGCCCTTCTTACAATCTCCAATGCTGTACAGAAATCCCTTGATTGTGGTCAGGAAGTTCGTATGATTGGCCCTGATTTTAGTGCTGCCTTTGACCGTGTTAATCATGAGGCCCTTGTTTTCAAACTGAAACAGTTGGGAGTGGGTGGGTTGTTTCTTAGCATTATTATTGATTTTTTAAGTAATAGATCTCAAAGAGTTGTTGTTGATGGGCACCATAGTGATTATAGGAATGTGATATCCGGTGTTCCACAGGGTAGTGTTCTTGGCCCATTACTTTTCATACTATATACACATGACATGTGGTTTGGCCTAGAAAACAAGCTTGTTGCATATGCAGATGATGCTACTCTCTTTGCATCAATTCCATCCCCTGAATGTAGATCTAGGGTTGGTGAATCCCTTAATAGAGATTTAGCTAGAATTAGTGCATGGTGCAAATTATGGGGTATGAAGTTGAATCCTAACAAAACTCAAAGTATGATTGTAAGTAGGTCAAGGACGGTGGCTCCTCAACATCCAGATCTCAGTATTGATAATGTTTCTTTAAATATGTATGACTCTTTCAAAATTTTAGGTGTGATTCTCGACAGTAAATTTACTTTTGAGAAACATATAAGGTCTGTGTCTTCTTCAATTGCACAAAAAATAGGCTTATTGAGAAAGTCTTTCAAGATTTTCGGAGATCAATCTATTCTGAAGAAGTGTTTTAATTCTTTCATTCTACCTTGTTTTGAGTATTGTTCTCCTGTTTGGTCTTCAGCTGCTGATTCTCATCTTAATTTGTTGGACAGAAACTTACGGTCTATTAAATTTCTTATTCCTGATCTAGATATTAATCTCTGGCACCGTCGTTCAATTAGTTCATTATGCATGTTGCATAAGATTTTTCATAACTCTGACCATCCTTTACATTCAGATCTCCCTGGACAATTCTATCCTGTTCGTAATACTAGGCAGGCAGTTAATTCTAATAGCCAGGCCTTCTCCATCACGAGACTCAATACTACGCAGTACTCTAGAAGTTTTATTCCAGCTGTTACCAAGTTGTGGAATGATCTTCCTAATCGGGTGGTTGAATCAGTAGAACTTCAAAAGTTCAAAGTTGGAGCAAATGCTTTTTTGTTGACCAGGCGGACATGAGTCTTTTTATAGTTTATTTATGACATATTTGTTTTTGATGCTGTTAATAGTTTATATATGACATGTCTGTTTTGACGTTGTTACTGTTTTTAGAATGATTTATTGTTAATTTGTTCTCTTCATTTATTTATTTCCTTATTTCCTTTCCTCACTGGGCTATTTTTCCCTGTTGGAGCCCCTGGGCTTATAGCATCTTGCTTTTCCAACTAGGGTTGTAGCTTGGATAGTAATAATAATAATAATAATAATTAACTACCTGATCGAAACACCAGACAGGCGACGTAAGTATCAACTATGCCATGCAAATATGTTGAAACCTTTTGTTGAGTGTGAGAGTAAGGAACCTATCTTATTACTCAATAGGGTGGAGCCTAATGTTGTAGATCTCAGCATTGATATGCCATGGCCTAGAAATAATCAGGAAATGTTAAGTAATTTGTCTGGGAATTTGCTACACCTAGAAAGGGATCAGAGGGAGTCTGTGGTAAATTTATGTAAATCATTTCCAGAATTATTTCAGGATTCTCCAGAGCTTACCAATATATTGAGTCACGATGTGGAATTGGGGAATGCTAAGTCCATCAAACAAGCTCCCTATAGGACCAATCCAGTAAAAAGGAAGATTATTGATAAGGAAGTATAGTATATGTTGGAGCACAGTTTAATTGAAGACAGTAATAGTCCATGGTCTTCTCCTGTAGTCTTGGTGAAGAAGGAGGGAGGTGAGTACCGGATGTGCTTTGATTACAGGAGAATTACTGCAGTCACTGAGGCTGACAGCTTTCCTCTTCCTCGAGTAGAGGACTGTATTAATGAAATAGGAAATGCTCAGTGTATTAGTAAGTTTGACTTGTTAAGAGGATACTGGCAAGTTCCATTGACTAAGCGGGCTAGGGAGGTATCCGCATTTGTAACTCATGAAGGGTTGTATGCCTGTAATGTTATGCCTTTTGGCATGAAAAATGCCTCGGCTACGTTCCAGCGTTTGATGAATAAAATTGTGGGTAGACTGGAAGGAGTAGTGGTCTATATTGATGATATCCTCGTGTATAGCCATGATTGGGCTACAAACTTAAAGAGGGTGGAGAAACTGTTTGTTAAGCTCAAGCAAGCAGGGTTGGTGATTAATTTTGCAAAGTGTGACATAGCAAAGGCGAAGGTAGTTTACTTGGGACATGAAGTAGGTCAGGGTAAAGGACTACCAAAGTCTGCAAATATAGAGGCAATTGTAAATTTTCAGGTGCCGGATAACAAGAAAGCCATTCGCAGGTTTCTGGGAATGATAGGCTACTATAGAAAATTTATAATAAATTTTTCCCAAATAGCTAATCCCTTAACTAATCTATTGCAGAAAGGAGTGGAATTCTAGTGGTTGAGCAGATGTCAAGAATCGTTTGATAAGTTAAGATCCACCTTATTAACTAATCCAATTTTGAAAGCCCCTAGTTTTCAAGTTGGCAATAGATGCCAGTGATGTGGGTGTTGGAGCTGTCTTGTCGCAGGTGGAGGACCAGGTAGAACATCCAGTGGCTTTCTTCTCAAAGAAATTAACTAAACCACAACAGAATTATCCCACCATAGACAAGGAGACCTTGAGCCTGATTCTTGCTCTTGAACATTTTGATGTTTATCTTTCCAGCTGCAGGACACCGATTGAAGTCTGGACGGATTATAATCCTTTAACTTTTTTGAAAAAGTTTAAAAGTCGCAATCAGAGATTGTGTAGGTGGAGCTTATTGTTGCAGGAATGGTGTCTGGATATTAAGCACATCTCTGGAAAAGAAAATGTTGTTTGCGATGTCTTATCCCGCTGATTTCAGGAGATTGTTTTTTTTTTTTCTTTTTTTTTTGTTATTGTTAGGATGGCACTAGTTAAAGTATTAAAATTATTAGTGTTCAGTTTATATTTTGAAGGGTAAAATAACTAGCTAGTTTTGATAAACTATATAGGGGTTGCTTTGACTTAAAACTTTATCTATCAATTTTTATTCCATAAAAATTTTTATTTGAGGGGGGAAATGTAACAAACTTTACCGGGGTTTTTTGGTTGAATTATCTTAATTGGTAAAGTAATATTTTGAGTGTCACCTAAGGTCAATTCAAGTTTTTTTCCTTTTCATCGCCATCTAGTGGTTGATGTATTAGGCTCTAAGATTGGTACGTCACCCATGGAGTATTTTTGATTGGTTTTCCATGTTGAATGTTGGGGAGTGTGCTGCGAAGTGACGGGGGACCTTTTATTGGAGGTAAAGGGGAGTGAGGAAATAAGCTGCCATCTTCAAACTTGAAGGTCTCACCGTGAGTTAGCTCTTCAACCGCTGGAGACTACTAGTGGGAGTGGTCCAGTGTCTCCAGTGAAGGAGGCGGTGGAGGATTTGATCGCCCCCTTTGGAGGAGCAGCTTAGCAGAAGTTTAATGCTATCACTTTCTCCTGTGCATGATGAGGGTTTGCC
>NC_090729.1:65589738-65599738 GCF_036898095.1 Palaemon carinicauda | reverse complement strand
TCATTCCTCTGTATACACTATTTATGATTTTTAAGATATACAATGTTAGTCAAGTCCCTATAACATTATACGAACATCTAACTTCCTCTATTAAATTCGAAATTAGCTTTAGGAGCTTTAAGAACTATTACTTAATATAACTGCTATTAGTAGTGCTATTACTGCATTGTATTTTCATTTAAATCCGTAAATATAATGCTTTTACTTGATTTTTACGTTGAACTAGAATTTTTATTTTTGTATATATCATGTATCCGGTACTAACTGTACAATAGAAATGAAATTCGCATGTTGATCCCAATACCAGACATTGTCATAATTAATCAGGCTGTATATGATTATGAAAAATGGTAGCAAAACCCAAGCCAGAAATTATCACATACTGAAACAAAAGGTGAGGATATACCCTCTTTGATGCTTTCATCATATTCCATTTCGTGAATAGTCAACCAACTACCAAAAATCTCATTTTTTGGGTTCAAGCCATGGCGTCCTGATGGAAGGTTCCTTTTTGGTAGCTTCCTTGGGTATATAACTACTAAGATATTCCCAGAGAATTTAACCACAGCGTATCACAGAATTCTAACTTCTGGAGCGAGTATCCTAAAGGTTTCCCTTTAAGACATCGTATATCAACAGGGGACGCATGTATTAACGCGCCACATAGCTATCTGCACCCCATACAGAGTTAACACTTCGATATGGAGCGACGGAGAATAGCTGGGGAGCTGTTCCACAGCTAATCTCGTCTGTAGCTACTTTTGGTACTCGAGACGTAAACAAACGGGCGCCATTGCTAAATGACGTCACGTCCGTCCTCATCCTTCGTTTAGTAGCTTGCCTTACTAGTCGGACTTTTCCCTGTGTGATCTTTATCGACTTGCATCTTAGCCATGTCTCTACCCTCGGCCTCGCCTTCTTCTGGAAAGTTGAGTACAAGGTTCCAGTATTGTTTAAATAAGCTCTGACCGTAAAGTAACTTTTACTTTTCGAGATATTTGATGTTTTGTGGCAGAGCTGTGCCTCGACCGGACCGGCCATTTTATGGCTTCGCTGTTGTTTTCCATGCCTTATTCAGATAGCCTCAACAGCGTTTTCCGGCCTCATTAACTAATCGATACTATTAGTTATTTAGTCTTCATAGCTAGGAACTTTTATATCGTGTTTTACGCTTTATTATCGGTCATCAACCCTTTCACCCCCAAAGGACGTACCGGTACGTTCTTGCAAAACACTGTTAATTACCTTTTTTTACATCTTTTTGATAATTTAATGAGAAACTTCAGGCATTTTCCAAAAGAATGAGACCAACCTGACCTCTCTAGGACAAAAATTAAGCCTGTTAGAGCAATTTCAAAAAAATTTATAGACAAATGTGCTCGAAATTTAACCTTATGGTGGGGGTAAAAGGGTCAACTGACCCCATACCAGTTGGCTAGTCTAGCCCCTAGGCCAGAGCGCCTATATCAGTGTTCATGCATGATATTTATCAGTGATCCTAGGTTTATTTATGAAGATAGTGGCATTATTTTACAATACTGTTGACTGTGATGTAAGTGTTTTTACCTTCAGGGACCATATAGGGGATAGGTTAGTTAGTGTGCCTTTCTAACCTAACCTACTAGTAGGACCCCTATATGCTTCCTTCATCCCCTGCCTTAGGGCATCCCCTCTGTGCAGCCTTGCTCCCCATACCACGTAAGGGGATCAGGCTCTTTTCAGACTATATATCGCTTCTCTGTCCCCCCTAAGGGAATGATCCCCCCTTAAAGTGGCGTCCGAGAATGAGGAACGGCTAATCCGTCCTCTATTGCTGGGGCTAGGTCTCCGACCTTCCTTGCAATAGCGATATGTCTTCCATCCTTCCTGGTTCAGGGTGTAACCTCCCTGCTCTAGGTTAGGTTTTGGGGGAGTTAGCTCTGTATCTTGCTGAAACGATACCCATGCACCGTTTCAGACAGGCTGCCTTACCTTAGGCTAGGGAATGTCCTCCCTTCCTCGGTGGCCGCTCTGGTACAGAACCTCCTCCACAGAAGACCCTTCTCTTCTCCCCTCCCCATCTTTCTCTTGTATGGCCTAGCCTATACTTAGGTTAGTCTATACCCATCTGTCCCCTGTCCAACAACTCCTCCTTAGGGTGGAGTGATAGGGCTACCTTGAGCTCCTGTGTGCAATCCGCTCTGGTACATATACCCTTCATAGTGTCCTATGGGGTTAGCCACTGGATGCGTTCTGCCTGCAGGGGTTCTCCCCCCTCTTGAGTGTTTCCTGCCCTCCCTTGGGCTCCCTTAGCTCCCGGTCCTCTGCGGCCCCTGCTTCTGGGTGATAGGGCTAGCCTCTATCATGGGTACACCCACTCAGGTGGGATGTCTTGGGGTCCGTGGCCGGCCCCCTACATCCCTCCTTCTGTCTCTTTCACTATCCTGGTGCCGGTCCCTTGCCGCCTCCACTGTCGGTGATACCCACCTTCTACCTTGGTGACTTATCCCTTGCCCTCTGGGCCGCCAGTCCTCCGTGTGCCGGGGGACTGCCGCCGGTTCCTAGCCGATGGCCTTCCCTTTCCTCATAGCTTCAGTCGTCCGTCCACCGGCGGGCCCCCGGAGTACCGGCATCCGCTGCCGGAAGTCCGGTTCTGCTATAACCATCCTTGTTCCTGTCACCAAGCCGGCAACCTCCGACTCCCGCCGGCGTGTCGCCGCTGTGCCGGCGGCCGCCACCCTGGTATTACTCTTGACTTCTAAATTGTCTTACCTAATGCCAGAAACTCTGCTGGAGCGGCCTCCGGCGTGCCGGCGGTCTGCCGGAGCCTTCCGGAGCCGTCAAGGCGACTTGCACCCTCTTCTACTAGCTATCATCTGATGTTGATAGCCCTACATCGTAACCAGATGGTTTGATTACATAATGGATAGGTATTGCCTTACCGTTCCATTAGTAACCATGCTGTCTTCTTGCATATCACAGATTTCCACCATGCTATGTGTATCTTAGCACGGCCGGTTACCGGAAACCGTTACCCAATGGGATTTTCTACGTTCCCAATCCTAGGGTCTGAGTGGCCTCAGTCCCAGTTCTATATCCTTGGCAATCCCCACTAGAATTCCCACTGCCTTCACGGCATGCTATGTTGAATTCTGCCCTGTGTCCTCGGTCACAACAAATTGCCTACGGATAAGGTTACGGTAACCGGCCGGGCGGGTTACACGGAGGATGTGTCTATCTCCTTCTTTTCCGCCCACTCTCTGAACGTCACAGTGTTTCTACCACTTAATATTAGGTTAAAGATTAATCATTTAATACTTAACCTTAAAATAGAAGTCATCCTTATGACTCCCCCATACTCACGTCCTCTTTCTCTTACAGGAGGAGTACGTGAAGTGCGACCATGGCTTCTGTTGAGTGAAGCGCCCGCACTTTTATGGGCACACGGCGTGTAGGACTCACGCCCCTTGTGCAAACAAAAAAGGTGATCTGAAGTTCTGGGACCCACTGAACTGTACGGTCTGCCAGGAACGCATGGTCGAGGCGTTCAATAACCCTCTCTCAGCGGAGGTTAGGGACGCTTCTCGAGAGAAGCTACGCAAATGGGTGCGTGGCTTCCAGAAGAACGCCACTGGACCGTACCTTGCCACCGAAGACTTGAGGGCCTTACTGTTCCCAAGGGCATCCCCAGACTCTGTGGTCCCCAAGGATCAGATCCCCACCGTCCAGATCACGGTGGAACCCGATGTTGTCATGGCTCAGTCCATGCACGAGTGTCGCCTGGATACCGACAACGCGGAGCGTGTGTCGAAAGTGTCGGAGACAACGGAGAGGAACCTCATGGCCGAAGAATTGGACTATGAGTAGGACCAAGTGGAATACGCTGGGTCGGAGCAAGAGGTCGCTCCGCCTTCCACCACCACCCCAACTCCTACACTGACGGAAGTATCACTCTCGTCTACCTCTGCCACCCCGGACCCCATCCCAACCAGCGCCCAGGAGATGTTTCGGATGCTCGAAGCCATCATGGACAAGAAACTCCGTGAGACACACGAATGCATCAGGACCATGGGAAGTTCCAAGGAGCCGAAAAGGATTTCGGTTAAGGACCTCCCTGCATGCTCGCACGCCAACCCCTGGAGGTATGCCGAGCATATGCCGATCGCAACGGGCGGGATCTTCATCAATGAGAAGGTCGGCTCGGTTGTCCTGGAAGAAGTGGAGTTCTTCCCAAGTTTTGAGGCTTACCCTGACTGTTACGTCCGGCTTCGATCCGAACCTGCCTCTAAAGAAGAGACCGAACCTAAGGAGGTGATAGTGTTTGATCTCCCGAAGGCCCAGGCTATGATGGCCAACACCCTTAAAAGTAGGGGTTTTACCTGCTCAAAGCTTCCGGCGTTGAGCAAGAAGCACCCTACCTACGTCGCACCTGATGATGCAATCCTCCCCTTCATGGAAAGGCCTTCGCAGCGGTACACAGGGCAGTGGAAGAAGGGAAACCTCGCCCTGCACTGGAGGAGTGCAGACCCTTCTCCCTGGTCACTCCCCCCGATGCTCGACACTGGAAGGATGTCCAACATACCTTCGTGGTGGGAAAACTAGATCCTGACGTTGCTGGACGTCAGTTTAACGAAGACCTCCTGAAACTTAATGACCATCTCCTTCGTCGGGAACAAGATACGAAGGAAATGCTTGCCGCATCCATGTCCCTCCAGGTCCAGCTTGACGTCATGGCCAGTGACACTAGAGTCCCCGACCACTACATGGTGCTCGCCAAGACGCATCTGGCGACTGTAGTCAAGGACTTATACAGCTTCATGAAGGCTCGGAGAGCCTGTCGTGAATTCGTGTTCTCAAGTGCCACAGTGAGACACTAACCCCGGAGACTGATTTCCTCCAACATCTAGGGTAAGCACCTCTTTCCCTCTGATCTGGTGAAAGAGATTACCGACAAGGCCGCCACGGAGAACAGGAACCTTCTTCACAAGTGGGGCATGTCGAAGAAGAGGAAATCCTCTCAGGACGACGGCCCTCAACCTAATAGGAGATCCTCCAAGCCGAAACCCCAGCAACGTCAACAGAGACGGTAGTTTCCGGGACCCGCTACTCCCCAAGTGGCTGCTCAGACACAACAGACCTTTCAGCTGGTCACCCAACCGGTCTTCTCCCAATCACCGGTTTTCACCCCTGCCTTTGAGCAACAGACGACTACCTTTCGTCCCAAAGGTAGAGGCTCAAGCAGCGGTGCAGGCAGAGACACATTTCGCCGTACCTCCAGAGACAGGAGGAAAGGGAGCTAGCGGCCGAGGTGGTAAACCCTCGGGACACCAGAAGCAATGAAATGCTTCCGGTGGGAGGAAGACTCCGCCAATTCCAGGATCGTCGGACCTTCGATCCCTGGGCACACAGCATAGTCAACAAGGGTCTAGGCTGGAGTTGGACTCAACCACCCCCAACCTTCTAGCAATTCTTCCAACAATCAAACCCCCTTGTGGAAGAATATGTCCTAGATTTCTTGAACATGAAGGTGATTAGGAGGGTAAAGTCAACCAGGTTCCAAGGGAGACTGTTTTGCGTCCCCAAGAAGGACTCCGACAAGCTCAGAGTCATTCTAGACTTATCCCCCCCTCAACAAGTTCATAGCGAACAACAAGTTCAAGATGCTGACTCTTCATCAGATAAGGACCCCTCTGCCTCAGGGTTCCTACACGGTCTCCATAGACCTGGCGGATGCCTATTGGTACGTTCCAATGAACCACCACGCTTCCTCCTACCTAGGATTTTGACTCCAAAGGAAAAGCTACGCCTTCAGGGCCATGCCCTTCGGCCTCATCGTGGCCCCTCGGATCTTCACAAAGCTGGCAGATGCCATCGTTCAACAACTGCGGCTCCGAGACATCCAGGTGATGGCCTACCTCGACGACTGGCTAGCCTGGGCTCCATCGCCCGAGGATTGTTTAAAATCCTGCAACAAAGTCACCCAGTTCCTAGAACACCTGGGATTCAAGATAAACGCGAAGAAATCTCGCCTCTCTCCAGCTCAAAGGTTCCAATGGCTAGGAATCCAGTGGAACCTTCAGTCACACCGCCTTTCCATCCCCCAGAAGAAAAGGAAGAAAATAGCAGGGTCTGTCAAGCGACTGCTGAAATCCAAACGGATCTCAAGACGTCAGCAGGAACGAGTTCTAGGCTCTCCACAGTTCGCCTCAGTGATAAACCCAGTGCTACGTGCACAGCTAAAGGATGCCGCGGGAGTCTGGAGACGTTCTGCATCCATCGCTCGAAGAGACCTCAAGAGATGGCTCCCAAACAGACTTCGGCAGCTCCTCAAGCCGTGGTCGGAAGCAAAGGCCCTGAAAAGGTCCATCCCTCTTCAACACCCTTCTCCATCACTCAACATCCACACGGATGCTTCTCTGGAGGGTTGGGGAGGTCACTCCCACCAAAAATAGGCTCAAGGCACATGGTCTCCCCTATTCAAGACGTTTCACATCAACATCTTGGAGGCCATGGCGGTCCTTCTAACGCTGAAGAAACTCTCCCCGCCTCCCTCGATCCATATTCGTCTATCCCTAGACAACTTGGTGGTAGTTCGATGTCTCAATCGCCAAGGCTCAAGCTCGCCCAGAAAAATCAGGTGCTTTTGACAATCTTCCGTCTGGCAGAGAAGAAGAAATGGCACCTGTCTGCAGTTCAACTACAAGGATCCCGCAACGTGACGGCGGACGCTCTATCCCGGACAAGTCCGATAGAGTCGGAATGGTCTCTAGACACAAGATCATTCTCCTTTATCTCTCACCAATTCCCAGAACTTCAGACCGATCTCTTCGCAACGAGCGACAATAATCAACTTCCTCGATATGTAGCCCCGTCCGAGGACCCCAAGGCAGAAGCAGTGGATGCCATGTCACTGGACTGGAACAGATGGTCCAAGATCTACCTGTTCCCTCCCACCAACCTTCTGCTGAAAGTACACTCCAAGCTGAGAACCTTCAAAGGCCCCGGAGCAATTGGTACCCCTTGGTCCTTGAGCTGCAGCCCACGCTGATCTTTCTCCCGGGCCCAGTACTCTCCCAGCAAGTACAGAAGTCGACTGTCTTCGCTTCATCATCGAAAATCAAGGACCTTCATCTCATGATTTTCTCTCCCTAGCCGCGAAGAAAAGGTTTGGGATCTCGAAGAAAAGTCTAGACTTCCTCGAGGAATACAAGACCGAATCCACATGACGGCAATACGAATCATCCTGGAGAAAATGGGTCTCATTCGTCAAGGCAAAAATCCTACGGAAATCACCATTGATTTTTGCATGTCCTTCTTTATTCATCTTCCCGGACAGGGCTTGGCAGCCAACACGATTTCTACTTGCAAATCGACCTTGACTAGACCACTAATGCATGCCTTCCAGATTGATCTGTCCAACGACATCTTCAATAAACTCCTTTTTGCTCTTGCTTCAGGAGTCCGAGTCAGCGAAATAGTGGCATTATCAAGGGACGAGGACCACATCCTGTTTACAGATTCAGGTGACCTTACCCTCTTCCCGGATCCGACGTTTCTCGCCAAAAACGAATTACCCACCAAAAGATGGGGCCCTTGGAGAATATGTCCCCTGAAAGAAGATGCCTCTCTATGTCCAGTAGAGAGCCTCAAGGTCTATCTTCATAGAACTTCGGACTTTGGTGGAGGCCAACTCTTTAAAGGAGAAACTTCGGACAGCGACCTGTCACTGAAACAACTAAGAGCGAAAATCACCTACTTCATTCGCAGAGCGGATTCTGACAGTTCACCTGCCGGTCACGATCCTAGAAAAGTTGCATCGTCTCTGAATTTCTTTCAGAGTATGGATTTTGAAAGTCTTAAGAGTTTCACAGGCTGGAAATCCTCGCGTGTTTTCTTAAAAAATTATGCGAAACAAGTGCACGAAGTCAAACATTTTGTGGTAACCGCAGGTAGTGTTATGAAACCTGCACCTAACTCTGCATAGAACAGTGAGTTACTTGGGACTCTAACTCCTCGGGTGCCTATGTTGACCCTCGCGTGATACGTAGTGATTTGAAAAACACTTAGTGCTTTTTCATAGACTGTTCTTCTCCCAGGTGAAATGTCATAGTCGTCACATGAGTGCCTCATGCCTAGAGCATGATGTGTTTTATTTTAATAGACTGACGTTCCTCTGGAACGAGTGCCTACTAATAATTTGAAATTCCCTTTCAGATTCAAGAGCAAGTCTTTCATGACTATGTACATTATAATTTATTGTAAATAACTTTTACAATTTTATTGCATTTCCTTAACATGTTCTGCAATTGTGAAATAAAATTTCTGTTTTATTACTCGTGCGTCTCAATCCGCTCCTACTTATACTATGAAATACATGACTGTCATAGTTTTATAATCCCCTTCCTCTTATGTCGATGAAGATGACTAAGGGTTCAACCCTTATCATATACTCACTTCTGCAATGTAATATTCCTACACGAATACTTACTTACATCATACCTTAGAGACCAGACGACTCTCTATTCACATACAGTGCCTAACCACCACTTGTCTGCCTTTGTGAATGTTCCTATATGAATGCCAACCATTCAGTCTTGTCTCCGAGTTCTTCATGTTCTCCCAGCAAGGTGAGTAGCCCTTCGATGACCACTCTGATCTTCGGCATGGTCCGTTGGGACTTCGCTGCCAGGGGGGGCAGGAAGTTTCTTCCCATCGGTTCTCCTATTGAGGTTACTATGCTTATCCTGTCAAAGCCCTAGGCACTTACACTACAAGGGGAAAGTCTACCACGATACATTGATTCTCTGGTACTCTTCCATCAGGACGCCATGGCTTGAGCCCAAAAAACGGATTTTGAGCGAAGCGAAAAATCTATTTTTGGGTGAGATAGCCATGGCGTCCTGATGGACCCTCCCTGCTACTTCGTTCAGTTTGTCAGGTCCCACCCTGCGCTGCTGTATCATGGTGATCGGCAAGCAACTGGCTTCAGGATGAGGACGGACGTGACGTCATTTAGCAATTGCGCCCGTTTGTTTACGTCTCGAGTACCAAAAGTAGCCACAGACGAGATTAGCTGTGGAACAGCTCCCCAGCTATTCTCCGTCCCTCCATATCGAAGTGTTAACTTTGTATGGGGTGCAGATAGCTATGTGGCGCGTTAATACATGTATCCCCTGTTGATATACGATGTCTTAAAGGGAAACCTTTAGGATACTCGCTCCAGAAGTTAGAATTTTGTGATAACCTGTGGTTAAATTCTCTGGGAATATCTTAGTAGTTATATACCCAAGGAAGCTACCAAAAAGGAACCATCCATCAGGACGCCATGGCTATCTCACCCAAAAATAGATTTTTCGCTTCGCTCAAAATCTGTTTATTGACCCTATTCTGAAACACGGAGGAGGATTTCCCTAGAATCATTAATAATTCTAATCTAATAGAAATACGGATGGCCTGTACAGAGTAACCGTTACAATGAATTATACGAAGACGGTGGCAACTCCGATAGATATATTTCATTGAATTGTAAAAGCCATTTAGGATGGATTCTAGCTATAAGCAGAATCTGGCATTTAATCCGTTTAAATAGACAATCAATTCCAAGGTTGATGATAGATAATAACGCAAGACATTTACTATAGTCTTAAACTATCTACATAATACAAAAAGTAACCTTCAGTTATATCAGTTATATCTTACTCTCTATGAACATTTTTAAACTAACCACTTCTCTCTCTCTCTCTCTCTCTCTCTCTCTCTCTCTCTCTCTCTGAGAAGGATTTAGCTAACAAGACCAAAAGTTTATTTATAAAAGTATAAAAGATAAAGAAAAAACATCCTTAGATGAAAGTTTCAGGAATCAGCCATGTTGTATTGTACTATTTTTACTCACGTGCAAAACAATGAAATAGTTAGGGTACTCTGCAACAGTCTGTAGCTCCTTCCCCCAAAAAATATAAGGAAAAGAAAATATTCTTGTGGAATTTTATCTTCTTATTTTAGATTTATTTGGGAGCGTTTG
>NC_090729.1:65574738-65582238 GCF_036898095.1 Palaemon carinicauda | reverse complement strand
TGGGTAGCTCTTTCTTGGCAAGAAACGTTGGGTCCGAAAAAAGGTTCAGTTCTCCCCCATCTAAGAACTGAACATGACCTTCCTCTCTCGAGAGGGCTACTATTTCACTAACTCTAGCCCCGAAGTGAGTGCAAACAGAAATATAACTTTTTGGGTCAAATATTTTAAAGCACACTCCTCATTATTCATCATTGAAGCAAAATGAAGAACCTTATCCAGAGACCATGAAATGGGTTTCGGAGGTGCTGATGGTCTAAGCCTAGCACAGGCCTTCGGAATTTTGTTAAAAATATCATTAGAGAAGTCGACCTGGAAGGCATATAGAATAGGTCTTGTCAAGGCAGACTTACACGTTGATATTGTGTTGGCTGCTAAACCTTGTCAATGAAGGTTGATGAAGAATGATAAACAGAAGTCTGTCGAGATCTTTTGTGGATTCTTCGCCTTGACAAAAGACACCCACTTTCTCCATGATGACTCATATTGTCTACTGGTAGATTTGGACTTATATTCCTCTAAAAAGTCTATACTGTCTCTTGATATCCCGAATCTTTTTCTCACGGCTAGGGAGAGAAAATCATGAGATTTAGGTTCCGGGTTTTCTTTGATGAAGCGAAGACAGTCGACTTCTGAACTCTCTGAGTCAAAACTGGATCCGGTAGAGGCAGAAACTTCGGTCGTAGTTCTGATGCCAGAGGGAACCAAACGCTGTTCGGCCACTTGTGAGCCACTATTGCCGCTTTCTCCTTGAAAGATCTCAGTTTGTTGAGGACCCTCAATAGAAGGTTGTGCAGAGGGAACCGGTAAATCCTGGACCATCTGTTCCAGTCGAGGGACATAGCGTCCACTGCTTCCGCTAGAGGATCCTCGTACGGGGACACGTAATGATGTAACTTCTTGTTGTCCTTCGTTGCAAAGAGGTCTATCTGTGGTTCCAGGACATGACTCAAGATGAAAGAGAATGATCCTGCGTCCAGTGACCATTCTGACTATCGGTGTGAACCTGGATAGAGCGTCCGCCGTCACATTGCGGACCCCTTGAAGGTGAACTGCTGACAAGTGCCATCTCTTCTTTTCCGCTAGCCGGAAGATGGCCAACATCAATTGGTTGATTTGAGGTGACCTCGACCCTTGTCGATTCAGGCATCTCATTATCACCTCGCTGTCTAGTACCAATCTTATGTGGATCGAGTGGCGAGGAGAAACTTTCTTCAGTGTAAGAAGTACTGCCATGGCTTCCAGAAAGTTTATATGAAACTTCTTGAATAGGTTGTCTGAGGTGTCCGAGTACGCATAAGAGGACCTTCTGGCAGAAGGCCAAGAAGAGGAACTGACCCAGGCTCCTGATACTGAAGAATAAGAAATCGATGAGGTGTCGGTTACATCGGTTCAGGCCCCTGAACGTGTTCCCTCAACATCTTCTGCTATCCCAGATGATCTGGGAAGGACTCTCTCTTTCATCGTTGAAATGATTCAACAGATACAGAAAAAGATTGATGAAAAGGAAGCTGCAGTGAAGTTTGAGATGCGGAGACTTGAAGCGTCACGTGGGCCCCAGAAGAAGTTCAACGTGAAGGATCTTCCTTTGTGCTCGGATGCCAATCCTTGAAGGTATGCCTAGCACATGCCTATGACAACTGGGAAGATTGTCATATCGGAGAAGTTGGGTTCAGTTCCCTTTGAAGAAGTGGAATTCTGGCCCAACAAGGAGTCTTACCCGGACTGCTATGTCCGTCTTAGGAAGGAGCCAGCCTCGAAGGAAGAGACGGAGCCGAAGGAGGTCATAGTTTTTTACCATAGTAAGGCACAGGCCTTACTGATGAACTCGATGAAAGAGAGGGGCTTCACAAACTTAAAGGTACCAGCTTTGAGTAAGAAGCATCCTTCATTTGTGGGTTCTCCTACCAGAGCCTTTCCCTTTATGGAGAAGGGATATAAGGCTGCCTTAGCAGCGGTTGAGGCAGGGAAACCATGTCCCTCCTTGGAGGAATGTAAGCCGTTGTCCCTGACCTTACCCATGGACCAGAAAGACTGGAAGTACGAGGAAGTTGGAGGCTGATATTGCCGGACGTCAGTTCGCTGAGGACCATCCAAATCTGTCAGATTTTCTCTTGCGCTGGGAGCAAGATACAAAAAAGAGACTTGCTCCATCGATGTCCTTACAAACGACTCTGGAGGCAATGGGAAGTGACCCCAAGATCCAAGATATGTTCATGGTAGAGGCCAAAACCCATCTGGCCACAGTGACAAAGGATCTATATAGTTTTATCAAAGCTAGGAGAGCTTGTAGAGAGTTCGTATTCGCCTCGGCTGCAGTGAGGCACAAATCGAGGAAACTAATCTCCTCTTGTATATGGGGTAAGGACCTCTTCCCTAATGAAGTGCTCAAAGAGGTAGTGGATAAGGCCGCCACGGAGAATAGGAACCTTCTCCAGAAGTGGGGCCTAACTCTTAAAAGAAAGTCTTCCCCGATGAGGGTCCCCAACCTAAAAGGAGGACAAAGACTCCTAGGCTATCCTCTCGGCCAGCCAAACCTTACAGACAGCAGCAGCAACAATTTCCGGCGACCGCAGTGCCTCAGATAGTGGCACAAACCCCAACCACGTACCAGTTGGTACCTCAAGCCGTGACAACTCAGTCACCGGCGTTCAACCCAGCATTTAAAAGCCAGACAACTACCTTTCGCCCAAGAGCTAGAGGGACAGCCAGAGGTTCATCTAGACGCCCTTCAAGAGGAAGGGGGTTCAGGAAAGGACACGGTCAAGGAGGCAACGCCTCAGGTCCACAACAGCAGAAGTGAGATGCTTCCGCTAGGAAGGAGACTTCACCTTTTTCGGGATCATTGAACCTTCGATCCCTGGGCCCACTGCCTAGTCAAGAATGGACTGGGTTGGAGTTGGTACAGCACTCCACCTCCATTCCCACAATTCTTCCAACACTCTACCCTCCTCGTTCTGGAAGAATATATTCGAGAACTCTTGGAGAAATTAGTAATCCGAAGGGTAAAGTCCATCTAGTTCCAAGGAAGGCTGTTTTGTGTTCCAAAGAAGGACTCAGAAAAACTCAGAGTCATTCTGGACTTGTCGCCACTCAACAAGTTCATAGTGAACAACAAGTTCAGGATGCTGACAATTCAATACATAAGGACACTACTGCCCAAACGGGCATACACCATCTCTATATACTTGTTAGACGCTTATGGCACATGCCAATCAGCCGTCACCTCTCCTCCCACCTAGGGCTCAAGCTACAACGAAGACTTTATGCCTTCAGAGCCATGGCATTCGGGCTAAACATAGCCCCAAGGATTTTCACGAAGCTTGCTAACGCATTTGTCCAGCAATTAAGCCTAAAGGGAATCCAAGTAGTGGCGTACTTGGAGGACTAACTGGTGTGGGCAGCATCGAGGACAGAATACATGCAAGCCTCCAAAAAGGTGATCCAGTTTATGGAACATCTAGGATTGAAGCTCAACATGAAAAAGTCTTGATTTTCTCCATCTCAAAAGTTTCAGTCGTTGGGAATCCGCTGGAACTTACTGTCACACCAGCTTTCCTTTCCTGTGAAGAAGAGGAAAGAAATAGCAGGGTCTGTCAAGAGACTACTAGAATCCAAAAGGATATCAAGAGGTGAACAGAAGAGAGTGCTGAGCTCTCTTCAGTTTGTCTCAGTAACAGACCCTGTGCTAAGCGCATAGCTACAGGATGCAACCAGAGTTTGGAGAAAGTATGCCTGAAACGCACGAAGAGATCTGATAAGACCAATACCGACTCGTCTGCGAACGTTTCTCAAGCCATGGTCCAAAGCCAAGCAACTGAAGAAATCGGTACTTCTTCAGCCAGCTCCCCTTCAATGACTATTCATACAGACGCCTCGAAGGAAAGATAGTGAGGAGAGCTTGTAGGGAGTTCGTGTTCACCGGGGCTACGGTGAGGCACAAGCCAAGGAAATTAATCTCCTCCAACATTTGGGGAAAAGACCTTTGCCCTACCGATGTGGTCAAAGAAGTTGTTGATAAGGCCGCCGTGGAGAATAGAAACCTTCTCCAGAAGTGGGGCCTGGCTATCAAAAGAAAGTCTTCCCCGGATGAGGGTCCTCAACCAAAGAGGAAGAATATGAGGACTAGGCTACCGTCTCGGCCAGCCAAGCCCTCTAGACAGCAACAGCAACTGCAATTGCCATTGCCTCCAGTGCCCCAGATGGTGGCACAAACCCCGACCACTTTTCAGTGGGTACCCCAGGCTGTGCCGACTCAGTCCACGGCATTCACCCCAACGTTCGAAGGACAGTCTTCTTCCTTTCGAGCAAAGCCTAGAAGAGCAACCAGAGGCTCGTCTAGGCGCCCCTCAAGGGGAAGGGGGTTCAGGGGTGGTCGTGGTCAGGGAGGCAAGACCTCAGGACGGCAGTCCAAGTGAAATGATACCGGTAGGAGGGAGAATGATGAAATTTTGGGATCGATGGACCTTCGATCCCTGGGCCCACAGCCTACTCAAGAATGGACTGGGCTGGAGCTGGTACAGCACTCCACCCCCGTGCCTTCGGTTTTTCCAACACTCCACCCCCGTTCTGGAGGAGTACGTTCAAGAACTGTTGGAGAAAAAGGTGATCCGAAAGGTGAAGTCCATCAAATTCCAAGGGAGGCTGTTTTGTGTTCCCAAGAAAGACTCGGAAAAGCTCAGAGTCATTCTGGACTTGTCACCACTCAACAAGTTCATAGTGAATTGCAAATTCTAAATGCTAACACTGCAACACATAAGGACCTTACTGCCCAAGAGGGCATATCCAGTCTCTATAGACTTGTCAGACGCCTATTGGCACATTCCAATCAGCCGTCGACTCTCCTCCTACCTAGGGTTCAGGCTACAACGGAGACTATACGCCTTCAGAGCCATGCCCTTCGGGCTAAACATAGCCCCAAGGATTTTCACGAAGCCATGCGAGCGCAGCTCTCAAACAATTATGCCTAAAGGGAATTCAGGTAGTACCCTACCTGGACGACTGGCTGGTGTGGGCAGCATCCAAGACAGAATGCTTACAAGCTTCCATTCAAGTGATCTAGTTCCTAGAGTACCTAGGCTTCAAGATCAACAGAAAAAAGTCTCGACTTTCTCCATCTCAAAAGTTCCAGTGGCTGGGAATCCACTGGGACCTTTTGTCACATCGTTTCTCCATCCCGGTGAAGAAAAGGAAGGAGATAGCGGGTTCTGTCAAGAGACTTCTAGATTCCGAAAGGATATCATGACGCGAACAGGAGAGGGTACTAGGCTCTCTCCAGTTTGCTTCGGTGACAGACACAGTGCTAAGAGCACAGCTAAAGGATGCAACCGGAGTTTGGAGAAGGTATGCATCAAACGCGCGAAGAGATCTGAGAAGACCAGTGCCGCCTCGGCTACGTACTCTTCTCAGGCCTTGGTCCCAAGCCAGACATCTAAAGAAGTCGGTTCTTCTTCAGCCACCTCCCCGTCGATGACGATTCATTCAGACGCCTCAAAGGAGGGATGGGGAGGTCACTCTCATCGGAAAAAAGTCCAGGGGACTTGGTCCAAGCTATTCAGGACCTTTCACATAAACTTTCTAGAAGCTATGGCAGTGCTCCTTACCTTAAAGAAAGTCTCCCCGCGTCACTCGATCCACATAAGATTGGTGATGGACAGCGAGGTATTTGTGAGATGCTTGAATCAACAAGGGTCGAGGTCACCACCTCTTAACCAGGTGATGTTGGCCATTTTCCGATTGGCGGAAAAGAAGAAGTGGTACCTATCGGCAGTTCACCTTCATGGAGTCCGCAACGTGACAGCGGACGCTCTATCCAGGTTCACACCGATAGAGTCGGAATGGTCCTTAGACGCAGGATAATTCTCCTTCATTCTGAATCAAGTCCCAGAACTGCAGATAGACCTCTTTGCGACGAAAGACAACAAGAAGTTGCCCCTGTACGTGTCCCCGTACGAGGACCCCTTAGCGGAAGCAGTGGACGCGATGTCCCTCGACTGGAACAGATGGTTCAGGATTTATCTGTTCCCCCCTCACAACCTTCTGTTGAGGGTCCTCAACAAACTGAGATCCTTCAAGGGAGTAGCGGCAATAGTGGTCCACAAGTGGCCGAACAGCATGTGGTTCCCCTTGGCGTTGGAACTACAGCTGAAGTTTGTGCCGCTACCACATCCAGTTCTGACCCAGCGAGTCCAGAAGTCGACTGTCTGCACTTCATTACAGAAAACCCGGACCCTGCAGCTCATGATTTTCTCTCCCTTGCGGTGAGAAAGCGTTTCGGGATTTCGAAAGCCAGCATAGACTTCCTAGAGGAATATAAGTGCAAATCTACTAGAAGGCAATATGAGTCATCTTGGAGGAAATGGGTGGCCTTTGTCAAGACGAAGAGCCCGCAGGAGATCTCGACAGACTTCTGCTTATCTTTCTTCATCCACCTCCATGGTCAAGGGTTGGCAGTTAACACGATTTCAGTGTGTAAGTGTGCTTTGATGAGACCCATTTTATATGCCTTCCAGGTCGACCTAGGTAACGAGATCTTTAACAAAGTTCCGAAAGCCTGCGCTAGGCTCAGACCTTCAGCACCTCCAAAGCCCATTTCATGGTCTTTAGACAAAGTTCTTCATTTCGCTTCTCTGTTGAGCAGTGAAGAATGTGCGTTAAAGGATTTGACACAAAAACTTATTTTCCTATTTGCACTCGCGTCCGGGGCCAGGGTTAGTGGGATCGTAGCATTCTCGAGAGAGGCAGGTCGTGTTCAGTTCCTGGATGGGGGGGAACTGAACCTGTTTCCGGATCCTACGTTTCTCGCCAAGAATGAGTTACCCACCAACAGGTGGGGTCCCTGGAGAATCTGCCCTCTGAAAGAAGATGCATCACTATGTCCAGTAGAATGCCTAAAGGTCTATCTTCGTAGAACTTCAGACTTCAAGGGTGGTCAACTATTCAGGGGAGAAACATCAGGCTTAAATTTATCTCTGAATCAACTCAGAGCGAAAATCACATATTTTATTCGCAGACCGGATCCTGACAGTACACCCGCAGGTCACGACCCGAGGAAAGTTGCCTCATCCTTAAATTTCTTTAATTGTATGGACTTTGAACATCTCCGTTCATACACTGGCTGGGAATCTTCCAGAGTGTTCTTTCGCCACTATGCGAAGCAAGTAGAGGAACTAAAGAGATCTGTGGTAGCAGTGGGTCGTGTTGTTAACCCTACTGTTTAACTCTGCGAGGAACAGTGGTCTTAATTGGGACGATTAAGTCCAGGGTGAGTGTGTAGGTACATACTGTACTACAAACTAAATGAGGAACCGAGTGCCCACATAGACTGTTCTTTTCCAAAGGTGAACCTAGCATAAGTGCAGACATGTGTGCCGAGCGTTTCTAAAGCTAATGTGATTGATTTGTAATACAGACTTTTATGACTTGATACCTCAGTATCTTAAAAAAGTGGCATTTAATGTTTTTTTCTTTCAGATAAACAAGTTCTGTTTACTATCATACTTA
>NC_090729.1:65566032-65571738 GCF_036898095.1 Palaemon carinicauda | reverse complement strand
ATATTATAGAATATATATATATAATATATATATATATATATATATATATATATATATATATTTATATTTTTGGGCTGAGGCCCCTGTCGTCACTGATGGAAGTTCCTTAAGGGTAGCTTCCTAGGGTATATTTTACTACGGTGATATTCCCAAAGAATTTTTCACCTTAATGTATCCAGAATTCTAACTCTTGGAGCAAATATCCCTAAATAAACTTAACATGGGATATTGCGTAATATCAGAGGACGTAATTTTGACATGCTACATAGGTCTCATCACCCCGAATAGAATTAACCCTTCGAGGGGTCAAAGTAGCATGAAAAACGAAAAACTAGAATGAAAAGAGAGCCGTTAATAAGGTTAAACTCTTGGTGTTATTGAAATAAATTGAAAGCAATATTAGAATAAACAAGAGCTGTTGCCTACCGGAGACGTCTTGGATGCTGTCGCTCGCTATGCATAAGTCATTTAGTTAGCATGAGCGACGTTCCCGGTCCTTATGCTTTAATAAATCTAGCTATTTAGCTTTAAAAATAGGAATTCTTTATATGATGCCATTATCAATTCAGTTTCAGCGATTGAGGAAAACCGATCCACGCCTACGCTAGGCTTCGTAGCCTAGGCGTCTGACCCTAGTACTTTCATGCATGATATACAGATTTTCCGAGTGTTTTAAATTTATTGAAGCTATAGGTATTTTTATACATATAGGATATTGTTGAATATTTTTCCTACAAAGATTGTATACGAGAGAGTTTCGGTGATTTAGGTAATCGATTCTCACCGCGCCTAGGCTTGTAGCTTATGGGGCTTTAGTATACTTTCGCACACTTCCCCGCTTGTTCTTTTCTTCTTTGGAGATTAAGTTCAATCCATTTTCCCTCTGAGTTAAGCCTGAGGCTTAACAGTAGTGGTTTTATCTGAATAGTATTCAGGTATAACTATATTAGGGTGTTTCTGTACTATCTTATAACCTAAGTATCTGGTTTCATGTTTGGGCAGAACATCAAAATAATTAGTCTGGGGTCTGTATCTTCCTGCCATAGAGAATGAAATTACTTTGCTAGGTTAGGAACAGGACATAAGAGGCTTAGCCTCCCCAGACCACATCCGAAGGTTTCTGTACGAGATGATTCCTTCTTCTAGTGATCTAGCAGACTAGTCCAGTGTTGCTGTTCTCGGATTGAAGGATAAGATTCCTCATTCCTAGTGAATAACAACATCAAACTTTGTTTTGGTATTGAGGGAGGTGTCAAGTGTTTCTGACCCTCCCTCCCCTAGATAATCCCTAAGCTAGGATGAGCTTTCTTGGCTGTTGGGATAAATCTCTTACTAGAGAAAGTTTACAGGACCCTCTTTCCCCTTTCCCCCCCTATCCTTAGTAATAGCCTTGCTATTACAACTCTTGGCCATTGTTCTACATTTGTACCTAGAGTAGGTTAGGATGTGGAACTGGCTCAGTCCTCTGCCGGCCGGCAAGATCGTGCCGGCCAGCAGAGGCGTAACTTCTGTAGAGTGTTCCCCAGACCTCCCTTGGTCTTACATCCATGTCTATCAGTAGAGCCCGGCAGGCGATGGGTAGAAGGAAGCCTGAATTTCACAATCTCCCCTTCCTTATGTTCTATCTTTCTGGATGGAGGGCTGTAAGGCAGTGCCGCCTTATATCTTTACATTCATTCTGTTTTCTTATTAGTGTATGTACCCCTAGTCTGGCTGCTGGCTTGAGTGGCCGGCAGCCGGGCGGGGTGGAAGTTATCTGGCTCATTTTTACTGCCGGCCGGCATAGGTAGCCTACCATTGCCGGCCGGCAACAGAAGCACACCATAAGATCTGCCGGCTGCTACGATTAGCGGCCAGCAACCGGGGTGCTATTGTTTTTGGTTGCCGGCTAGCACTCTCTGCTGGCTGGCACATAAAATAAACCAGCAATCTGCCGCCCAGTAGTCTAAAAGTAGTATACCTTGGTACTATATTACGTGCCGGCCGGCAGGATATTATATTGTATACAGCAGCCAGTATTTCTAGAGTATAGTATATACTGCATGGAGAAAACTATAGTATGGAATATATTGTAACACTAAGTTCTTCCAATATACTAGGTGTTGCCTTGTGCAGCCTTTTGTTGAGACCGTAGAGAATGAAGAAAGTGAGTATATTAAAATTCTTTATAATGGTGTGAGCTATACCTACATTTTCCTTTGGAAAATCTGATGAAGGTTATTCTAAAATGAGATTTAACCTTAATTTCATTATCTGGAAGGTTACAGCAATTGGCTGGGCAGGAATACAAGTATGTCTTTCCTTCTTTCCTTTCTTGCTTGATTATTATAAGCTATATATATCAATATTAGTTATCCAGTTATATGCCTTCACTTGATACTCATGGAATTTCTTCTCTTTACAGGAGGACCATCTGAAGTCCGGGAGCATGTTTGGAACGTCCTTAGCAAGAACTTCTGTGGACATGAGCTGTGCAGGAGGCACGCAGCATGCGCAGTCTCCAAAGGTGATCTCTGTTATTGGGACCCTAAGGTATGTACCATTTGCACTAACCTGATTACCGAGAGGCATTTGACACCCCTAAGTCGGCGGAGTCAAGGAACTCATCTAGGGAAAAGCTTCGAGCCTGGGTGAGGGGCTTCCAGAAGAATACTTCTGGCCCCATATCTTCGAAGCGAGAAGATGAGGGGGGCTTACCTTTTTCCTAAGGCATCTGCGGATGCAGTGATTCCTCACCCTCAAGCGGAGATCCCATTAGTTCAGATTCCGGTTGATTCTGAAGTCTCGGACGCCTACAAGACATCCAACTTGACGATAGGATGTCTGAGGTGTCCAAGTACGCCTAAGAGGACCTTCTGGCAGAAGGCCAAGAAGAGGAACTGACCCAGGCTCCTGATACTGAGGAATAAGAAATCGACGAGGGTGTCGGTTACATCGGTTCAGGCCCCTGAACCTGTTCCCTCAACATCTTCTGCTATCCCAGTTGATCCTGGAAGGACTCTCTCTTCCATCGTTGAAATGATTCAACAGATACAGAAGAAGATTGATGAAAAGGAAGCTGCAATGAAGTTTGAGATGCGGAGACTTGCAGCGTCACGTGGGCCCCAGAAGAAGTTCAACGTGAAGGATCTTCCTTTGTGCTCGGATGCCAATCCTTAAGAGTATGCCTAGCACATGCCTATGACAACTGGGAAGATTGTCATATCGGAGAAGTTGGGTTCAGTTCCCTTTCAAGAAGTGGAATTCTGGCCCAACAAGGAGTCTTAACCCGGACTGCTATGTCGTCTTAGGAAGGAGCCAGCCTCAAAGGAAGAGACGGAGCCGAAGGAGGTCATAGTTTTTTATCATAGTAAGGCACAGGCCTTACTGATGAACTCGAGGAAAGAGAGGGGCTTCACAAACTCAAAGGTACCAGCTTTGAGTAAGAAGCATCCTTCCCTTTGTGGCTTCTCCTACCAGAGCCTTTCCCTTTTTGGAGAAGGGATATAAGGCTGCCTTAAAGGCGGTTGAGGCAGGGAAAACATGTCCCTCCTTGGAGGAATGTAAGCCGTTGTCCCTGACCTTACCCATGGACCAGAAAGACTGGAAGTACGTTCACCTTACCTTCTCAGTCGGGAAGTTGGAGGCAGATATTGCCGGACGTCAGTTCGGGGAGGACCTTCCAAGCTGTCAGATTTTCTCTTGCGCAGGGAGCAAGAGACAAAAAAGAGACTTGCTGCATCGATGTCCTTACAAACGACTCTGGAGACGATGGGAAGTGACCCCAAGATCCAAGATATGTTCATGGTAGAGGCCAAAAACCCATCTGGCTACAGTGAAAAAAAGGATCTCTATAGTTTTATCAAAGCTAGGAGAGCTTGTAGAGAGTTCGTATTCGCCTCGGCTGCAGTGAGGCACGAACCGAGGAAACTGATCTCCTCTTGTATATGGGGGTAAGGACCTTTTCCCTAATGAAGTGGTCAAAGAGGTAGTGGATAAGGCCGCCACGGAGAATAGGAACCTTCTCCAGAAGTGGGGCCTAACTCTTAAAAGAAAGTCTTCTGCGGTGAGGGTCCCCCAACCTAAAAGGAGGACGAAGAAGCCTAGGCTATCCTCTCGGCCAGCCAAGCCTTACAGACAGCAGCAGCAACCATCTCCGGCGACCGCAGTGCCTCAGATGGTGGCACAAACCCCAACCACGTACCAGTTGGTACCTCAAGCCGTGACAACTCAGTCACTGGCGTTCAATCCAGCATTTGAAAGGCAGACAACTACCTTTCGCCCAAGAGCTAGAAGAACAGCCAGAGGTTCATCTAGACGCCCTTCAAGAGGAAGGGGGTTCAGGAGAGGACACGGTCAAGGAGACAAGGCCTCAGGTCCACAACAGCAGAAGTGAGATGCTTCCGGTAGGAGGGAGACTTCACCTTTTTCGGGATCGTTGAACCTTCGAATCCCTGGGCCCACTGCCTAGTCAAGAATGGACTGGGTTGGAGTTGGTACAGCACTCCACCTCCATTCCCACAATTCTTGCAACACTCTACCCTCCTCGTTCTGGAAGAATATATTTGAGAACTCTTGGAGAAAATAGTAATCCGAAGGGTAAAGTCCATCTAGTTTCAAGGAAGGCTGTTTTGTGTTCCAAAGAAGGGACTCAGAAAAACTCAGAGTCATTCTGGACTTGTCGCCACTCAACAAGTTCATAGTGAATTACAAGTTCAGGATGCTGACAATTCAATACATAAGGGACATTACTGCCCCAAACGGGCATACACCATCTCTATATACTTGTTAGACGCTTATGGCACATGCCAATCAGTCGTCACCTCTCCTCCCACCTAGGGCTCAAGCTACAACGAAGACTTTATGCCTTCAGAGCCATGGCATTCGGGCTAAAACATTGCCCCAAGGATTTTTCACGAAGCTTGCGAACGCAGTTGTCCAGCAATTACGCCTAAAGGGAATCCAAGTAGTGGCGTACTTGGAGGACTGACTGGGTGTGGGCAGCATCAAGGACAGAATACATGCAAGCCTCCAAAAAGGTGATCCAGCTCATGGAACATCTAGGATTCAAGATCAACATGAAAAAGTCTCGACTTTCTCCATCTCAAAAGTTTCAGTCGTTGTGAATCCACTGGAACTTACTGTCACACCAGCTTTCCTTTCCTGTGAAGAAGAGGAAAGAAATAGCAGGGTCTGTCAAGAGACAATAGAATCCAAAAGGATATCAAGACGCGAACAGAAGAGAGCGCTGGGCTCTCTTCAGTTTGCCTCAGTAACAGACCCTGTGCTAAGCGCATAGCTACAGGATGCAACCAGAGTTTGGAGAAAGTATGCATGAAACGCGCGAAGAGATCAGATGAGACCAATACCGACTCGTCTGCGAACACTTCTCAAGTCATGGTCCAAAGCCAAGCAACTGAAGAAATCGGTACTTCTTCAGCCACTTCCCCATCAATGACTATTCATACAGACGCCTCGAAGGAAGGATAGTGAGGTCATTCTCACCGGAAGAAAGTCCAAGGAGCTTGGTCCAACCTATTCAAGAAAGTTTCATATAAACTTTCTGGAAGCCATGGCAGTACTTCTTACACTGAAGAAAGTTTCTCCTCGCCACTCGATCCACATATGATTGGTACTAGACAGCGAGGTGATAGTGAGATGCCTGAATCGACAAGGGTCGAGGTCACCTCAAATCAACCAATTGATGTTGGTCATCTTCCGGCTAGC
>NC_090729.1:65538532-65551032 GCF_036898095.1 Palaemon carinicauda | reverse complement strand
ATTTACCTCCAATAAAAGGTCCCTCGTCACTTCGCCGCACACTCCCCAACAGTCAACATGGAAAACAAAACAAAAATACTCCATGGGTGACGTACCAATCTTAGAGCCTAATACATCAACCACTAGATGGCGATGAAAAGAAAATAAACTTGAAGTGACTTTAGGTGACACTCAAAATATTATTTTACCAATCAAGATAATGAAACCAAAAATCCCGGTAAAGTTTGTTACATTCCCCCCCTCAAGTAAAAATTTTTATGGAATAAAAATTTATAGATAAAGTCTTAAGTCAAAGCAACCTCTATATAGTTTATCAAAACTAGCTAGTTACTTTACCCTTCAAAATATAAACTGAACACTAATAATTTTAATACTTTATCCAGTGCCATCCTAACAATAAAAAAAGAAAAGAAAAAAAACAATCTCCTGAAATGTGAAAAATTTCATTATCACAAGAAATCAGCGGTATAAGGTATCTGAAACAACATTCTCTTTTCCAGAGATGTGCTTAATATCCAGACACCATTCCTGCAACAATAAGCTCCACCTACACAATCTCTGATTGCGACTTTTAAACTTTTTCAAAAAGTTAAAGGATTATGATCCGTCCAGACTTCAATCGGTGTCCTGCAGCTGGAAAGATAAACCTCAAAATGTTCAAGAGCGAGAATCAGGCTCAAGGTCTCCTTCTCTATGGTGGAATAATTCTGTTGTGGTTTAGTTAATTTCTTTGAGAAGAAAGCCACTGGATGTTCTACCTGGTCCTCCACCTACGACAAGACAGCTCCAACACCCACATCACGGGCATCTATTGCCAACTTGAATGGTACTTGAAAATTAGGGGCTTTCAAAATTGGATTAGTTAATAAGGTGGATTTTAACTTAACAAACGATTCTTGACATGTGCTCAACCACTGGAATTCCACTCCTTTCTGCAATAAATTAGTTAAAGGATTAGCTATTTGGGAAAAATTTATTATAAATTTTCTATAGTAGCCTATCACTCCCAGAAACCTGCGAATGGCTTTCTTGTTATCCGGCACCTGAAAATTTACAATTGCCTCTACATTTGCAGACTTTGGTAGTACTTTACCCTGACCTACTTCATGTCCCAAGTAAACTACCTTCGCCTTTGCTATGTCACACTTTGCCAAATTAATCACCAACCCTGCTTGCTTGAGCTTAACAAACAGTTTCTCCACCCTCTTTAAGTTTGTAGCCCAATCATGGCTATACACGATGATATCATCAATATAGACCACTATTCCTTCCAGTCTACCCGCAATCTTATTCATTAAACGCTGGAACGTAGCCAAGGCGTTATTCATGCCAAAAGGCATAACATTACAGGCATACAACCCTTCATGAGTTACAAATGCGGATACCTCCCTAGCCCGCTTAGTCAATGGAACTTGCCAATATCCTTTAAACAAGTCAAACTTACTAATATACTGAGCATTCCCTATTTCATTAATACAGTCCTCTACTCGAGGAAGAGGAGAGCTGTCAGCCTCAGTGACTGCATTAATTCTCCTGTAATCAAAGCACATCCGGTACTCACCTCCCTCCTTCTTCACCAAGACTACAGGAGAAGACCATGGACTATTACTGTCTTCAATTAAATTGTGCTCCAACATATACCTTACTTCCTTATCAATAATCTTCCTTTTTACTGGATTGGTCCTATAGGGTGCTTGTTTGGTGGGCTTAGCATTCCCCACTTCCACATCGTGACTCAATACATTGGTAAGCCCTGGAGAATCCTGAAATAATTCTGGAAATGATTAAAATAAATTTACCACAGACTCCCTCTGATCCCTTTCTAGGTGTAGCAAATTCCCAGACAAATTACTTAACATTTCCTGATTATTTCTGGGCCATGGCATATCAATGCTGAGATCTACAACATTAGGCTCAACCCTATTGAGTAATAAGATGGGTTCCTTACTCTCACGCTCAACAAAAGGTTTCAACATATTTGCATGGCATAGTTGATACTTACGTCACCTGTCTGGTGTTTCTATCAGGTAGTTAAGACTACTAACTATCTTTGCAACCTTCCATGGACCTGAAAACTTTGCTGTTAAGGGATTTCCTGGAATTGGCAGCAGAGCAAGTACCTTATCCCCAACCTGAAATTCCCTAACTCTGGGTTTTACATCATACTTTTCCTTCATCCTCCCCTGACCAATTACTAGATTATTCTTAGCAAATTCCCATGCTTTAATTAACTTACTCCTGGACTCTCTCAAGAACTCTATCAAGCTTACGTTAGGGTGACTCCCCTCCCAACTCTCTTTTATCACATCCAAGGGACCCCTTACCTTGTGACCGAAAACTAATTCAAAGGGGATGAAACCCATTACATCACTTGGTACGGACCTAAAAGCAAAAAGTAAATACGGGAGAACTTTATCCCATCCTCCCGGATTATCCCCACAATATTTTTCTAACATGGATTTCAGCGTCTGATGGAATCGCTCAATCTGTCCTGGCTTTCTGCATGGTAAGGCGATGACCTGATATGTTGTAACTTCAACTCCTGTAAACTTTTACAAAAATCTTTGCTTGTAAAATTAGTCCTGCAATCAGATTGAATCGTCTTCGGCAAACCAAACCTGGAAAAGAAGTTTGTTGATGCATTGATGACCTACTTACTCTTAAAACTCCTCAGGGGCACTGCTTCCGGGTACCTGGACATTCGATCCATTATAGTTAGTATGTATTGATTACCACTGCTGGTTTTAGGCAATGGGCCTACCATATCAATCAAAATTTCCTGAAAAGGTTCCCCCACTGCTGGAATAGGTTTTAAAGGTGCCTTAGGGATTTTCTGATTGGGTTTACCAACCAGTTGACAAGTTTTGCAAGAATTAACAAACCTTTTTACCTCAGAACTCATCTTTGGCCAATAAAAGTGTTCAGCAATTTTCCAAAAAGTCTTTCCAATTCCAAAATGACCTGCGAACACATCCTCGTGTCCCAACCATAAAATCTTGTCCCTATATTTATGGGGCACTACCACCTGTTTCCTTACCTCCCAATCATCCGATGGAGCCATAGTTGACCTACTCACTCTCAGTAGGATGCCATTTTCCCACAGATACCGAGGTCTACTCAAATCAGAGTCTACCTCCACTCCTAGTTCTCCAAACTCCTCCTTCTGAGCTAACCTAAGTGATTCCCTATCCCACCCTACTGAGCTATCCCACTCAGAGACCAGACTAGAACTCGCAAAAGCACTTAACCCAGAAAGCCCTCCCTCTGAGAGCTCCTCTAGACTATCCAAGCCTAACCCTTCATCCTCTATCCCAGATGAATGCACTGCCGAGCGAGTTACAACCATTACCGGTTCAATTTCACTAACGGGGTCAGCATACCTGCATTGCACAACCGGGCAATCACATACCGTACCTGCCTCTATATCGTTAGCCAACACAATATCAACATTGCTTACGGGTAATACATCCACCATTGCCAACTTCATAGGTCCATTAATCCACCTTGAGTCTACCCAAAACTCACCCGGAGGACACGCTACTACCGTATTAGGAAATCCACCTTATACTACATACTCTGGCTCCTCCTCTCTGAAGTCCCAGGGCAATGAGGACCGTAAGATTACCGACTGGGCCACGCCAGTGTCCCGTAGTATTCTCACCCGACTTCCAGACCCTGACTGGTCTTTAGCGAAAACCTTGCCTTTTGCGACGTACTTACTGAAGTAACTACTTACCTGGGACCTGCTTCCAGCAACCTTACTAATCAAGCCTACCGGCTTTGACTTACCCTGCCCTTTCCAGGCAGTACAATCAGCCTTAACATGGCCCTTTTTCCTGCAGAAAAAACAAATGATTTCACTTCCACCCCTACTTGGTGATGACTTTGCCTTCTTTGGAGAACTCCCTCCATCCGACTTACCAGACATTACCGCTGCTTTTTCGCCCTTCTTACCTTTATCCCATTTATCGAGTCTCGATGAAAAACGATGTACTGACTTATGCAATAAAGTATATTCGTCCGCAGCAACCGCTACTGCTTCTATGGTTTCCAATTTCTATTCTTCTATATATACTTTAAGTTCCTTCCCAATGTGATTCTTAAATTCCTCAATTAATATTATTTCCTTTAAACTTTCAAAATCATTAATACCTTTCGGTTTTAACCAATCTAAAAACGCACTTACTTTCTCCCTAGCGAATTCAACAAAAGTGCAGTTATACTGTTTACGCAAGTTACGAAAGCGTTGACGGTACGCTTCTGGTACCAGTTCCTAAGCCTTCAATATTATCTCTTTGACCTGTTCGTATTCCGCACTCGTCTCTTCACTTAGCGCTGCATAAACCTTCTGTGCCTTACCGATCAATCTGCATTGAACTAAGGTAGTCCACATTGATTCCGGCCAACTCAGTTTTCTTGCTAATTTTTCGAATGCAGAGAAAAATACTGCAACATCTGATTTATTAAATATCGGTACCAGCTTAATCCCGCTGCCAATATTAAACCTATCTTCCGCTTCTGGTCGCTTCAGCTGAAGTACCTGTAATTCATGTTCCATTCTCCTAATTTCCAATTCTTTTTCCAGATCTAACCTAACCTTCTCCTGTTCTCTCTCGTACTCTAATCTAGCCCTTTCCTGTTCTACTCTAAGCTTTTCTTGTTCTACTCTCACCTGCTCCTGCGCTATTCTAAGCTTTTCCCGTTCCCTCTCATGAAGCCTCTCTTTTTCCCTATTAGCTACTTCAGTCTTACCCATTCTTAACTGTAACTTCAACTTTTCCATTTCTTTCTTTTGCAAAGCTATCTTATCCTTAATTGACTCTGGTTCAGCTAAACTAGGACCTACTATTCTAACTTGCATAACCTTCATTACCTGAAGCAACAAATTCCCTTTTTTCACACCTGCGACAATAGGCAACCCAAGATATTCACCAATTATCATTAAATGGCTCTTACTAAGATCACCTATCTTCTCCTCCCAATCAGGACTATGGAAAAACTCCGAAACATTAAACCCAGCCACTTCCTCTGTATCAGTCATTTTCTCAAAGAAATATAACTAGCGAAACTGATAATTACCACCTCCTTCACTATTTGTTAACATACAATTACGTACGCTCTGGGGATCCTAAAAATGCTAGTTTTACAGGATCCTGGCAAGATCGCCTAAATGTTACGCACGGACCCAGTGGGGGCTAAGTTCTTGAAGTTTTCTTCACAGCCAGAGCTAGTAATAATATGTAACAGTGATATTAAAGGAGTGGGTAATCATAAAACACTGCAAGAGTCATATTGAATATTTATTTACAAACAAAATAACACAGAAAATCACTTTAAATGGGAAGATATCAAACCATAAGCACATAACAACAAACACACATAGGACCCCTTCATCAACAACGGCACGAGAAAGGCAAGACAACAGTAGAAGGAAAGAATAACCTTGCAAACTACCATTCACCCGACAAATTACACAATTACATTGACAGATAGAAAAGAGCAAGAAAGTCTCGGAACCTTAACTCTAACCCTCTTTATACAAATCTAGGCAAAACTTCCCATCCCCACAATACACATAAATCACATTAATAGTTAACCTACATTAACACAAAAATAAAAACTCCTGATGTAGGCTTTCCCAAAAAAGACGAATAAAGTCCGAGGACCAATCATGGACGAGACCTTGTTTACGCTAACTGCGTAGCGCAACACAAACAGCGGTGAAAAATCACTAAAGGCGCCGCCCTCTACTCCTTCAGAGATGAAATGGAGGCAAACCAAAATCCCTACCCTTACCAAAAGGAAGATAGGTCTCAGCTTTCATGAGTTCAGTAGTGATGGATTCTGGTCCGTGGAAAGTCCTTCTTCCTGCTGATAACACACACAATTACGGCAAACCCTCATCATGCACAGGAGAAAGTGATAGCATTCAACTGCTGCTAAGCTGCTCCTACAAAGGGGGCGATCAAATCCTCCACCGCCTCCTTCACTGGAGACACTGGATCACTCCCACTAGTAGTCTCCAGCGGTTGAAGAGCCAAATCACGGTGAGACCTTCAAGTTTGAAGATGGCAGCTTATTTCCTCACTTCCCTTTACCTCCAATAAAAGGTCCCTCGTCACTTCGCCCCACACTCCCCAACAGTCAACATGGAAAACAAAACAAAAATACTCCATGGGTGACGTACCAGTCTTAGAGCCTAATACATCAACCACTATATGGCAACGAAAAGAAAATAAACTTAAAGTGACTTTAGGTGACACTCAAAATATTACTTTACCAATTAAGATAATTTAACCAAAAACCCCGGTAAAGTTTGTTACAATTATATATATATATATATATATATATATATATATATATATATATATATATATATATATATATATATATATATATGTATATATATATATATATCTATTTTTTTTGTGCTCAAGCCATGTCGTCGTGATGGAAGTTCTTTAAAGTAGCTTCCTAAGGGATATTTGTACTACAGTGATGTTCCCAGAGAATTTTACCTTTAGGTATCCAGAATTCTAACTCCTGTCGCAAATATCCTTAAATTTCTCCAAAGGATATCGCATAATATCGGCGGATGCATTCTTGACACGCCTCCATAGCAATCTGCACCCCAAACAGCGTTTCGGCTTCGAGGAGGATGTGGCAAAAGCGAGCCTTCCAAAGGCTCTCCCCGCTCTCGTAATACTATTAGGAATACAACAGCGCCATTCCCACGATGGCAGACATTCGTCTTTTTGTAGCGATCTCGCTCGGTGATATTTTCTGGTGATCTAACTTTTCGATCGTTTTACAGGATTATTATTATTCTTTCTCCATCATCTTCCGCCTCTGAAAAGTTGAGTATCGGGTCTTTACTATGAGTATATTTTAGCTCCTGTTTCATAATGAAATTATAGTATTTCATTGTGTTTAAGAGCTAGGCCAGTTACTGGAGGTGCCATGGCGCCGTCGTTTGTTAGGCATGTGTTATTTAGATAGCAGATCGACTTCCAGTTTTTTTAATAGCTTTATTTAATTATTTAAATTATTTAGCTATTTAGGCAATTACTCTTTTAAAGTTTTGATAATGTGCATAATTTTTTTTTCTCTTTTCTCTGTCGATCGTATAGTTAGAGTTTCGATGATTTAGGTAACCGAGATCTCGTATAGCCTAGGTACTGCCGCCAACCATGTCATCTGTCGGCAATTGACGGCCTAGCCGGCAATTGCCGGCATCTTGGCTGCCGGCGACCATGATGGACGTGAGAGGGAAATCCCTTCGGTTCCCAAGGTTCTTCAGTCCTCCCTTGGACTGCTGCTACAGGTCCTGTTGCCGTGGTACTGCCGGCCAGGCCTGCACAGATAGTGCTGGCTCAGTTGGCAGCACGCCGACTGTACTGGTACTGCTGGACTTGCCGGCCGGCAGTGTATCGGCGGTACCTTGTCGGCAATAGTACTGTAGCTGCCTGGAAGCCTGAATGGTATATTCTCCCCTTCTATTAGAACTTTCTCTCTGGAAAAAGACAGTCAAATTAGACTTTTACATCCTTAATTACTGTATACATTCACAGTAAGGAGTAGCCTTTTTTCCATGCTATCTCTCTCTCTAGCTAGCATGCCGGGTATGCCGGCAAGACCTAGCTATGCCGGCTACATGCCGGCTGAACTACTGTATACTTTATACAGGTAGCCAGTATATCTGCATTATAGAATATACTGCAGACAGAAAACTACTATATAGTTTATACTAGTAATTATTTCCAATATATTTTGGATATCCAACACAGGCATTTGCTGAGCCCAATCCTATATTGAATGAATATGATTTCTTCAATATCCTGATTAGAAATCAGTATTAGGATTACCCTACAATATTAAACACTTAGAGGCAGGAGTAATACAATCCTAACCCTTAAAGGGTGCAGCCTTTTTCCTTGAGTCTCCCTGATCAGGAAACTCTATATTTTAATATAGTAGGAAGAATACAGCAAATAGACTGAGTGGGATATACAAATATATGTCTTTATTTTCCTAGTCCAGCTGGCTTCATGCTAGATGAACCATACTGTCATATGCTACTATGAAGGCAGCATAATGACTAGACCACAATACATGATGTACAGTAGCCAGTAAATTGCAATATAGACTTACTGCAATTAGAAAACTACAGTACCATGATACAGTAGTATTTTCTGACATACCTTATGTACCCTTGTACGAGCATTCTTTTGGTACCATTCATACATTGAATGAATAAGTTTTCATAAATATTCTGATCGAGAATCAGTCATCCTGACCCCACAGTATTAACATTATTTTGGGACAGTGATTTGATACTTCTCTACCCCTAGGGGGTAAGAGTCCTTTTACTTGGAGTTACTTTATAGAGAAATCTCCATGTAGTTAATACTGAGGGGAGGCAACAGCATTTGCTCACAGGGGTACGCAAGTATGTATCTCCTACTATCCCTTTATAGCTTACTATCCTAAGCTACTCTATTGTGAAGGACATTTGCATGTTGATTGTCAAGGAGATAATCCATTGTATACTCATTTGGTTTTCCTTTCTTTACAGAGGAACACCAGATACCTTGTGCTGCAGTCCTCTGCAAGGCCAAGAGTAAGTATTTTTACGGTTATAATACTTGCAGGTTTCATGCCCCCTGCAATATTATTTCCGGATCCCTACATTATTGGAACCCGCAGGTTTGCAATGTATGTATGTCGGACATTAACGTCCGAAGGTTTTGAAAATCCCAAGTGTACGGAGATTAGGGATACAGCTCAATATAAATTACGCAACTGGGTGAGAGGCTTTCAAAAGATCTCTCCGGGGCCTTTCCTACCTAATGATAGGATGCGTAAGCTACTATTTCCGGAAGCAAGTGAGGAAACAGTAGTGCCTCAGGAGCCAACTACATCCCCTGACGGCCAGAAAACCTTTGGGATTAAGGGCAAGAAGTACCTCAGGGTAGAAGAGGAAAATGTTGCGTTGGAATTTCCTCCGCCTATGCCGGCTATAGAGCCATCAATGTCGACATCTTCGTCTACTACCCCTCTATTGGATAATGTGGTACAATTATGTATCCAGCTGAAGAATCAAATAGAGAGCTTTCGTAAACAAAACGAAAAGCAGGAATTAAAATGCAAGATAGAGCCTCGTAAAGCTTCTCTTGTCTCTTCCCAGGGGTCAGTCAAACGACCCTTGAATCAAGACCTACCAACATGCTCCATAACCAATCCCTGGAGGTTTGCGGAGCAGATGCTGATTTCAAATGGCAATCTCTACATCTCAGAGAAAATAGATGCGGTTCCTTTCGACAAAATTCAATTTTGGCCAAGCTTTGATGCTTTCCCTAATTGTTGGGTTCGACTGAAGTACGAGCCAAAGTCAAGAAAAGGAGCGGAACCAAAGGAGGTCTTGATTCTCGACCATGATAAGGCACAGAATATCCTTTCAGGTAGTCTGAAAGAGGCGGGTTATTCAGAGTCGAAGGTATTCTCACTGAATAATAGATACCCTTCCTTTCTTGCTCCTACTTCACTCTCATTCCCCTTCATGGGGAAGGCATTTACTTCTGATGCCAAAGCGGTAGAGGCGGGTAAGCCATGTCCCACACTCAATGAGTGCAAGCCTTTGTCACCAGCTTTTCCCGGACAGGAAAGGGATTGGAAGGAAGTCCCTTTGACATTTTCAGTAGGAAAATTAGACAAGGACATCGCAAGTCGACAATTCAAGATATGTCTCCCTAAATTGTCTGTGTTGCTCTTGTGTAATGAACATGAGTCAAAGGAGAGACTTGCGACATTCCTTTCTCTACAAAACTACAAAGAGTTGTGTTCAACCTACGAAAGTACCCCAGACATGCTCATGGTCATAGCCAAAATGCATATGACTATATTGGTGAAGGACCTTTGTGCCTTTATGAAGGGCAGGAGAGCATGTAGAGAGTGAAACACGAAACAAGGAAGCTAATATCTTCCAATATCTGGGGTAAAGACCTCTTCCCACACGAGGTCATTAAGGAAGTAATTAAGAACGCCACTGTGGAGAACATAAGTCTTCTCCAAAAATTGGGCATTCCTTCAAAGAGAAAATCTTCTGTGGTTGTGGGTCCCCAACCTAAAAAGAAGATCGAAAATGCTGGAAATATCTGGGCTGCTCAACAACATCCCACTATTCCAGTGAACGCGGTGCTACAGGCAGATGGTCAAAAGTCTAAGCTTACTGACTACTCGAAGCATAAAGACGCTTTGGCTAGGAGGAACTTTTCCTTCGGTCCAAAGCATATTCAAGATGAGCCATTGATGGGAAACAGAAATGTTCCTACCATCATTTCCTTACCTTCTCTTACAGTTCAAAACCCTCCTGGAGAAGTATACCTGAGAGCTATAGAGCATACAGGTGGTAAGAAAACTATAGCTCATCGAGTTCCAGGGAAGGCTGTTTTGTGTTCACGAGAAGGACTCAAGATATCAATGAGCCATACTGAACTTGTCGCCACTCAACAAGTTCATAAAAAACAGCAAGTTCTGAATGTTAATCCTTCTGAACATATGGACCTTGTTCCAATTAGGGGTGTCCGTAGTCTTGTCAGACCTGAAAGGTGTCCTTCGGAACCTTCCAGTCAACCACCCCCCATCCTGCTATCTAGAATTCATGTTACAGAGAGTAACATTCATCCTAGGAAAGATACGTGTCGGACTCACAGTCCTAAGTATCTTCAAAGGATTGACAAACTTAGTCACGTCAAAGTCAAGCCTAGAAATAGTTCAGGTATTAATATACCTGATCAAGAGGCTGGAGTGGGCAGCACCCGAAGTGTCAGGTCAATGTGCATTCAAAGAGATGACCCGGTTCCAGGGACATCACGGATGCAAGATAGGCTTCTAGAAGTCTCGACTTTCTCCAGCTCAGGGGTTTTGATTTTTAAAAATCCATCGAAGCCCTCAGTCACATCAACTCTCCTTTCCTTCGGAAATATAAAAGGAGCTCGTGAGGTCTGTCAAGAGACTCAGGTATTCAGTCAGAATACCAAAACGCCAACAGGAAAAAGCCCTAAACTTTCTCCAGTTCGCTATAGTGACAGACCTGGTGCTAAGGGCACATCGGAAAGATGTGTTAAGAGCTTGGAGAAAACACGCATCAAACGCTTGAAGAGATAAAAAAACACTGAGATCGGTCCCTCTTTAATCGCTTTTCTAACAGAAATTAGAGCACGAAAGTCCCAAGACTCTGGTGGTCCTTTCATGGGTGGGGAAGCCCCCTCCACACAGATCAGGCTCCCTACGACTGATCTGGGACACCGAAGCGATAATAAGACGTCACATTCGAACGTCTCATTCAGTCTTGGTGAAGTTACCCATCCCTCTCTTAAAGGGACGGCACCTACCAGCAGTTCATTTACAATTGATCCACGATGTGACGGTGGATACTCTATTTCGATACAAACTGATAGAGTTGGAATGGTCCATGGGCACAGACATATTCCCTTCCAGATGGGAACAAGTCCTGGAACTGCAATTCGACCTCTTCATTACGAGCGTCTTCAAGAAACTACCTCGCTGTATAACCTCATACGAGGATCCTCTAGTGGGGCTGATAGACTAGATGAGGCTGATCCTAGCTCTGACCCTAGGTATATTTCCGAAGATTGAGAAATTACCTGCCTTCGTTTTATCACAGAGAACCCAAACCCTTCATTTCATGATTTTCTCGCTCTAGCGGTTAGAAAGAAGTTTGGGATCTCAAAAGGTTATATAGAATTCTTAGAAGAATACAAGGCCAAGTCAACTAGAAGACAATATGAGTCTTCCTGGAAAAAGTGGGTTGCGTTTGTCAAAGCAAAATGACCGAAAGAGATTTCAATAAACTTCTGTCTGTCCTTCTTTGTCCAACTTCATAGCCAAGGTCTGGCGGCCAATACGATAAATACGTGCAAGTCAGCCTTGACTAGGACTCTCCTGTATGCTTTTCAAGTGGATCTGGCGAATGAAATCTTTAATAAGATTCCAAAGACATGTGCTAGGCTTAAGACCGCGGTACCATCAAAGCCCATCTCTTGGTCTTTGGACGAGGTCTTACATTATGCCTCATCTGTGAACAATGAAGATTGTTCTCTTAAGGATCTAACCCAAAAGGTTATTTTCCTGTTCGCTATAGCCTCCGGGGCTAGAGTTAGTGAAATAGTGGCCCTATCCAGAGATGAGGGTCACATTCAGTTCACAGAAGTGGGAGAACTGAATATATTTCCTGATCCATCCTTTCTCGCTAAAAACGAGCTACCCACTAAGTGGTGAGGTCCCTGGAGAATCTGCCCTCTGAAGGAAGATGTCTCTCTATGTCCTGTAGAGTGTCTAAAGGTCTATCTTCGTAGAACTTCAGACTTCAGGGGAGGACAGCTCTTTAAAGGAGAAACTTCTGGATCAAATTTATCCCTAAAACAACTAAGGGCAAAGCTCACCTACTTTATTCGTAGAGCGGATCCGGACAGTACTCC
>NC_090729.1:65523532-65531032 GCF_036898095.1 Palaemon carinicauda | reverse complement strand
GGGCAGAGTCTCCCTCGCTGACCTAACACTTACAAAGGGAGCTGAGCTCCCTTAGGTCACTGTCGAAGGTTTCTGTAGTTATGATTCCTTCTTGTGTGATCGACCAGACTAAGTCCTGTTGCTGTTCTCGGGGAGGATAAATCTTCCCTTGGGAGTTGCAACGCCTTCCTTGCTTTGGTGCTCTGGAAGCTGGCAGGTATTATACTACTGCGCTGGCCCTTTCCCTTAGATCTCCCTTAGGCTAAGACAGAGTTCTTGGCTGCGGGTGATCTGTCACTAAAGCAAGGTTGGCAGGACCCTCTTGTCCCTTCCCCCTCTATCTCCGTAATGGCCTAGCCATTACTGTACTGTACCTTGCCGGCCTGCAGAGCTGGCCGGCAGGGGTATTACTGTACCATATGTCATTCTACTTCTGGACCTAGTATAGGTTGGGATATGGATTGACTAAGCCCATTGCCGGCCGGCAGAGACGCTGGACGGCAAGGGTCTTATGTTTTCGAGTGCTGCCCGGACCTCTCTTGGTCCCTCATCCATGCCTGCCGGCAGAGCCGGACGGCATTGGTCAAGGAAGCCTGAATTAAGTTTCTCCCCTTCCTTATATGCACTCTTTCGGTTGCCGGGCTTGGGGGGTTGTGTACACTCTTATCCCGGCATCCATTCTATTTTCTTCTAGTGCTGTACCTGTCCCGGCAGCCGGCCTATGAGGCCGGCTGCCGGCCTATGAGGCCGGCAGCCGGGCAGGGGTAGTCTTCTGGTTCTTTTGCTGCTGGCTGGCATCGGTCTTGTACCTTTGCCGGCCGGCTTATGTCAGTCCTTGTCTGCCGGTCACCAAGAGTGTGGCCGGCAGCTGGGTACTACCTTGTGTAGTTGCTGGCCGGCAATCATTGCCGGCCAACACTGGCTGTTGCTGGCCGGAAGCTGCTGCCGCCGGCACAGGCATTTGAACCAGAGGGCTGCCGCCCTATAGCTGTTAAGTAGTATACTTTAAAGCTAATTGTGGTGTGTGCCGGCCGGCAAAGGCAGGCCGGCACACATCCTCCTATACTGTACTAGTATTCTTCTGTATAGCATATACAGTAAGAAGAAAACTATAGTAAAAGTTTAGGTACAGCACTGTATCTTCTAATACTATTGGGTTTTCTTACACAGCCCTTTGCTGTTGCCCTCAGACAGGAAGCAGAGTTCTTCCCCGTCTATTATCCAGGATTTTTAAAATCATTGCCTAGGTGTGAGCTCCACCTGTTTCCTCTGGAAACCTTGCATTGGTTACTCTAGTAGAGATAAACCATTTTTGATTTTATTATCCGGAAGGCTGCAACAATGGGTTGTGAGGGAAACACAAGTGTGTGTCTTTCATTTATGAATTGTTATGCTATACTATGCATATCCAGTGATACATAGTTCACTTGATACTCATGGAAATTTCTTCTCTTTACAGGAGGACCCTCCGAAGTGCGGAAATGTTTTCTGCAATGTCCGCAGCAAGAACCTCTGCGGACATGAGTGTTGTAGGAGACACGCAGCATGCGCTGTCTCCAAGGATGATCTCCAGTATTGGGACCCTCAGGTATGTACTGTATGCACTAACCTGATTACTGAGGCTTTTGATTCCCCTAGAACGGCGGAATCAAGGGATATAGCTAGGGAAAAGCTTCGTACTTGGGTAAGGGGCTTCAAGAAGAACACCTCTGGCCCTTATCCTCCAAGTGAGAAGATGAGGGCGTATCTTTTTCCCCAGGCATCAGCTGAGGCAGTGATTCCCCAGCCTCAAGAGGAGATCCTTCAAGATCAAGTCCAGGTGGACGAGGAAGTCGCAGATGCGATGCAAGACATCCAGTTGTGTGACAGGATGTCTCACCTGGACGATCGTTTGGAAGAAGACCTCCTGGCAGAAGGTCAGGATCAAGTTCAAACCCCGGATGTCGTAGAGGATGAGGTCGACGAGGTGTCGGCTACTCCGGTTCAGATGCCGGAGCCTATCCCCTCAACATCGGCTGGCCTCCCAGTAGAACTGGGACAGGCCCTCTCTTTGATTGTTGGAATGATCCAACAAATGCAGAAGGAGAATCAGGAGAAGGCGGCTGCAATGGAACTGCGTATGCAGTCCCTGGCAGAATCACATGGGCCCCGGAAAAGGCTCAATGTGAAAGACCTTCCCATATGCTCAGATGCTAACCCATGGAGGTATGCTGAGCACATGCCGATGACGACTGGAAAGATCGTCATTTCGGATAAGCTGGGTTCAGTTCCCCTAGAGGAGGTAGAATTCTGGCCCAGCAAGGCATCATATCCGGACTGCTATGTCCGGCTGAGAAAAGAACCAGCTTCAAGGGAGGAGACAGAGCCGAAGGAGGTCATTGTTATGGACCACGCTAAGGCTCAAGCCCTACTTTCATCCTCGATGAAAGAGAGGGGCTTCTCGAATTCGAAGGTAGCTGCATTGAGCAAGAAGCTCCCTTCGTTTGTGTCCTCTCCTGATAGAGCCTTCCCCTTTTTACAGAAAGGGTTTGCGGCTGTCCTAAAGGCAGTCGAGGCCGGCAAGCCTTGCCCCTCCCTGGAGGAGTGTAAACCCTTGTCGCTGGCTCTACCTATGGACCACAAAGACTGGAAGGATGTCCATCTAACATTCTCAGTGGGAAAGTTGGAGGCTGATATTGCCGGACGGCAATTCGGCGAGGACCTCCCCAAGCTGTCCGAATCTCTTTTACGAAGAGAGTTCGAGACAAAAGAAAGACTGGCTGCCTCAATGTCTCATCAGACTACTCTCGAGACGATGGCAAGTGACCCCAAGGTCCATGAAATGTTCATGGTAGTGGCTAAGTCTCACTTAGCCACAGTGACGAAGGACCTTTATAACTTCGTCAAGGCGAGGAGAGCTTGCAGGGAGTTCGTGTTCACCGGGGCTTCGGTGAGACACGAGCCAAGGAAGTTAATCTCCTCCAACATTTGGGGAAAAGACCTTTTCCCTACCGATGTGGTCAAAGAGGTTGTTGATAAGGCCGCCGTGGAGAATAGAAATCTTCTCCAGAAGTGGGGCCTGGCTATCAAAAGAAAATCTTCCCCGGATGAGGGTCCTCAACCAAAGAGGAAGAATATGAAGACTAGGCTACCATCTCGGCCAGCCAAGCCTTATAGACAGCAACAGCAACTGCAATTGCCTTTGCCTCCAGTGCCCCAGATGGTGGCACAAACCCCGACTGCCTTTCAGTGGGTACCCCAGGCGGTGCCAGGTCAGTCAACCACATTCGCCCCAACGTTCGAAGGACAGTCTTCTTCCTTTCGTGCAAAACCTAGAGGAGCAGCCAGAGGCTCGTCTAGGCGCCCCTCAAGGGGAAGGGGATTCAGAGGTGGTCGTGGTCAGGGAGGCAAGACCTCAGGACGGCAGTCCAAGTGAAATGATACCGGTAGGAGGGAGACTGATGAAATTTTGGGATCGCTGGACCTTCGATCCCTGGGCCCAAAGCCTACTCAAGAATGGACTGGGTTGGAGCTGGTACAGCACTCCACCCCCATGCCTTCGGTTTTTCCAACACTCCACCCCCATTTTGGAGGAGTACGTTCAAGAACTGTTGGAGAAAAATGTGATCCGAAAGGTGAAGTCCATCAAATTCCAAGGGAGGCTGTTTTGTGTTCCCAAGAAAGACTCGGAAAAGCTCAGAGTCATTCTGGACTTGTCACCACTCAACAAGTTCATAGTGAATTGCAAATTCAAGATGCTAACACTGCAACACATAAGGACCTTACTGCCCAAGAGGGCATACTCAGTCTCTATAGACTTGTCAGACGCCTATTGGCACATTCCAATCAGCCGTCGACTCTCCCCCTACCTAGGGTTCAGGCTACAACGAAAACTGTACGCCTTCAGAGCCATGCCATTCGGGCTAAACATAGCCCCAAGGATTTTCACGAAGCTTGCGAGCGCAGCTCTCAAACAATTACGCCTAAAGGGAATTCAGGTAGTAGCCTACCTGGACGACTGGCTGGTGTGGGCAGCATCCGAGACCGAATGCTTGCAAGCTTCCAGTCAGGTGATCCAGTTCCTAGAGTACCTAGGCTTCAAGATCAACAAGAAAAAGTCTCGACTTTCTCCATCCCAAAAGTTCCAGTGGCTGGGAATCCACTGGGACCTTTTGTCACACAGTTTCTCCATCCCAATGAAGAAAAGGAAGGAGATAGCGGGCTCTGTCAAGAGACTTCTAGATTCCGAAAGGATATCAAGACGCGAACAGGAGAGGGTACTAGGCTCTCTCCAGTTTGCTTCAGTGACAGACCCAGTGCTAAGAGCACAGCTAAAGGATGCAACCGGAGTTTGGAGAAGGTATGCATCAAACGCGCGAAGAGACCTGAGAAGACCAGTGCCGCCTCGGCTACGTACTCTTCTCAGACCTTGGTCCCAAGCCAGACATCTAAAGAAGTCTGTTCTTCTTCAGCCACCTCCCCCGTCGTTGACGATTCACTCAGACGCCTCAAAGGAGGGATGGGGAGGTCACTCTCATCGGAAAAAAGTCCAGGGGACTTGGTCCAAGCTATTCAGGACCTTTCATATAAACTTTCTAGAAGCTATGGCAGTGCTCCTTACCTTAAAGAAAGTCTCCCCGCGTCACTCGATCCACATAAGATTGGTGACAGACAGCGAGGTGGTTGTGAGATGCTTGAATCGACAAGGGTCGAGGTCACCACCTCTCAACCAAGTGATGTTAGCCATTTTCCGATTGGCGGAAAAGAAGAAGTGGTACCTGTCGGCAGTTCACCTTCAAGGAGTCCGCAATGTGACAGCGGACGCTCTATCCAGGTTCACACCGATAGAGTCGGAATGGTCCTTAGACGCAGGATCATTTTCCTTCATTCTGAATCAAGTCCCAGAACTGCAAATAGACCTCTTTGCGACGAAAGACAACAAGAAGTTGCCCCTGTACGTGTCCCCGTACGAGGACCCCTTAGCGGAAGCAGTGGACGCAATGTCCCTCGACTGGAACAGATGGTCCAGGATTTATCTGTTCCCTCCTCACAACCTTCTGTTGAGGGTCCTCAACAAACTGAGATCCTTCAAAGGGGTAGCGGCAATAGTGGCCCACAAGTGGGCGAACAGCATGTGGTTCCCCTTGGCGTTGGAACTACAGATGAAGTTCGTGCCGCTACCACATCCAGTTCTGACCCAGCGAGTCCAGAAGTCGACTGTCTGCGCTTCATTACAGAAAACCCAGACCCTGCAGCTCATGATTTTCTCGCCCTAGCGGTGAGAAAGCGCTTCGGGATTTCGAAAGCCAGCATAGACTTCCTAGAGGAATACAAGTGCAAATCGACTAGAAGGCAATATGAGTCATCTTGGAGAAAATGGGTGGCCTTTGTAAAGGCAAAGAATCCGCAGGAGATCTCAACAGATTTCTGCTTATCTTTCTTCATCCATCTCCATGGCCAAGGATTGGCAGCTAACACGATTTCAGTGTGTAAATCGGCTTTGATGAGACCCATTTTATTTGCCTTCCAGATCGACCTAGGTAATGAGATCTTTAGTAAAGTTCCGAAAGCCTGCGCTAGGCTCAGACCTTCAGCACCTCCAAAGCCCATCTCATGGTCTTTAGACAAAGTTCTTCATTTCGCCTCCTTGTTGAGCAATGAAGAATGTGCGTTAAAGGATTTGACGCAAAAAGTTATTTTCCTATTTGCACTCGCGTCCGGGGCCAGGGTTAGTGAGATCGTAGCCCTCTCGAGAGAGGCAGGTCGTGTTCAGTTCCTGGATGGGGGGGAGCTGAACCTGTTTCCGGATCCTACGTTTCTCGCCAAGAATGAGTTACCCACCAACAGGTGGGGTCCCTGGAGAATCTGTCCTCTGAAAGAAGATGCATCTCTATGTCCAGTAGAATGCCTAAAGGTCTATCTTCGTAGAACTTCAGACTTCAAGGGTAGTCAACTATTCAGGGGAGAAACATCAGGCTCAAATTTATCTCTGAATCAACTCAGAGCGAAAATGACATATTTTATTCGCAGAGCGGATCCTGACAGTACACCCGCAGGTCACGATCCGAGGAAAGTTGCCTCATCCCTAAATTTCTTTAATTGTATGGATTTTGAACATCTCCGTTCATACACGGGCTGGAAGTCTTCCAGGGTGTTCTTTCGCCACTATGCGAAGCAAGTAGAGGAACTTAAGAGATCTGTGGTAGCAGTGGGTCGTGTAGTTAACCCTACTGTTTAACTCTGCGAGGAACAGTGGTCTTAATTGGGACGATTAAGTCCAGGGTGAGTGTGTAGGTACATACTGTACTACAAACTAAATGAGGGCACCAAGTGCCTATATAGACTGTTCCTTCCTTCAAAGGTGAACCTTGCATAAGTTCAGACATGTGTGCCAAGCGTTTCTAACGCTAATGTGATTGATTTGTAATACAGATTTTTTATGACTTGATACCTTGGTATCTCATTAAAGTGGTGTTTAATGGTTTTTCTTTCAGATAAACAAGTTCTGTTTACTATCATACTTATGCTTAAAGTTTTGGGTTACCCTCTTTTATATAAATATATATATTTGTTGTTAACCTGTCTGTTTATTATCTGTCAATAAACTTGTTCTTGAGAACCTTGCGTCTCTTTCACCTGTGTCAATTTATTGGTATAATTGAGCATTTTAATTCTATGTATCTTATCTGGGATAATTCTGATAGAATTGTTCTGTTTTGCAAGCTATGTTGCATTGGTTTATGTAAGTCCCCTAATGGGAGGACTCCGTCCCATAAAGGGACGAGGGCGGTTTTATTAGTTTCTTCCTATGCGGATATAAACCTTTGTCCAATACAAGTATTGTGCGGATGACTGGTCAATATATTGACGCAGTGGTTCTATACAAACTATGCTTTACTTAATATAGGGCGAGACCACTATATTAGCTTGCCTGGCATTCATACATAGATATATGTACTCTTCGAGACTTTCCAGAGTCTAGTAGGACTCTTCCCTGTAGGGGGCAGGAAGCTCTAACATAGTTTATAGTTAGTTGAAAAGATGTATAACGGTAACATCTTAGGTCTCTAGGTCTAGTCGACCGGGAATAAATATCTCCGGGGAGTACGGCACGTTCTGAGAATCCACAGATACAGTAATGCTCTGGTACACTTCCATCAGGACGACATGGCTTGAGCCCAAAAAACGGATTTTGAGCGAAGCAAAAAATCTATTTTTGGGTGAGATAGCCATGTCGTCCTGATGGACCCGCCCTTGCCTTTCTAAGAAAGGGCTGTAGGACCCCTCCCTACATACAGTATCTGTAGCACCTCGTGTACGCTACAAGGAATACAGATGGCGCCAGGATTGGCGCCAGGCACGCATACGAATCGGGGGATAGGGAAGCCTTGGGAGCGGCTCCCCTTTTTCTTTCCCGAATTCGTATCTCGTCAATCTCCCTCCTACGAGACGAATCTCTGTTCAGGTAGTAGATTGCCATGTGACGTGTCTAGAATACGTCCTCTGATATGTCGCGATATCCCTTTCACGAGGGATACTCAC
>NC_090729.1:65505423-65517923 GCF_036898095.1 Palaemon carinicauda | reverse complement strand
AAAAGGTTTCAACATATTTGCATGGCATAGTTGATACTTACGTCGCCTGTCTGGTGTTTCGATCAGGTAGTTAATTATTATTATTATTATTATTACTATCCAAGCTACAACCCTAGTTGGAAAAGCAAGATGCTATAAGCCCAGGGGCTCCAACAGGGAAAAATAGCCCAGTGAGGAAAGGAAATAAGGAAATAAATAAATGAAGAGAACAAATTAACAATAAATCATTCTAAAAACAGTAACAACGTCAAAACAGACATGTCATATATAAACTATTAACAGCATCAAAAACAAATATGTCATAAATAAACTATAAAAAGACTCATGTCCGCCTGGTCAACAAAAAAGCATTTGCTCCAACTTTGAACTTTTGAAGTTCTACTGATTCAACCACCCGATTAGGAAGATCATTCCACAACTTGGTAACAGCTGGAATAAAACTTCTAGAGTACTGCGTAGTATTGAGTCTCGTGATGGAGAAGGCCTGGCTATTAGAATTAACTGCCTGCCTAGTATTACGAACAGGATAGAATTGTCCAGGGAGATCTGAATGTAAAGGATGGTCAGAGTTATGAAAAATCTTATGCAACATGCATAATGAACTAATTGAACGACGGTGCCAGAGATTAATATCTAGATCAGGAATAAGAAATTTAATAGACCGTAAGTTTCTGTCCAACAAATTAAGATGAGAATCAGCAGCTGAAGACCAAACAGGAGAACAATACTCAAAACAAGGTAGAATGAAAGAATTAAAACACTTCTTCAGAATAGATTGATCTCCGAAAATCTTGAAAGACTTTCTCAATAAGCCTATTTTTTGTGCAATTGAAGAAGACACAGACCTTATATGTTTCTCAAAAGTAAATTTACTGTCGAGAATCACACCTAAAATTTTGAAAGAGTCATACATATTTAAAGAAACATTATCAATACTGAGATCTGGATGTTGAGGAGCCACCGTCCTTGACCTACTTACAATCATACTTTGAGTTTTGTTAGGATTCAACTTCATACCCCATAATTTGCACCATGCACTAATTCTAGCTAAATCTCTATTAAGGGATTCACCAACCCTAGATCTACATTCAGGGGATGGAATTGATGCAAAGAGAGTAGCATCATCTGCATATGCAACAAGCTTGTTTTCTAGGCCAAACCACATGTCATGTGTATATAGTATGAAAAGTAATGGGCCAAGAACACTACCCTGTGGAACACCGGATATCACATTCCTATAATCACTATGGTGCCCATCAACAACAACTCTTTGAGATCTATTACTTAAAAAATCAATAATAATGCTAAGAAACAACCCACCCACTCCCAACTGTTTCAGTTTGAAAACAAGGGCCTCATGATTAACACGGTCAAAGGCAGCACTAAAATCAGGGCCAATCATACGAACTTCCTGACCACAATCAAGGGATTTCTGTACAGCATTGGAGATTGTAAGAAGGGCATCACATGCTCCAAGGCCTTTACGAAAACCAAATTGCAAACTAGGGAGTAGATGATTACCTTCAGCAAACCTATTAAGACGTTTTGCCAGAAGACGTTCAAAAACTTTAGATAATATGGGAGTTATGGAAATTGGGCGGTAATCAGTGGGACTTGAGCTACCACAAACACATTTACATAGAGGAGTAACATTACCAATTCTCCAACAAGTGCTAAAAGCTCCTCTTCTTGCTAACTTGCGCAAAATAACAGATAACTTTGGAGCTAAGAAATCTGCTGTCTTTATAAAAAACAAAGGAAAAATACCATTTGGGTCTACACCTCCATAAGCATCAAGGTCCATCAACAGAGCTTTAATCTCACGAGATCGAAAAGCTAAACTAGTTAGTTTAGCCTCAGGAAAACAGGAATGAGGAAGTTCAAGTTTTTCATTACTCTGTTTACTGTCAAAAACATCAGCCAAAAGGGTTGCCTTTTCCTTTGGACAGTGAGTGACTGAGCCATCTGGTTTAAGTAAAGGAGGAACTGTTGCATCTACACCAAAGAGTGCAGATTTAAGGGTAGACCACCATTTATGTTCCTGAGTTGTACCAGAAAGTGTTTCTTTTATGGTTAAATTGTACTCCTTTTCAGTTGAGGCATAAACTCTCTGAGCAAAAGCTCGAAGCTGAGTATAGTTGTTCCAGGTCAAATCTGATCTGTTCCCCTTCCAAAGATGATAGGCCTCCTGTTTCTCCAAATAAGCACGTCTACAATCATCATTGAACCACGGTTTGTCCTTCACTCGATACCTTAGCACACGAGAAGGGATACGCCTATCAATTATGTTGACTAGATTCTCATTCAAAGGGACAACAGGATCTACACTATTATATAATTGTGACCAATTCAAGCACAAAAGATCATGTAAAATCCCATTCCAGTCTGCTTGGGATTTCATATAAATTTTACAAGAATATGATATATCAGGGACAGGCTGCTCAGTCTTCACTAATAATGAAATCAAGGCATGATCAGATGTCCCAACTGGAGAACCAACCTTACTAGTTATAACGCCAGGGGAGTCAGTGTATACGAGGTCCAAGCAATTACCAGACCTGTGAGTAGCTTCATTTATGATTTGCTCACAGCCTGATTCAGAGGCAAAGTCTAAAGCTCTTAAGCCATGGCGATCGGTAGGAGAGATAGAACTTAACCACTCCCTATGGTGAGCATTAAAATCACCAACAAAGACAAAAGAAGCCTTTCTATCATCTTCTTGTATCTTAGCCATAATGGTAAGAAGACAATCGAAGATAGAATCATCTATGTCTGGATTCCGGTAGATCGAACACAAATAAAAGTTGTTATGCCTGCCACAAACTTTTATTACCTGAATCTCATGACATCCACATTGATAGCAGGACTTATGAGAAGCAGGGTACTCGGTCCTAATATACACCGCCATTCCCCTGGCCCTAGGGATGGCATCACGTTTCAACATTATTGGCTTCTTAAAACCAGTTATAAGGAGCTCAGATGAGTGCCTCATATTAGAAACCAAAGTTTCTGAGCACAAAAGAATATCATACTGTCTGGACGCAACTGTAAGGTCTTGGATATTTGCATGAAGACCACGAATATTGCAATACAGAAGACGACATTGACGAAATCTAGGACGTACTGGTCCCGGATTTCGCTCAATGTCTCCAGACAGCATAAGAATTAATAGAAATAAAAAAGAGACAGCATACTTAAAAACTAGATTAACAAGAATTATAACAAAAACAATACGTACAGAATTATAAACAAAGTGATTGATGATACCCATAGACTATAGTAAAAAGTCGGAAAAACTGGTCAACATGGAGGAGCCGATACACCATGCAAGGCTAAATACCCTCCAGGATAGCCACTTCAACTGAAGGGAGGACAGTAAGGATGGTTTTGAGAAGAAAAATAATCAGAAAAAGGAAAAGACAACCTCTTGATAAACCACCAGGCATCCATGGCCCTTCTATTAAGCCTGCCCAACACACCATTTCAAAAAAACAAGAGGAAGAAAAAAAAAAATAAGATAGAATAGTGTGCCTGAGTGTACCCTCAAGCAAGAGAACTCCAACCCAAGACAGTGGAAGACCATGGTACAGAGGCTATGGCACTACCCAAGACTAGAGAACAGTGGTTTAATTTTGGAGTGTCCTTCTCCTAGAAGAGCTGCTTACCACAGCTAAAGAGTCTCTTCTACCCTTACCAAGAGGAAAGTACACTGAACAAATTGCAGTACAGTAATTAACCCCTTGGGTGAAGATGTGTTAAGTATCTCATTGTTGTCAGATGTATGAGGAAAGACGAGAATATGTAAAGAATAGGCCAAACTATTCTGTGTAAGTGTAGGCAAAGAAAAAATAAGCCGTGACCAGAGAGAGGGATCCAATGCATTACTGTCTGGCCAGTCAAAGGATCCAATACCTCTCTAGTGGTAGTATCTCAACGGGCGGCTGGTGCCCTGACAACTAACTACCTTTGTAACCTTCCATGGACCTGAAAACTTTGCCGTTAAGGGATTTCCTGGAACTGCTTTTCCAACTAGGGTTGTAGCTTAGTAAGTAATAATAATAATAATAATAATAATTGGCAGCAGAGCAAGTACCTTATCCCCAACCTGAAATTCCCTAACTCTGGTCTTTACATCATACTTTTCCTTCATCCTCCCCTGACCAATTACTAGAATATTCTTAGCAAATTCCCATGCCTTAATTAACTTACTCCCGGACTCTCTCAAGAACTCTATCAAGCTTACGTTAGGGTGACTCCCCTCCCAACTCTCTCTTATCACATCCAAGGGACCCCTTACCTTGTGACCAAAAACTAATTCAAAGGGGATGAAACCCATTACATCACTTGGTATGGACCTAAAAGCTAAAAGTAAATACGGGAGAACTTTATCCCATCCTCCCGGATTATCCCCACAATATTTTTTTAACATGGATTTCAGCGTCTGATGGAATCGCTCAATCTGTCCCTGGCTTTCAGCATGGTAAGGCGATGACCTGATATGTTGAACCTTCAACTCCTGTAAACTTTTACAAAAATATTTGCTTGTAAAATTAGTCCTGCAATCAGATTGAATCGTCTTGTGCAAACCAAACCTGGAAAAGAAGTTTGTTAATGCATTGATGGCCTACTTACTCTTAAAACTCCTCAGGGGCACTGCTTCTGGGTACCTGGACATTCGATCCATTATAGTTAGTATGTATTGATTACCACTGCTGGTTTTAGGCAATGGGCCTACAATTTCAATCAAAATTTCCTGAAAAGGTTCCCCCACTGCTGGAATAGGTTTTAAAGGTGCCTTAGGGATTTTCTGATTGGGTTTACCAACCAGTTGACAAGTTTGGCAAGAATTAACAAACCTTTTTACCTCAGAACTCATCTTTTGCCAATAAAAGTGTTCAGCAATTTTCCGAAAAGTCTTTCCAATTCCAAAAGGACCTGCAAACACATCCTCGGGTCCCAACCATAAAATCTTGTCCCTATATTTATGGGTCACTACTACCTGTTTCCTTACCTTCCAATCATCCGATGGAACCATAGTTGACCTACTCACTCTCAGTAGGATGCCGTTTTCCCACAGATACCGAGGTCTACTCAAATCAGAGTCTACCTCCACTCCTAGTTCTCCAAACTCCTCCTTCTGAGCTAACCTAAGTGATTCCCTATCACACCCTACTGAGCTATCCCACTCAGAGACCAGACTAGGACTCGCAGAAGCACTTAACCCAGAAGCCCCTCCCTCTGACAGCTCCTCTAGACCATCCAAGCCTAATCTTTCATCCTCTATCCCAGATGAATGCGCTGCCGAGCGAGTTACAACCATTACCGGTTTAATTTCACTAACGGGGTCAGCATACCTGCATTGCACAACCGGGCAATCACATACCGTACCTGCCTCTATATCGTTAGCCAACACAATATCAACATTGCTTACGGGTAATACATCCACCATTGCCAACTTCATAGGTCCATTAATCCACCTTGAATCTACCCAAAACTCACCCAGAGGACACGCTACTACCGTATTAGGAAATCCACCTAATATTACATACTCTGGCTCCTCCTCTCTGAAGTCCCATGGCAATGAGGACAGTAAGATTACCGAATGGGCCGCGCCAGTGTCCCGTAGTATTCTAACCCGCCTTCCAGACCCTGACTGGTCTTTAGCAAAAACCTCGCCTTCTGTGACATACTTACTGAAGCAACTACTTACCTGGGACCTGCTCCCAGCAACCTTACTAATCAAGCCTACCGGCGTTGACTTACCCTGCCCTTTCCAAGCAGTACAATTAGCCTTAACATGGCCCTTTTTCCTGCAGAAAAAACAAAGGATTTCACTTCCACCCCTACTTGGTGATGACTTTGCCTTCTTTGGAGAACTCCCTCCATCCGACTTACCAGACATTACCGCTGCTTTTTCGACCTTCTTACCTTTATCCCATTTATTGAGTCTCGATGAAAAACGATGTACTGACTTATGCGATAAAGTATTTTCGTCCGCAGCAACCGCTACTGTTTCTATGGTTTCCAATTTCTATTCTTCTATATATACTTTAAGTTCCTTCCCAATGTGATTCTTAAATTCCTCAATTAATATTATTTCCTTTAAACTTTCAAAATCATTAATACCTTTCGCTTTTAACCAATCTAAAAACGCACTTACTTTCTCCCTACCGAATTCAGCAAAAGTGCAGTTATACTGTTTACGCAAGATACAAAAAGGGTTGACGGTACGCTTCTGGTACCAGTTCATAAGCCTTCAATATTATCTCTTTGACCTGTTCGTACTCCGCACTCGTCTCTTCACTTAGCGCTGCATAAACCTTCTGTGCCTTACCGATCAATCTGCATTGAACTAAGGTAGTGAACATTGATTCTGGCCAACTCAGTTTTCTCGCTAATTTTTCGAATGCAAAGAAAAATTCTGCCACATCTGATTCATTAAATATCGGTAGCAGCCTTATCGCGCTGCCAATATTAAACCTATCTTCCGCTTCTGGTCGCTTCAGCCGAAGTACCTGTAATTCATGTTCCATTCTCCTAATTTTCAATTCTTTTTCCTGCTCTAACCTAACCTTCTCCTGTTCTCTCTCGTACTCTAATCTAGCCCTCTCCTGTTCTACTCTAAGCTTTTTTTGTTCTACTCTCACCTGCTCCTGCGCTATTCTAAGCTTTTCCCGTTCTCTCTCATGAAGCCTCTCTTTTTCCCTATTAGCTACTTCAGTCTTACCCATTTCTAACTGTAACTTCAACTTTTCTATTTCTTTCTTTTGCAAAGCTATCTTATCCTTAATTGACTCTGGTTCAGCTAAACTAGGACCTACTATTCTAACTTGCATAGCCTTCATTACCTGAAGCAACAAACTCCCTTTCTTTACACCTGCGACAATAGGCAACCCAAGATATTCACAAATTATCATTAAATGGCTCCTACTAAGATCACCTATCTTCTCCTCCCAATCAGGACTATGGAAAAACTCCAAAACATTAAACCCAGCCACTTCCTCTGTATCAGTCATTTTGTCAAAGAAATATAACTAGCGAAACTGATAATTACCACCTCCTTCACTATTTGTTAACATACAATTACGTACGCTCTGGGGATCCTGAAAATGCTAGTTTTACAGGATCCTGGCAAGGTCGCCTAAATGTTATGCACGGACCCAGTGGGGGCTAAGTTCTTGAAGTTTTCTACACAGCCAGAGCTAGTAATAATATGTAACAGTGATATTAAAGGAGTGGGTAATCATAAAGCACTGCAAGAGTCATATTGGATATTTATTTACAAACAAAATAACACAGAAAATCACTTTAAATTGGAAGATATCAAACCACAAGCACATAACAACAAACACATATAGGAACCATTCATCAACAACGGCACGGAAAGGCAAGACAACAGTAAAAGGAAAGAATAACCTTGCAAACTACCATTCACCCGACAAATTACACAATTACATTGACAGATAGAAAAGAGCAAGAAAGTCTCGGAACCTTAACTCTACTCCACTTTATATAAATCTAGGCAAAATTTCCCATCCCCACAATACACATAAATCACATTAATATTTAACCTACATTTACACAAAAATAAAAACTCCTGATGTAGGCTTTCAAAAAAAAGACGAATAAAGTCCGAGGACCAATCATGGACGAGACCTTGTTTACGCTAACCGCGTAGCGCAACACAAACAGCGGTGAAAAATCACTAAAGGCGCCGCCCTCTACTCCTTCAGAGATGAAATGGAGGCAAACCAAAATCACTACCCTTAACAAAAGGAAGATAGGTCTCAGCTTTCATGAGTTCAGTAGCGATGGATTCTGGTCCGTGGAGAGTCCTCCCCGCTGATAACACACACAATTACGGCAAACCCTCACCATGCACAGGAGAAAGATGGATGCTGGCGACCATGATGGACGTGAGAGGGAAGTCTCTTCGGTTCCCAAGGTTCTTCAGTCCTCCCTTGGACTGCTCCTAGAGGTCCTGTTGCCGTGGTACTGCCGGCCAGGCCTGCACAGATAGTGCTGACTCAGTTGGCAGCACGCCGACTGTACTGGTACTACTGGACTTGCCGGCCGGCAGTGTATCGGCGGTACCTTGTCTGCAGTAGTACTGTAGCTGACTGGAAGCCTGAATGGTACATTCTCCCTTTCTATTAGAACTTTCTCTCTGGAAAAAGACAGTCAAATTAGACTTTTACATCCTTAATTACTGTATACATTCACAGTAAGGAGTAGCCTTTTTTCCATGCTATCTCTCTCTCTCTAGCTAGCATGCCGGGTATGCCGGCAAGACCTAGCTATGCCGGCTACATGCCGGCTGAACTACTGTATATTTTATACAGGTAGCCAGTATATCTGCATTATAAAATATACTGCAGACAAAAAAACTACTATATAATTTATACTAGTAGTTATTTCCAATATATTTTGGATATCCAACACAGGCATTTGCTGAGCCCAATCCTATATTGAATGAATATGATTTCTTCAATATCCTGATTAGAAATCAGTATTAGGATTACCCTACAATATTAAACACTTCAAGGCAGGAGTAATACACTCCTAACCCTTAAAGGGTGCAGCATTTTTCCTTGAGAGTCCCTGATCAGGAAGCTCTATATTTTAATATAGTAGGAAGACTACAGCAAATAGGCTGAGTGGGATATACAAATATATGTCTTTATTTTCCTAGTCCAGCTGGCTTCATGCTAGATGGATCATACTGTCATATGCTACTATGAAGGCAGCATAATGACTAGACTACAATACATGATGTACAGTAGCCAGTAAATTGCAATATAGACTTACTGCAATTAGAAAACTACAGTACCATGATACAGTAGTATTTTTTGACATACCTTGGGTACCCTTGTACGAGCATTCTGCTGGTACCGTTCATATATTGAATGAATAAGTTTTCTTCAATATTCTGATCGAGAATCAGTCATCCTGACCACACAGTATTAACATTATTTTGGGAAAGTGATTTGATACTTCTCTACCCCTAGGGGTAAGAGTCCTTTTACTTGGAGTTACTCTATAGAGAAATCTCCATGTAGTTAATACTGAGGGGAGGCAACAGCATTTGCTCACAGGGGTACGCAAGTATGTATCTCCTACTATCCCTTTATAGCTTACTATCCTAAGTTACTCTATTGTACAGGACATTTGCATGTTGATTGTCAAGGAGATAATCCATTGTGTACTCATTTGGTTTTCCTTTCTTTACAGGAGGAACACCAGATACCTTGTGCTGCAGTCCTCTGCAAGGCCAAGATTAAGTATTTTTACGGTTATAATACTTGCAGGTTTCATTCCCCTTTTAATATTATTTCCGGATCCCTACATTATTGGAACCCGCAGGTTTGCAATATATGTCGGACATTAATATCCGAAGATTTTGAAAATCCCAAGTTTACGGAGATTAGGGATACAGCTCAATATAAATTACGCAACTGGGTGAGAGGCTTTCAAAAGATCTCTCCGGGACCTTTCCTACCTAATGATAGGATGCGTAAGCTACTATTTCCGGAAGCAAGTGAGGAAACAATAGGGCCTCAGGAGCCAACTACATCCCTTGACGGCCAGAAAACCTTTGGGATTAAGGGCAAGAATTACCTCAGGGTAGTAGAGGAAAATGTTGTGTCGGAATTTCCTCCGCCTATGCCGGCTATAGAGCCATCGATGTCGACATCTTCGTCTTCTACCCATCTATTGGATAATGTGGTACAATTATGTATTCAGCTGAAGAATCAAATAGAGAGCTTTCGTAAACAAAACGAAAAGCAGGAATTAAAATACAAGATAGAGCCTCGTAAAGCTTCTCTTGTCACGTCCCAGGGGTCAGTCAAACGACCCTTGAAACAAGACCTACCAACATGCTCCATAACCAATCCCTGGAGGTTTGCGGAGCAGATGCCGATTTCAAATGGCAATCTCTACATCTCAGAGAAAATAGATGTGGTTATTTTGGACAAAATTCAATTTTGGCCAAGCTTTGATGCTTTCCCTAATTGTTGGGTTCAACTGAATTACGAACCAAAGTCAAGAAAAGGAGCGGAACCAAAGGAGGTCTTGATTCTCAACCATGATAATACACAGAATATCCTTTCAGGTAGTCTGAGAAAGGCGGGTTATTCAGAGTCGAGGTATTCTCACTGAATAACAGACACCCTTCCTTTCTTGCTCCTACTTCACTCTCATTCCCCTTCATGGGGAAGGCATTTACTTCTGTTGCCAAAGCGGTAGAGGTGGGTAAGCCATATCCCACACTCGATAAGTGCAAGCCTTTGTTACCAGCTTTTCCCGGACAGGAAAAGGATTGGAAGGAAGTCCATTTGACATTTTCAGTAAGAAAATTAGACAAGGACATCGCAAGTCGACAATTCAAGATATGTCTCCCTAAATTGTCTGAGTTGCTCTTGTGTAATGAACATGAGTCAAAGGAGAGACTTACGACCTTCCTCTCTCTACAAAACTACAAAGAGTTGGGTTTAACCTACGAAAGTACCCCAGACATGCTCATGGTCATAGCCAAAATGCATATGGCTATATTGGTGAAGGACCTTTACGCCTTTATGAAGGCCAGGAGAGCATTTAGAGAGTGAAACACGAAACAAGGAAGCTAATATCTTACAATATCTGTGGTAAAGACCTCTTCCCACACGAGGTCATTAAGGAAGTAATTAAGAACACCACCATGGAGAACATAAGTCTTCTCCAAAAATGGGGCATTCCTTCAAAGAGAAAATCTTCTGTGGTTGTGGGTCCCCAACCTAAAAAGAAGATCGAAAATGCTGGAAATATCCGGGCTGCTCAACAACATCCCACTATTCCAGTGACTGCGGTGCTACAGGCAGATAGTCAAAAGTCTAAGCTTACTGACTACTCGAAGCATAAAGATACTTCGGCTAGGAGGAACTTTTCCTCAGGATCGCAGGACCTTCGATCCTTCGGTCCAAAGCCTATTCAAGATGAGCCATTGATGGTAAACAGAAATGTCACTACCATCATTTCCTTACCTTTTCTTACAGTTCAAAACCCTCCTGGAGAAGTATACCTGAGAGCTATAGAGCATACAGGTGGTAAGAAAACTATAGCTCATCAAGTTCAAGGGAAGGCTGTTTTGTGTTCCTGAGAAGGACTCAAGATAACAATGAGTCATTTTGAACTTGTCGCCACTCAACAAGTTCATAAAAAACAGCAAGTTCTGAATGTTAATACTTCTGAACATATGGACCTTGTTCCAGTTAGGGGTGTTCGTAGTCTTGTCAGACCTGAAAGGTGTCCTTCGGAACCTTCTAGTCAACCACCCCCCTTCCTCCTATCTAGAATTCATGTTACAGAGAGTAACATTTATCCTAGGAAAGATATGAGTCGGACTCACAGTCCTAAGTATCTTCAAAGGATTGACGAACTTAGTCACGTCAAAGTGAAGCCTAGAAATAGTTCAGGTATTAATATACCTGATCAAGAAGGCTGGAGTGGGCGGCACCCGAAGTGTCCGGCCAATGTACATTCAAAGAGATGACCCGGTTCCAGGGACATCACGGATGTAAGATAGGCTTCTAGAAGTCTCGACTTTCTCCAGCTCAGGGGTTTTGATGTTTAAAAAACCATCGAAGCCCTCAGTCACATCAACTCTCCTCTCCTTTGGAAATATAAAAGGAGCTCGTGAGGTCTGTCAAGAGACTCAGGTATTCAGTCAGAATACCAAAACGCCAACAGGAAAAAGCGCTAAACTTTTTCCAGTTTGCTATAGTGACAGAACTGGTGCTAAGGGCACACCGGAAAGATGCGTTAAGAGCTTGGAGAAAACACGCATCAAACGCTTGAAGAGATAAAAAACACTGAGATCGGTCCCTCTTTAATCGATTCTCTAACAGAAATTAGAGCACGAAAGTCCCAAGACTCTGCTGGTCCTTTCATGGGTGGGGACGCCCCCTCCACACAGATCAGGCTCCCTACGACTGATCTGGGACACCGAAGCGGTAATAAGACGTCACATTCAAACGTCTCATTCAGTCTTGGTGAAGTTACCCATCCCTCTCTTAAAGGGACGGCACCTACCAGCAATTCACTTTCAACTGCACCACGATGTGACGGTGGATACTCTATTTCGGTACAAACCGATAGAGTTGGAATGGTCCATGGGCACAGATATATTCCCTCCCAGATGGGAACAAGTCCCGGAACTGCAATTCAACTTCTTCATCACGAGCGTCTTCGAGAAACTACCTCGCTATATAGCCCCATACGAGGATCCTCTAGTGGGGCTGATAGACTAGATGAGGCTGATCCTGGCTCTGACCCTAGGTATATTTCCGAAGATTCAGAAATTAACTGCCTTCGTTTTATCACAGAGAACCCAAACCCTTCATTTCATAATTTTCTCGCTCTAGCGATTAGAAAGAGGTTTGGGATCTCAAAAGGCAATATAGAATTCTTAGAAGAATACAAGGCCAAGTCAACTAGAAGACAATATGAGTCTTCCTGGAAAA
>NC_090729.1:65485538-65488038 GCF_036898095.1 Palaemon carinicauda | reverse complement strand
TTATAGTGAAAAAAAAATAGATACATTGTCTTTATATCTCTGGCACGTATAGATTGCAATAAAAAAAATCGCATGGCCTTTATATTTTAGGCACTTATAGTTTTTAATGAAAAAAAATCACATTGTCTTTATATTTTAGGCACGTATAGATTGTAATAAAAATCACATTGTGTTTATATTTTAGGCACCTATAAATTATAATGAAAAAGAAATACATTGCCTTTATATTTTAGATACCTATAGATTGTAATGAAAAAAAAAAATACATTTCATTTACAGTTTAGGCGTATGTAGATAATAATGAAGAAAAAACACATTGCCTTTATATTTCAGGCACTTATGGATTGTAGTAAAAAAAAATACATTGCTTTTACATATAAATCATACATAGATTATCATGAAAAATATACATTGTCTTTATATCTCTGGCACATATAGATTGCAATGAAAAAAAAAAAAACACACACATTGACTTAGTATTTTACGCACATATAGTTTGTAATAAAAAAAATCACCTTGCCTTCATATTTTAGACATGTATAGAATGTAGTGAGAAAAAAAAACGATATTGCATTTATATTTCGGTCACCTATACGGTATATTGTAATGAAAAATAAAATACACTGCCTTCAGATTTTAGGCACGTATAGATTGTAATATAAAAGTCACATTACGTTCATATTTTATGTACCTATAGAGTGTCATGGAAAAAACAAAATGCCTTTATATTTTACGTACCTATGGATTATAATGAAAAATAAAAAAAAAATTACAGTGCCTTTACATTTTAGGCAAATATAGATTGTAATGGAATAAATCACATGCCTTTATATTTGAGGCACTTGTAGATTGTAATGAAGAAAAAATCACACTACCTTTAAGATTTAGGCACATATAGACTGTAATTAAAACAAAGAAATAATTGCCTTTATGTTCTCAGGTCGCCATCTTCATCATCATCTCCTCCTACGCCCATTGACGCAAAGATTAGATATCACCAGTCATCTCTATCTTGAGCTTTTAAATCAATGTTTCTCCCTTCATCATTTCCACTTCACGTTTCATAGTCCTCAGCTATATAGGCCTGAGCCTTCCACTCTAATGCCTTGTGGAGCCTAGTTGAATATTTGGTGAACTAATCTCTCAGGGTTGGGGGTGCGAAGATTATGCCCTAACCATAACAATCTACCCCTCACCATGATGTCGTCTACATATGTCACTCGGGTAATCACTCCTATAATTAAATTTCTAATCCTGTCCCACCATTTAATTCCCAATATCCATCTGAGCGCTATGTTCTTAAATCTACAAAATCTGTTGAATATTGTTTCATTGTCATACCACGACTCATGTCCATACAGTAACACCGATCTCAGTAAACTGATATATAGCTTGATTCTTATAAGTAATTTCAGGGAATTTATTTCCATATTTTATTTAACCTATTTATTGTCTGATTTGCTTTAAACTCTAATTCTGATTACCCTACATTAGAGATCATAGTTGCAACATATTTAAATGATCCTCCTCATTAATCCTTTCTCAGTCAAATGATATTTCATCTTCCATTGTATATTCCGTTCTCATCATACTGTATCTTTTCTATTTGTATCGGCCTAGCCTCGTTTGATATTCCATGCATTCTGGTAAGTAGGCTTTGCAAGTCCCGTGGTGTTCTGCTAATAAGGACAACGTCATCAGCATACGGTAGGTTAATTTCCTGTTACCAATAAAGTGCAATCCTTCTCCACTATTCCCAACTGTTCTATGCATAACAAATCATGAGGAGGATAAAAAACATAGGGGACAACACATTCCTTTGGAGTACCCCATCGTTCAAGAAAACTCATTTGATAGGACTCCACTAAAATTAACTTTGCACTTCCTATGCTCATGAAGTCTTATCAAATTTACATACATAAAAGGAACTCCATAATAACGCAGAACTCCACAAAATTAGCCGGTACACACTAGCAAAGGCTTTTTTCAGCCCACAAATTTCATCATAAGTGGATTGCTACATTTCACAATTTTTTCTACCACATGTCATAAAATGAAAACTTGGTCAGTAGAACTTCTACCTTTTCTAAATCCTGCTTGTTTTTTCTCTCAGCTTCCATCAATCTTTCTGACTAGTCTCTTTAGAATGATCATATCATATATTTTCATGACAAACTGACTGAAGTGGGATGGCTCTGCAATTATTGCACAGTCATATCTCCTTTTTTTTTTTCTTTTGTATTTTTCCTAACACACCCCAAGCTCCCATTTATCAGGTTTTGCCTCTTCATGCACATTCTCCAGAATAATTTTGTTTGTATTCTGGGAGTCACATTCTTTTTCGGCCAATAACAGTTATTCCATCGTATAAGAGCTTCTCATGTCTTTAGGTTTTTAAATGATAGGTTTGACTTCAAACACACTGAATTTATTCATGGAAACATTAGGTCTGGCTCAGCTTCAGGTATATCAATCAAATTATTCCCTTAACATCTCCTAT
>NC_090729.1:65473038-65478038 GCF_036898095.1 Palaemon carinicauda | reverse complement strand
ATAACAGCTATCATTAGTGCTATTACTGCATTGTATTTTCATTTAAACCCGTAAATGTAATGCTTTTACTTGATTTTTAGGTTGAACTAGAATATTAATGGCTGTATATATTATGTATCCGGTACTAACTGTACAATAGAAATGAAATTCGCATGTAGATCCCAAAACCAGACATTGCCATAATAAATCAGGCTGTACATGATTATGAAAAATGGCAGCATAACCCAAGCCAAAAATTATCTCATACTTGAACAAAAGGTTATGATGTACCCTTTTTGATGCTTTCATTCTATTCCATTTCATGAATAGTCAACCAACAACCAAAATTCTAATTTATTGACCATATTCTGCAACACGGAGGAGGATTTCCCTAGAATCATTAATAACGCGAATCTAATAGAAATACGGATGGCCCTGTACAGAATAACCGTTACAATGAATTATACGAAGACGGTGACAACTCCAATAGATATATTTCATTGAATTGTAAAGGCCATTTTAGATGGATTTTAGCTATAAGCAGAATTTAGCATTAAATCCGTTTAAATAGACAATCACTTTCAAGGTTGATGGTAGATAATAACGCAAGACATTTACTACAGTCTTAAACTACTACATAATGTAAAAAGTAACCTTCAGTTATATCAGTTATATCTTACTCCCTATGAACATTTTTAAACTAATCACGTCTCTCTCTCTCTCTCTCTCTCTCTCTCTCTCTCTCTCTCTCTCTCTCTCTCTCTCTCTCTCTGAAAAGGATTTGACTAACAAGACCAAAGGTTTATTTAAAAAAGTATAAATAATAAAAAAAACAATCCTCCATGGACGAAAGTTTCAGGAATCAGCCTTGTTGTATTGTACTATTTTTACCCACTTGCAAAACAATTAAATAGTTAATGTACTCTGCAACAGTCTCTAGTTCCTTCCAGAACAAAAAGATAATGAAAATATTCTTGTGGAATTTTATCTTCTTATATTATATCTATTTGGGAGCGTTTGAAATTAAAAGGGAAGATAGAATTTATGAATAAAATAATTGAAAGAAAGTGACAAAAAGACCAATAATCACTATGGTTTGTTGGTGTGCAAACGACGCCGTTTGAATGTTTGCATATTATTATCTCCCTAACTGTGCGTCCTATTTACATCCCAACTATGGGAATGCTCTTCAAAGAACACACCCAAAAAAAAAGTATATTTAAAAAATTTAAAAGCGAAATTTCCTTCCTGATGGGGTTTCTTGCAAACGTATCCCTGCGTTCTTGTCATAATGTTATACATGTTTAATAAGTAGAAATATAAGGAGTCATCTTAATTCCCTTCTTATGAATACTGTGGAACTGATTTGTCTGGAATAACTTAATGGGGATCTCTTGTAACCCTGTTTAGGCTACTTGTCTTGAACCGTATGAAAAATAAAAAAAAGGTTTTTGAGACACAATTGTTTGGAATAATTACGGGAAAGAAAATAACAGTAAAATTCCAATAAGATGACATAAGTAAATTAAGCTTTTCAACATATATAACACCTTCACTTAACCTATTGGTTTCCACTGCAATAAGAAAAAAAGTAAAAAGTCTTTAATCAATGAAAAACATAATTTATTACAAACTGCAGACCGTATACAATGATAATACATACCAAATGTACTTGTTCCAGGACATAGCTTAAACTATAGTGCACGAGCATTAAACAATAACCACGCAAAATTCAGTTTGTCTTTGGATATCCGAGAGCCTTCGAAATGTAAAAGGTCAGAGATGAGAACTGCAAACATTTGGCCAGTATTAAAGACATCCAAGTTCTATGGTGCAATAGCCTAGCTATTTGGAAGTGGGGGAATGCTGGTTACATAAGTGATAAAAAAACCGAAATATTTGTTTGGAGGCAGTGAGAGTTTGATCCTGATATGTCTTGAAAACAAAAACGCCTTTTTCTGTGCAGTTTTATTCCATTAGTTAGTATTAGAAGTTATATGATTTGAAATGGAAAAAATAGAGAAATCTAAACGTTTAGTTATCAATCGTGCTCACCCTGCATCGTTCAAGATAAGAACACCGAGAAGGAGATTGGAAAAAGAAAATAAACACACCACTGGTTAAGGAGGGCAGTTATAATGAAATCCTTCTGAATATTCAGTCAGCAGCAAAGTAAGCAATGGAAATAAAAGAATGCATGACAAACTGTAATTGTCATAGTAATAAAATAAAACCGGACACGTGAAGACGCTCTGGTGCATAGACAACAATAGAAGAAAAGAAGGAACCGAGATGCAACAAAAGCATTAGGATAAAGGACCTTCCAAAACCAAACACCTTCATTGCCCCCATAATTAAAAATAAATTTGCAAACTTATAAAAAAGATACAAAGAAGTAAATATGAAAAAAAAGATATTTTAATAAAAAAAAGAGAAGTATTCAAGGCTATTAGTCTAACTAAAAATTCACGTAAATGAGGTCCAACAGATTACTAAAATAAGGTCCGAGACACTCGACCCAACCGTCGAGATGAATGGACAGCAGTTCCAGAGCTCCGTTATTTTAGCTTGTTTTGGAACTTTGGATGTATTGCTGGCGCCTCTTGTCTACTATAAAGCTAATGAATATGTAGGAAAGTGTGGTCATCGATGAAATTACGTTTAAACTGTATATTTAGTATTCCAAAGTTAAGAATTAACTTCAACACCCTCCTGGGTTTTGGAAGTTTAGTCGTTGTACCGTGGGACTGTGCTTCATGGTTCCCTATCATGACGTGTGGCTTTAGAGCCTTTGATTCATGAGAATTATTCTATAAAATTATAATAAGACACTGTTTCAACCAAGGAAAAAATGGCTTCTGCTTTAAGAAGAGTGAATTCTATTGGTTTAGTGTTATTGAAGACATAGCCAACGCAAAAGCATGTAAGTGCGGTATTGTTTGTACAAATGGGTATTCGCCAGCAAGATCTGCAAGTAGTCATGTTTCTACGAGAAAAAGGTAATAGTCAAGTTAAGCAAAAAGGAGGTTTATGATCGTGTTGTCAAAGACTGCAAAGGGAAATGTGTCACAGGTAATATAGTTTCTTTGAAAGTAACAGACGAAAGGTCAATGCTTACGTTTGTTTCTATTAGCGAGTGTCCAGAGATGGAGGATGAGGTTCTAACGAATATTTTTCAACAGTATGGTAGAGTGGAGGGCCTAAGACACAATGTCTATAACCAGGTTTTTTATAAAGGTGCTTTAAGTGGTATAAGTACCGCCAAAATGTATGCCCAGAAGAATATTCCATCGAAATTTACTATGAGTGGTTTTCAGATTCAGTTGCTGTATAGTGGTCAGAAGAGAACCTGTTTCAAGTGTGGTTCAGAATCTCATGAAGCAAGAGAATGCTTGACAAGTCGATATGAAAGATCACATGTATTCGATACTAGGGATTTTCCTGCCTTAATGCCAGTAAAAAGTAAAGTTTTTAATCAGCCTAGTATCAGTAATGATGATGCTCGTAATGCTTCCTTGAACCCCGAAATTACAGATGAGCGACACGAGGTAATAGGTAAAGACAACAGGAATTTAAAAATGAGCAGTATCAGTGAGGAATTGTCAAACGGGGACGAACACGGAAATCCACAGACACAAGTGAAAGAAACACAGTTGAACGAAACTAGCGAACCAGGGATAAAGATAATGGCAGTAGAAGCAGAGGTACACAAGGTTATGGCGGAACGTTATAAACCGGAAGAGGTAAGAGAAGAAGTGTTAAATATAACGGATAATAAAAGGTTACCAACGAATGTCCCGGCGATGGAATGGAAAAATTATGAATCCCATGGTAAAGGCAGTAGTGATATTCAAACTACTAGTGTAGAAAAGGAAAGTATTTGTAACGTTAAGTGCGATGAGGATGGAAGTGTTATGAATCCACTGTTGAATTATTCTTAGTTATCTAATATCCTTGATAATTTTCAGAATATGCAATATGGCACCGAACAAGCCAGAACCCCCAACAGTGAGCCTGGATTAGGTAAACATAAACATAATAAGAACCATATCAATGGCAGTGAAGAAAAATCTCTTAAATTCGCTAGAATAAGCAGATAATTAAACTTTATTTTTTTAATGGCTTCAATAGTGCCATCAATAAACATTTGTGGTTTAAATAAGCTTAACAAACAGATACAACTTAAGATGTTAGCTTCTCAATATAAGATTGATGTATTGTTTATTCAATAACATAATATTAGAGATAAAAATAAAATAGGATATCTTAAGGAGAGTTTTGAAGTACTGCTGAATGCGCCAACTATTTTTAAAGGAGGCACTTGTTTTTTGTTTAAAAAAATATCTAATATTTCTGTAATATCAACAGAAAAAGCTCAAACGGGTAGTATATTATCTGCGAGAATCAAACATAATGGCAGTCATTTATTCTTGCTGAATGTATATGCACCGTCAGGATCTTCTAAAAAGAAGGAAAGAAATAGTTTGTTTTCTGATACCATTCTATATTACTTAAGATAAAATACTTCAAATCTAATTCTAGGTGGCGATTTTAATTGTGTACTCTTAGGGAGAGATGTGAGTATGGAAAACGAAAGATGTGTATCCAAAGCGCTTAAGTCTCCAGTAAAACCATTGGCTCTGAAGACGTATGGTTTTTGAAACACAATCTACCCTCGTATTCTTACAGTCGAGCTGATTATGGTTCCAGAATTGACTGTATATAAGTAAGTGACATGTATAGTAACATAACACAGTGTCAAAATATTCCATTATCTATGATAAATCATAAAATGCTATTAACCCATCTTTTTTATAGACAAACAGTGTAGAAAGGGGAGGGGATACTGGAATTGGAAACATCGTTATTGAATAGAAAAGATTATGACGAGAACTCCAGAAAGTTTTGGTATCATTTGAAAAGGGAAAAGAGAAAATATCCCAATATCATGGAGTGGTGGGATGTTTTGTGAAGGCTGAAGTTAGATACCTTTTTGTTAGATTGTCCAAACAAGCATACCA
>NC_090729.1:65463038-65468038 GCF_036898095.1 Palaemon carinicauda | reverse complement strand
TTTTTTTTTTTTTTTTTTTTTTTTTTTTTTTTTTTTTTTTTTATAACAAATATTCTAAAGACAATTAACAGATATTTTAGCACTTAGCATTACTGTCAGGGAATATATACAGTTTTCAAACAAAATTCAATATATTTATATCTAGTATTTTCAGGCGTAAAGTCAATTTTCTTAACTTTGAATTCTTTTTTTTTTTAAAGGTACTTTGTGTCAATGAAAGAACGTACCTGATCTGTTGATGGGAGTCTCATTGATATATTTTAACTATTAATGAACTTAGCCTTCGGCATATGACATCTGATTATCCGCACTAATTTCTTCATTAACATACATGGTGCTTGTATTAGCTCCAGTGAGAGCCCTTTTAAGACCATACCTTTAGGCGTAAATATTCGCTAAAACATAAATCGTAAAAGCACCTTCGCTAGTACACATACACACAAAAACAAACCAACTTAATTTATGAAATAGATTTAGTTATCAATAATAACAAAGCGCAAACCAGATAATTGAACCCCCAAAATTTATGCATACACTCTTTGATATTTACAGCGAACACGGTCATAAGTCTCTCTTCATAGTTTACATATGGGAAGATCGATTCTTACATCTTTAACGATCTCAAGATGTTTCATGTTCATTATTAGTTGCATCTCATGTAGTTTATTTTTCCCAATTTCCTTTTCCCCCAGTTTCTTTTCTTCCTGTTGGAACTCTTTGGCATAAAACATATTACCTTGTTTTGTTTTTTTTTTCCAAATAGGAATTAGATAATAATAATAATAATAATAATAATAATAATAATAATAATAATAATAATAATAATAATAATAATAATAATAATAATAATAAAAATAATAATAATAATGGAAATAAATAGCATGTGACTAAACCGCAGGGTCCGAAAATAACACTTTTGTTTGAATTATTACATTTTGCCTTTGATAAACTCCGGCTCTTGGAATGTATGAGCTTCCTCGTAGGAAAGTCTTAAATCACGGGTAAATTACGAGGTATCTTTATAACTGTTATTCATTCCAAGCGGAAAATAATACCTTGAGTTTTTACAAGGTGTTCTGGATGATTTATTCATGTCGACACTGACTAATAGTCTGCCTTATTCTTTACAAATTCTCCTCTTACCTCATATATCTGACAACACTAAGAAAATAGAAAAATTCTTCCCACCCTAATGTGTTAATAACTGCACTTGGTAAGAGTAAAAAAAAAAACATTTCAGCCATGGTCGACGGCTCCTCTAGCAGAGGGGCGCTCCAAAATCAAACCATTGTTCTCTAGTCTTTGGTAGTGCCATATCCTCGGCACCATGGTCCTCCACTGTGTTGGATTAAAATTCTTAAGGTTACACTTCGACAAACTATTCTATCCTCATTTCTCTCACCAAAAAATTATCAGACATATCGTTAGCCATACCCCTAAACACGTGCACGTCTTTCAATCTTCCATTCTTTTAGTTATCAACACATAATCCATTAACGCCCTTTCTACCACTCTTCCATTTGCCACTCTTACCCATGTATACTTGTTTTTATTTTTATTTTTGAAAATGATAGAACTTATCACCATCTCTTGCTCAACACACATATCTACCAGTCTCTCACCACTCTCATTTTCACCTGGTACGCCATATTTCGCAATGACACCTACCTCTCCAGCGCCCACTCTAGCATTTAAGTCACTCATGACAACTACATAATTCCTTCTATCCAGTCCTTCTACACACCTAGTTAATTCATTCTAGAACTCATTCCGCTCTTCTTCACTTTTCTCACGACCTGGCCCATACGCAATGACAAAAGCCCAACATCCCCTATCCAACCTAACCCTTACCCACATTAACCTAGATGATATCTGCATCCACGCACATTCAAACACCCCAAAACTAGAGTACGGGGAGCAGTCACTTTCCCCCCAGCTCCACCTCTTTGATGTCTCATAGGATTATAATACACGCAGGGATACGTTGGTGCGCTATTCTAATTGTTTTTATGCCTCTGCGTCCAAAGGGGGCCTATATATATATATATATATATATATATATATATATATATATATATATATATATATATATATATATATATATATATATATATATATATATATATATATATATATATATATATATATATAGACAGTATATAATAATAATAATAATAATAATAATAATAATAATAATAATAACTTTAATTAATCAGTTGGTTACGTTTTCTAGAAAATCCAGTCCCGAATAGGGTAAATGAGTCTGATTATAAGTTTGCTTTCGAAATATACCATTGCACAGTACAATCTTACTGTAATAGTACACAGACTTGTTTTCGAAAACCTTACATTTAAAATGACGCCAAAATAGTGCCAACGTCAACGTTGACATGCAGGCAGATTCCGGAAGGTATGACAATGAAAGTCCACTTCTTGGTAATAAATACATAAATATTATTGTTTGAAGGTTAGTGTGGGGAATCAATACAAGAAAATACCCAAGGAGAGAAGAGTCAAACGGTATAAAGTGTAATATTCTCTTAGAAATCTCTTCCATTTATATTTCAGGATTTAATAATCAATAGGACACAGACAGGAAAAATTATTGTAAAATCAGGAGCTTCATCTACCCATTTCCTTTAGAAAACTATTGGAGAGAGAGAGAGAGAGAGAGAGAGAGAGAGAGAGAGAGAGAGAGAGAGAGAGAGAGAGAGAGAGAGAGAGAGAGAGCCTTACCTTATTTTTTTTTGTTTGGGTTCCCCCAGGTCCCTCAGTATGAGGCACCTCGTATATCCACCAGAGAGTTGCTAATGCATCTTCCGGTGTATTTTGTATCTTCCAGTCTTGGATGGTCTGGGATGCATCTTAGGTATTTATCGAGCTTATTCTTAAACAATCTACGCTCACTCCTGATATGTTTCTTAGATGAGCTGGCAGCACATTAAATAGTCGCTGCATTATCGATGCTGGTGCGTAATGGATTAATGTCCTCTGTGCCTTTCTTAGTTTACCTGGAATATTGTTTGGCACTATTAATCTACCTCGGCTTGCTCTTTTTGATATTTTAAGCTCCATGATGTTTTCAGTAATTCCTTCTATTTGCTTCCATGCTTGTATTATCATGTAGCATTCTCTTCTCCTTTCTAGACTGTATAGTTTAAAAAATTGCAGTCTTTCCCAGTAGTCAAGGTCCTTAACTTCTTCTATTCTAGCAGTATAGGACCTTTGTATACTCTCTATTTGCGCAATATCCTTTTGGTAGTGTGGGTACCATATCACATTGCAGTACTCGAGTGTACTACGTGCATAAGTTTTGTAAAGCATAATCATGTGTTCAGCTTTTCTTGTTTTAAAGTGTCTGAATAACATTCCCATTTGCGCTTTACATTTAGCCAACAGTGTTGCTATTTGGTCGTTGCATAACATATTCCTATTTAACATTACACCAAGATCTTTAATTGCTTCCTTGTTTGTGATTGTCTCATTATTAGGTCCCTTGTATGCATACACCATTCCTTCTCTGTTTCCATAATTTATTGATTCGAATTTATCGGAGTTAAATACCATCCTATTTATCTCCGCCCATTCATATATTTTGTTTAGATCTGTTGGTAGTGAGTTCCCATCTTCATCGCAAGTAATTTCTCTACTTATTCTTGTGTCATCGGCGAAACTTCTCACTACAGAGTTTTCAACATCACAGTCTATATCTGAGATCATAATAACAAACAGCAATGCAGCTAATACTGTACCTTGTGGTACATCAGATATTACCTGGGCTTCATCTGATTTCTCGTCATTTGCAACCACTATCTGTTTTCTGTTTTGCAGGAATTCTTTTACCCATTTTCCTATCTCTCCCACAATATTATGCTTTCTTATTTTTTTCTCTAATATATTATGGTCTACCTTGTCAAAGGCTTTTGCAAAATCTAGATAGATCACATATGTGTCTTTTTCATTTATCATATTTTTGTATATGTTTTCATAGTGTGCTATCAGTTGGGTCTGTGTACTTTTTCCAGGCACGAAACCGTGTTGACCCATATCAAACAAATTATTTTTAACCAAATGGTTCATTATTTTCTTTTTTATTACCCTCTCATACACTTTCATAATATGTGATGTTAGACTAACAGGTCTATAATTGCTTGCCTCTAGTCTTGATCCACTTTTGAAGATAGGGGTTATATAAGCTAATTTATGTTTAACATATATCTCGCTCATATCTACACTTTGTCTTAGCTGTATTGCAAGAGGCTTCACGATAGTGTTTGCAGTTTTTTTTTAACAAAATCGCTGGGACTCCCTCTGGTCCGGCTGCCGATCCATTTTCAATTTCGTTTATAGCATTGACAATATCTGCTTCATTAATGTCTATATCCGTTAGATTTTCAACATTTTCTTCTCTCATTTCTGTTTCATTATTCTCATTCGCAATTCTTGGCGTGAATTCACTATTATATTTTTCTGCTAATATGTTGCATATTTCCTTTTTTTCATTCGTTAGCTGTCCTTCAATTCTTAGAGGGTCTATTTCTACTCTCCCTTTATTCATCTTTTTTGCATAGGAGTAAAGTGCTTTGGGGTTTCTTTTTATATTTTGAAGTGTCCTTTCTTCTAAGTCCCTTTTTTCATTTTCTTTCGACTGTATAATCTTTTGTTCTGCATTTTCTTTCTTACATTTTATTTCCCTCATTTTCCACACAATTTTTTCTTTTGCAAGATTTTTCTTCCACTGTCTAATTTTCTGAAATAAGATCCTTCTGCCTCTTGGTATGCACGTCTTTTTTTTATTGTTTTTTTTTTTTTTCGGTAAATATTTTTCAACAATTTTCTCCAGTATTTTGTACAGTATGTCCGTATTTACCTGTATATTATCACTTACAAATACATTTTTCCATTCTTTATTCAGTTCTTCATTTATTTCTGACCATTTTATATTCTTACTGTAAAAATTATATTTACCATATCCTTCCCAAAGTTTTGTGATTTTAATA
>NC_090729.1:65443642-65450038 GCF_036898095.1 Palaemon carinicauda | reverse complement strand
ACTAAAGCAAGGTTGGTAGGACCCTCTTTTTCCCTTCCCCCTCTATCTCTGTAATGGCCTAGCCGTTACAGTACTGTACGTCATTCTACATCTGGACCTAGTACAGGTTAGGATGTGGAATTGACTCAGTCCCTTGCCGGCCGGCACACTCTGCCGGCCGGCACACTCTGCCGGCCGGCAAAGGTCTTCTGGTTTGAGTGCTGCCCGGACCTCCCTTGGTCCCTCACCCATGTCTGTCTGTAGAGCCAGACGGCATTGGTCAGGAAGCCTGAATTAGATTCTCCCCTTCCTTTTATGCACTCTTTCGGATTGCCGGGCTTGGAGGTAGTATACTCTCTTATCCTGGCATCCATTCTGTTTTCTTCTAGTGCTGTACCCGACCCGGCTGTCGGCCTATGTGGCTGGCAGCCGGGCAGTCGGAGTTCTCTTGTTCTTTTGCTGCTGGCTGGCATCGGTTGTGTACCTTTGCCGGCCAGCTATTGTCACGCCCTTGTCTGCCGGTCGCTACGAGCGGTGGCCGGCAGCCGGGTACTACCTTGGGTAGTTGCCGGCTGGCAGTCATTGCCGGCCGACATTGGCTGTTGCCGGCCGGCAGTTACTGCCGGCCGGCACATGCATTTTAACCAGCGTTCTGCCGCCTTATAGCTGTTAAGTAGTATACTTTAAAGCTAGTTATGGTGTGTGCCACCCGGCAAGTGCCGGCCGGCGCATTACCTTCTATACTGTACCAGTATTCTTCAGTATAGCATATACTGTAGGGAGAAAACTATAGTATGGTATTGTTACAACACTGTGTGTTCTAACACTTTTGTGTTGTCTTGCACAGCCCTTTGGTGTTGCCTTACAGATAAGAAAGTAAGTTCTTTCTTGTCTATTATCCGGTATTTTAAAATCATATCTTAGGTGTGAGCTCCACCTGTTTCCTCTGGAAATTTGTCATTGGTTACTCTAGGACAGATTAACCATACGATTTTATTATCTGGAAGGCTGCAACAATTGGTTGTGTAGGAAACACAAGTATGTGTCTTTCCTTTCTGATTTGTTATGCTAAACTGTGCATATCCAGTGATACGTAGTTCACTTGATACTCATGGAAATTTCTTCTCTTTACAGGAGGAACGTCTGAAGTGCGGAAGTGCTTTCTGCAAAGTCCGCAGTAAGAACTTCTGCGGACATGAGTTATGTAGGAGGCACGCAACATGCACTGTCTCCAAGGGTGATCTCTGGTATTGGGACCCTCAGGTATGTACCATGTGCTCTAACCTGATTACTGAGGCTTTTGATTCCCCTAGGACGGCGGAATCAAGGGATATAGCAAGGGAGAAGCTTCGTACCTGGGTAAGGGGCTTCCAGAAGAACACCTCTGGACCTTATCTTCCAAGTGAGAAGATGAGGGCTTACCTTTTCCCTAGGGCATCAGCTGATGCAGTGATTCCCCAGCCTCAAGAGGAGATCCCCCTAGTTCAGATCCAGGTGGATGCTGAAGTCGCAGTCGCCTTGCAAGACATTCAGTTGGACGACAGGATGTCAGACGTGTCCGAGCGTCTGGAGGAAGACCTCCTGGCAGGAGGCTAGGATGAAGATCAAGCCCCAGACATTGTAGAGGAAGAGGCCGACGAGGTGTCAGCTGCTCCGGTTCAGATCCCTGAACCTATTCCCTCAACATCGTCCGCTCTCCTAGTAGAGCTGGGACAGGCCCTCTCCTCCATTGTTGGAATGATCCAACAAATGCAGAAGGAGAATATTGAGAAGGCGGCTGCAATGGAACTGCAGATGCAGAAGCTTGCAGCATCACGTGGGCCCCAGAAAAGGCTCAATGTGAAAGACCTTCCCTTGTGCTCAGATGCTAACCCGTGGCGATATGCTGAGCACATGCCGATGACGACTGGAAAGATCGTCATGTCGGATAAGTTGGGTTCAGTTCCCCTAGAGGAGGTGGAATTCTGGCCCAGCAAAGGGTCATATCCGGACTGTTATGTCCGGTTGAGGAAGGAACCAGCTTCAAAGGAGGAGACAGAGCCGAAGGAGGTCATAGTGATGGACCATGCTAAGGCTCAAGCTTTGCTTTCATCTTCGATGAAAGAGAGGTGCTTCACGAACTCAAAGGTAGCTGCATTGAGTAAGAAGCTCCCTTCCTTTGTGTCCTCTCTTGCTAGAGCCTTCCCCTTTTTGCAGAAAGGGTTTGCGGCTGTATTAAAAGTAGTCGAGGCTGGCAAGCCTTGCCCCTCCCTGGAGGAGTGTAAACCCTTGTCGCTGGCCCTACCTATGGACCACAAGGACTGGAAGGACGTCCATCTTACCTTCTCAGTCGGGAAGTTGGAGGCTGATATTGCCGGACGGCAGTTTGGTGAGAACCTCCCTAAGCTGTCTGACTTTCTTTTGCGGAGAGAGCTCGAGACAAAAGAAAGACTGGCTGCCTCAATGTCTCTTCAGACCACTCTTGAAACGATGGCATGTGACCCCAAGGTCCATGAAATGTTCATGGTAGTGGCCAAGACTCATCTGGCCACAGTGACGAAGGATCTTTACAGCTTCGTCAGGGCGAGGAGAGCTTGTAGGGAGTTCGTGTTCACCTCGGCTACGGTGAGGCACGAGCCAAGGAAACTAATCTCCTCCAACATTTGGGGCAAAGACCTTTTCCCTAGCGAATTGGTCAAAGAAGTTGTTGATAAGGCCGCCACGGAGAATAGAAACCTTCTCCAGAAGCGGGGCCTGTCTATCAAGAGAAAGTCTTCCCCGGATGAGGGTCCCCAAACAAAGAGGAAGACTAAGAGGGCTAGGCTACCGTCTCGGCCAGCCAAGCCATTTGGACAGCAACAGCAACAGCAATTGCCGATGCCTTCAGTGCCCCAGATGGTGGCACAAACCCCGACCACATTCCAGTGGGTACCCCAGGCCGTGTCGACGCAGTCCCCGGCATTCAACCCAACGTTCGAAGGGCAGTCAACTTCCTTTCGAGCAAAGCCTAGAGGAGCAGCCAGAGGCTCGTCTAGGTGCCCCTCAAGGGGAAGGGGATTCAGGGGTGGTCGCGGTCAGGAAGGCAAGACCTCAGGACAACAGTCCAAGTGAGATGATACCGGTAGGAGGGAGACTTCAGAATTTTCGGGATCGGTGGACCTTCGATCCCTGGGCCCACAGCCTACTCAAGAATGGACTGGGCTGGAGCTGGTACAGCACTCCACCCCCGTGCCCTCGGTTTTTCCAACACTCCACCCCCGTTCTGGAGGAGTACATCCAAGATCTGTTGGAGAAAAAAGTGATCCGAAGGGTAAAGTCCATCAAATTCCAAGGGAGGCTGTTTTGTGTTCCCAAGAAGGACTTGGAGAAACTCAGAGTCATTCTGGACTTGTCGCCACTCAACAAGTTCATAGTGAACTGCAAGTTCAAGATGCTAACACTGCAACACATAAGGACCTTACTGCCCAAGAGGGCATATTCCGTCTCCATAGACTTGTCAGACGCCTATTGGCACGTTCCAATCAACCGTCGACTCTCCCCCTACCTAGGGTTCAAGCTAAAATGAAGACTATACGCCTTCAGAGCCATGCCATTCGGGCTAAATATAGCTCCAAGGATCTTCACGAAGCTTGCGAGCATAGCTCTCAAACAATTACGCCTAAAGGGAATTCAGGTAGTAGCCTACCTGGACGACTGGCTGGTGTGGGCAGCATCCAAGACAGAATGCTTGCAAGCTTCCATTCAAGTGATCCAGTTCCTAGAGTATCTAGGCTTCAAGATCAACAGAAAAAAGTCTCGACTTTCTCCATCTCAAAAGTTCCAGTGGGTGGGAATCCACTGGGACCTAATGTCACACTGTTTCTCCATCCCGGCGAAGAAAAGGAAGGAGATAGCGGGTTCTGTCAAGAGACTTCTAGATTCCGAAAGGATATCAAGACGCGAACAGGAGAGAGTACTGGGGTCTCTCCAGTTTGCTTCGGTGACAGACCCGGTGCTAAGAGCACAGCTAAAGGATGCAACCGGAGTTTGGAGAAGTTATGCCTCAAACGCGCGTAGAGATCTGAGAAGACCAGTTCCGCTTCGTCTACGTACTCTTCTCAGGTCTTGGTCCCAAGCCAGACATCTAAAGATGTCGGTTCTTCTTCAGCCACCTCACCCGTCGGTGACAATTCACTCAGACGCCTCGAAGGAGGGATGGGGAGGTCACTCTCATCGGAAAAAGGTCCAGGGGACTTGGTCCAAGCTATTCAAGACCTTTCACATAAACTTTCTAGAAGCTATGGCAGTGCTCCTTACCTTAAAGAAAGTCTCCCCGCGTCACTCGATCCACATAAGGTTGGTGCTGGACAGCGAGGTAGTTGTGAGATGCTTGAATCGACAAGGATCAAGGTCACCACCTCTCAACCAGGTGATGTTGGCCATCTTCCGATTGACGGAAAAGAAGAAGTGGTACCTGTCGGCAGTTCACCTTCAAGGAGTCCGCAATGTGACAGCGGACGCTCTATCCAGGTTCACACTGATAGAGTCGAAATGGTCCCCAGATGCAGGATCATTCTCCTTCATCTTGAGTCAAGTCCCAGAACTGCAGATAGACCTCTTTGCGAAGAAAGACAACAAGAAGTTGCCCCTGTACGTGTCCCCGTACAAGGACCCCTTAGCGGAAGCAGTGGACGCGATGTCCCTCGACTGGAACAGATGGTCCAGGATTTATCTGTTCCCTCCTCACAACCTTCTGTTGAGGGTCCTCAACAAACTGAGATCCTTCAAGGGGGTAGCGGCAATAGTGGCCCACAAGTGGCCGAACAGCGTGTGGTTCCCCCTGGCATTGGAACTACGGTTGAAGTTTCTACCACTACCAGATCCAGTTCTGACCCAGGAAGTCCAGAAGTCGACTGTCTGCGCTTCATTACAGAAAACCCGAACCCTGCAGCTCATGATTTTCTCTCCCTAGCGGTGAGAAAGCGTTTCGGGATTTCGAAAGCCAGCATAGACTTCCTAGAGGAATATAAGTGCAAATCTACTAGAAGGCAATATGAGTCATCTTGGAGAAATGGGTGGCCTTTGTCAAGGCAAAGAATTCGCAGGAGATCTTGACAGACTTCTGCTTATCTTTCTTCATCCACCTCCATGGTCAAGGGTTGGCAGCTAACACGATTTCGACGTGTAAGTCTGCTTTGACAAGACCCATTCTATATGCCTTCCAGGTCGACCTCGCTAACGAGATCTTTAATAAAGTTCCGAAAGCCTGCGCTAGGCTCAGACCTTCAGCACCTCCAAAGCCCATTTCATGGTCTTTAGACAAAGTTCTTCATTTCGCTTCTCTGTTGAGCAATGAGGAGTGTGCGTTAAAGGATTTGACCCAAAAAGTTATTTTCCTGTTTGCACTCGCGTCCGGGGCCGGGGTTAGTGAGATTGTAGCCCTCTCGAGAGAGGAAGGTCGTGTTCAGTTCCTGGATGGGGGAGAACTGAACCTGTTTCCGGATCCTACGTTTCTCGCCAAGAATGAGTTACCCACCAACAGGTGGGGTCCCTGGAGAATCTGCCCTGTGAAAGAAGATGCATCTCTATGTCCAGTAGAATGCCTAAAGGTCTATCTTCGTAGAACTTCAGACTTCGAGGGTGGTCAACTATTCAGGGGAGAAACATCAGGCTCAAATTTATCACTGAATCAACTCAGGGCGAAAATCACATATTTTATTCGCAAAGCGGATCCTGACAGTACACCCGCAGGTCACGATCCGAGGAAAGTTGCCTCATCCTTAAATTTCTTTAATTGTATGGATTTTGAACATCTTCGTTCATACACTGGCTGGGAGTCTTTCTTTCTCGTTTTCGTTTTCTTGCCAATTGACCCCTTCGAAGTGTTATCTCTGTTCGGGGTGCAGATTGCCATGTGGCGTGTCAAGAATACGTCCTCTGATATCTCGCTATATCCCTGGTAGGGATATTCGCTCCAGGAGTTAGAATTCTGGGTACCTTAAGGGAAATTCTCTGGGAATATCGCCGTAGTTGTAATATACCCTAGGAAGCTACCCTATAGGAACTTCCATCAGGACGACATGGCCATCTCACCCAAAAATAGATTTTTCGCTTCGCTCAAAATCCGTTATATATATATATATATATATATATATATATATATATATATATATATTATACATTTTTATATATATGTGTTTTTATGTTGACCAGGCTGACATGAGTCTTTTTATAGTTTATATGTAACATATCTGCTTTTGACGTTGTTTATAGCTTATATAGGACGTATCCGTTTTGACGGTGTTATTGTTTTTAGAATAATATATTGCTAATTTATTCGCATCATTTATTTATATTTTTATATCCTTTCCTCACTGGGCTATTTTTCCCTATTGGAGCCATTAGGTTTATAGCATCTTGCTTTTCCAACTAGGGTTGTAGCTTTGCTAGTAATAATAA
>NC_090729.1:65433642-65441142 GCF_036898095.1 Palaemon carinicauda | reverse complement strand
CTAATGGCTCCAATAGGGAAAAATAGCCCAGTGAGGAAAGGAAATAAAAATATAAATAAATGATGCGAATAAATTAGCAATATATTATTCTAAAAACAATAACACCGTCAAAAGCGATACGTCCTATATAAGCTATAAACAACGTCAAAAGCAGATATGTTACATATAAACTATAAAAAGACTCATGTCAGCCTGGTCAACATAAAAACACATATATATAAAAATGTATAAGAATATAATATATATATATATATATATATATATATATATAACGGATTTTGAGCGAAGCGAAAAATCTATTTTTGGGTGAGATGGCCATGTCGTCCTGATGGAAGTTCCTATAGGGTAGCTTCCTAGGGTATATTACAAATACGGCGATATTCCCAGAGAATTTCCCTTAAGGTACCCAGAATTCTAACTCCTGGAGCGAATATCCCTACCAGGGATATAGCGAAATATCAGAGGACGTATTCTTGACACGCCACATGGCAATCTGCCCCCCGAACAGAGATAACACTTCGAAGGGGTCAATTGGCAAGAAAACGAAAACGAGAAAGAAAGACTCCCAGCCAGTGTATGAACGAAGATGTTCAAAATCCATACAATTAAAGAAATTTAAGGATGAGGCAACTTTCCTCGGATCGTGACCTGCGGGTGTACTGTCAGGATCCGCTTTGCGAATAAAATATGTGATTTTCGCCCTGAGTTGATTCAGTGATAAATTTGAGCCTGATGTTTCTCCCCTGAAAAGTACTCTAAACAGATTTTTTTTTTTTTACCTTTAATGACACAGTATGCTTGTTAAATATTTTCAACATATTGGCGGGTAAGATGTTTCTCTGTTTCGTATGATTTTGATAGGACTCACTTGGTGTATTTTATTCTACATCTTAACACGGAAATTCTTTCTGAAGGAGATACATTGTCATCCCTGTTATACCATGCACAATTTATATATTCAATGAGAAGAACTTTTACTGTGTTTACCTGTTTCTTGGTTTTACATGTGCTGTCCATCAAAAATTCTATTAGTTGTTCTATTTTCACTACACATATTTCTAAAATTAAGGTCTGAAACCACTCCCAGATGGGTTTAACATACATACAAAAATATACTACATGTAAATGATTTTCTACTTCCATACACTTGTTACAGAAATTATCATATCTGATATTCAGTAAATAAGCCTTTCTTTTGTGGCTAATGATTCATACAAAAATCTGTACATCAAACTTCTCTGGTACGAGTCCTCATATTTGCACAATACATTATTCCATATATCCTTCCAGTTAAAGAGTGGATATCTCTCCAATACAATAGGCATATGTTCTTGCATTATAAACCTGCATTCCATAACAATCTGATTGAATAATCTTCAAATATGTGCTAGTTACAAAGAGCTGCTGCCTTGTAATACACATTGACTATACCTATGCCTCCTTTCCCTTTTTGAAGACAAAGGAATTCTCTCGTAATTGGCTGATATGTTCCACACCACAAGTACCGAAAGATTGCTTGTTCTAGGATTTTTTCTTTGCTATTTACCAATGGAAACACGTGGCACATGTACCACACCCTACTTAAGATTAAGGAATTAGTAATGACAGATTTTTTATATATAGACAAAAATCAGTTTAAGAGCATGTTTACTCTTACCTGGAGCTGGGTAATGAGTTCATCCCAGTTTCCTTTGACCATTTCTTCATAATCATTGCATAACAACATCCCTCATACATTGCATTTGTTCTTATATTGCAACCATTCAACTGGCCATTCATTTCGATATTTCCAGTTACCCAGTCCCATAACACAAGTTTTTTTTATGATTTGGCTCTGCCCCTGTAGCTTGCTCAAATTGTGCTATTGTATGAAACACTTCCTGTATGCTCTCAGTTGTTCTAACAAACACCTAACTGTCAACCGCAAACCCCATGACAGAACACTGGGATGCATTTGGGAGTTCTAAGTGTTAAATACTTATATTTTGTTTCATAGTTCTATACAGTGATTCTTGGAATAAAGCATATGCTATCATTGATATAGGGCAGCCCTGACGTATCGATTGTTCAACAGGAAAATAGTCACTAATGATTCCATTTTTACAAACTGCACTTGGGCTCCCGTCATATGGTATTCTCATTTTCATAACAAAATCGTCTCTGAAACCAATTCGTGATAAAGTCTTGAACATAAAATCTAGATTTACCCTGTCAAAGGCCTTACTCCAGTCCAGATTGATCAGAGTTCCGTTTAAATTATTTTCATTTGCATAATATATGATATCACGGATTAGTGTGTTACAATTTATTATTGATCTTCCTTTCACCGAACAAAATTGTTTTTCAGATACAACCTTAATTAAAACACTCATCATTCTGTTTGCCAGTATTTTTGAAACATATTTATAGTCAGAATTTAGCAATGTAATAGGTCTCCAGTTCTTCAAACATAGCATATCCCCACCTTTGTGAATCATTTTTATGATACCTTTCTTTTGACTCTGCCCAATTGAAATTTTACGTTTAAAGCATACTTCACCACGTCCGTAAACTCAGGTTTGATAATATTCCAGCTTTTTAAGTGAAACTCCAATGGAAGCCCTTCCTCTCCTGGTGTTTTAGATTTTAAAGCATTTAATGCCTCTCTCAAAGTTACAATATCACATTACGCTTCGTTGTCTTCCTCGTTTATGGTGCTGCTAATAGACATAGGAAAATGGTCTTGTAACCTCGAGTCTGTATTTAGCTTAGAGAATAGAGTTTTTTAATACTGCTTTACATGATGAGCAATAGCGTCAGTGTTATGCAGTATTCCACTATTCTCCAAACGCAATTCTCTAATAATATTTTTTCTTCCTCTGGGTTCTCTTTCCCTAATAGATGAGCAGACAGTCACTCACCATTTAACCTGTCTTCTTTTTTTAACCTAATTTTTACACCTTCACTTATTTCATCTCTTATAGACTTTTAATTGTTTAATATTGATATTACAAATTAAAGCCTTGTTGGCTAAGAAATCTAAGTGGCTTTGTAAAAAATTTAATGTGCCATATCTCTCCTGGTATGCTTGTTTGGACAATCTAACAAAAACGTATCTAACTTCAGCCTTCACAAAACATCCCACCACTCCATGATATTGGGATATTTTCTCTTTTCCCTTTTCAAATAATACCAAAACTTCTTGGAGTTCTCGTCAAAATCTTTTCTATTCAGTAACGATGTTTTCAATTCCAGTATCCCCTCCCCTTTCTACACTGTTTGTCTATAAAAAAGATGGGTTAATAGCATTTTATGATTTGTCATAGATAATGGAATATTTTGTCACTGTGTTATGTTACTATACAGATCACTTACTCATATACGGTCAATTCTGGAACCATAATCAGCTCGACAGTAAGAATACGAGGGTAGATTGTGTTTCGAAAACCATACGTCTTCAGAGCCAATGGTTTTACTGGAGACTTAAGCGCTTTGGATACACATCTTTCGTTTTCCATACTCACATCTCTCCCTGAGAGTACACAATCAAAATCGCCACCTAGAATTTGATTTGAAGTATTTTATCTCAAGTAATATAAAATGTTATCAGAAAACAAACTCTTTCTTTCCTTCTTTTTAGAAGATCCTGACGGTGCATATACATTCAGCAAGAATAAATGACTGCCATTATGTTGGATTCTCGCAGATAATATACTACCCGTTTGATCTTTTTCTGTTGATATTACAGAAATATTAGACATTTTATTAAACAAAAAACAAGTGCCTCCTTTAAAAATAGTTGGCGCATTCAGCAGTACTTCAAAACTCTCCTTGGGATATCTTATCTTATTCTTATCTCTAATATTATGTTATTGAATAAACAATACATCAATCTTACATTGAGAAGCTGACATCTTAAGTTGTATCTGTTTGTTAAGCTTATTTAAACCACAAATGTTTATTGATGGCACTATTGAAGCCATTAAAAAAAATAAAGTTTAATTATCTGCTTATTCTAGCGAATTTAGGAGATTTTTCTTCACTGCCATTGGTATGGTTCTTATTATGTTTATGTTTACCTAATCCAGGCTCACTGTTGGGGGTTATGGCTTGTTCGGTGCCATATTGCATATTCTGAAAATTATCAAGGATCTTAGATAACTGAGAATAATTCAACAGTGGATTCATAACACTTCCATCCTCATCGCACTTAACGTTACAAATACTTTCCCTTTCTACACTAGTAGTTTGAATATCAGTAATGCCTTTACCATGTGATTCATAATTTTTCCATTCCATCTCCGGGACATTCGTTAGTAACCTTTTATTATCCGTTGTATTTAACACTTCTTCTCTTACCTCTTCCTGTTGATAACGTTCCGCCATAACCTTGTGTACCTCTGCTTCTACTGCCATTATCTTTATCCCTGGTTCGCTAGTTTCGTTCAACTGTGTTTCTTTCACTTGTGTCTGTGGATTTCCATGTTCGTCCCCGTTTGACAATCCCTCACTGATACTGCTCATTGTTAAATTCCTGTTGTCTTTACCTATTACCTCGTGTCGCTTATCTGTAGTTTCGGGGTTCAAGGAAGCATTACGAACATCATCATTACTGCTACTAGGCTGATTAAACACTTTACTTTTTACTGGTATTAAGGCAGGAAAATCTCTAGTATCGAATACATGTGATCTTTCATATCGACTTGTCAAGCATTCTCTTGCTTCATGAGATTATGAACCACACTTGAAACAGGTCCTTTTCTGACCACTATACAGCCACTGAATCTGAAAACCACTCACAGTAATTTTCGATGGAATATTCTTCTGGGCATACATTTTGGCGGTACTTATACCACTTAAAGCACCTTTAAAGGGAACCTGGTTATAGACATTGTGTCTTAGGCCCTCCACTATACCATACTGTTGAAAAATATTCGTTAGAGCCTCATCCTCCATCTCTGGACACTCTCTAATAGAAACAAAGGTAAGCATTGACCTTTCGTCTGTTACTTTCAAAGAAACTGTATTACCTGTGACACATTTCCCTTCGCAGTCTTTGACAACACGATCATAAACCTCCTTTTTGCTTAACTTGACTATTACCTTTTTCTCGTAGAAACATGACTACTTGCAGATCTTGCTGGCGAATACCCATTTGAACAAACAATACCGCACTTACATCCTCTTGCTTTGGCTATGTGTTCAATAACACTAAACCAATAGAATTCACTCTTCTTAAAGCAGAAGCAATTTTTTCCTTGGTTCAAACACTGTCTTATTATAATTTTATAGAATAATTCCCTTGAATCAAAGGCTCTATAGCCACACGTCATGATAGGGAACCATGAGGCACAGTCCCACGGTACAAAGACTAAACTTTCAAAACCCAGGAGGGTGTTGAAGTTAATTTTTCACTTTGGAATACTAAATATACAGTTTATACGTAATTTCATCGATGACCACACTTTCCTACATATTCATTAGCTTTATAGTAGACAAGAGGCGCCAGCAGTACATCCAAAGTTCCAAAACAAGCTAAAATAACGGAGCTCTGGAACTGCTGTCCATTCATCTCGACGGTTGGGTCGAGTCTCTCGGACCTTATTTTAGTAATCTGTTGGACCTCATTTACGTAAATTTTTAGTTACACTAATAGCCTTGAATACTTCTCTTTTTTTATTAAAATATCTTTTTTTCATATTCACTTCTTTGTATCTTTTTTATAAGTTTGCAAATTTATTTTTAATTATGGGGGTAATGAAGGTGTCTGGTTTTGGAAGGTCCTTTATCCTAATGCTTTTGTTGCATCTCGGTTTCTTCTTTTCTTCTATTGTTGTCTATGCACCAGAGCGTCTTCACGTCTCCGGTTTTATTTTATTACTATGACAATTACAGTTTGTCATGCATTCTTTTATTTCCATTGCTTACTTTGCTGCTGACTGAATATTCAGAAGGATTTCATTATAACTGCCCTCCTTAACCAGTGGTGTGTTTATTTTCTTTTTCCATTCTCCTTCTCGGTGTTCTTATCTTGAACGATGCAGGGTGAGCACGATTGATAACTACACGTTTAGATTCCTCTATTTTTTCCATTTCAAATCATATAACTTCTAATACTAATGGAATAAAACTGCACAGAAAAAGGCGTTTTTGTTTTCAAGATATATCAGGATAAAACTCTCACTGCCTCCAAACAAATATTTCGGCTTTTTGATCACTTATGTAACCAGCATTCCCCCACTTCCAAATAGCTAGGCTATTGCACCATAGAACTTGGATGTCTTTAATAATGGCCAAATGTTTGCAGTTCTCATCTCTGACCTTTTACATTTCGAAGGCTCTCGGATATCCAAAGACAGACTGAATTTTGCGTGGTTATTCTTTAATGCTCGTGCACTATAGTTTAAGCCATGTCTTGGAACAAGTACATTTGGTATGTATTATCATTGGATACGGTGTGCAGTTTGCAATAAATTATCTTTTTCATTGAATAAAGACTTTTTACGTTTTTTCTTATTGCAGTGGAAACCAATAGGTTAAGTGAAGGTGCTATATATGTTGAAAAGCTTAATTTACTTATGTCATCTTATTGGAATTTTACTGTTATTTTATTTCCCGTAATTATTCCAAACAATTGTCTCAAAAACCTTTTTTTTTCTTTTTTCATACGGTTCAACACAAGTAGCCTAAACAGGGTTACAAGAGATCCCCATTAAGTTATTCCAGACAAATCAGTTCCACAGTATTCATAAGAAGGGAATTAAGAAGACTCCTTATATTTCTACTTATTACACATGTATAACATTATGACAAGAACGCACGGATACGTTTGCAAGAAACCCCATCAGGAAGGAAATTTCGCTTTCAAATTTTTAAATATACTTTTCTTTTGGGTGTGTTCTATGAAGAGCATCCCCGTAGTTGGGATGTAAATAGACGCACAGTTAGGAGATAATAATATGCAAACATTCAAACGGCGTCGTTTGCACACCAACAAACCATAGTGATAATTGGTGTTTCTCTCACTTTCTTTCAATTAATTTATTCATAAATTCTATCTTCCCTTTTAATTTCAAACGCTCCCAAATAGAAATAATATAAGGAGATAAAATTCCACAAGAATATTTTCTTTATCTTTTTGTTCTGGAAGGAAATAGAGACTGTTGCAGAGTACCCTAACTATTTCATTGTTTTGCAAGTGGGTAAAAATAGTACAATACAACAAGGCTGATTCCTGAAACTTTCATCCATGGAGGATTGTTTTTTTTATTATTTATACTTTTGTAAATAAACCTTTGGTCTTGTTAGTCAAATCCTTTTCAGAGAGAGAGAGAGAGAGAGAGAGAGAGAGAGAGAGAGAGAGAGAGAGACGTGGTTAGTTTAAAAATATTCATAGAGAGTAAGATATAACTGATATAACTGAAGGTTACTTTTTACATTATGTAGATAGTTTAAGACTGTAGTGAATGTCTTGCGTTGTTATCTACCATCAACCTTGAAAGTGATTGTCTATTTAAACGG
>NC_090729.1:65408642-65428642 GCF_036898095.1 Palaemon carinicauda | reverse complement strand
TTCTCTGTAGGTTCCTTGTTGCTGAGGGCCAACGTGGCTCCTCTGGAATCTGTATGGATCGTTGTGTTCCCGTTTTGTTGATTGGTAGTGTTCTAGAGCTTTTGCAATGGCCACTAGCTCAGTTTGCAGTGTGGAGGCATGGTTAGAAAGTCTCCAGTTTGCTTTATATCCTGCTGTAGATATAACTGCAGCAGCAGCTGCAGGGATTGCACGGTCAACTGATCCATCTGTATAATAGGTGTGAGGCGCAGGTGTGTTCCTGATTGCATTTTTTGCAGCTGCAGTTAGTTGCTCTGGTGTGCAGAGAGCCTTGTTTGCTGCTGGTAGGATAGTGAAGTTGTATTTGATGGGATCACATGCCCAAGGAGCAGGAGGGATGTAGCCTTCATGCATTTGTTGTCCCTTGATTTTGTGAGCCTCGTTTTGCATCTGCCTTCTTCTGAGTGTATCCAGTAGTTTCTTTGCATGGGAGCTGGGCGGATCTAGATCTTCAGCAAGAGGTAGAAGCCTTTTTATTTTTTCGTTGAGTGGGCTTTTTCTGTCTGCGATGATTGACTTGAATATAATGCTGTTATTCCTGATGTCAATCCTGGCTGACATGGGAATTAGGTTAGTTTCTGCTCTGAGTAAGTAGAGTCTTGTCCACATTGGAGAGCCACTAATGAGTCTCATGGCCATGTTTTGGACTACTTCTAATGATGCTTTTTGAGTGTCGGTCAATGCAGGAAGTGTGGGTGCTGCATAATCAATGTGGGATCGAATTGCTTGTAGGTAAAACAGCCTTAGGAGGTTGTTGGATACTCCTTGTTTAAGGGAGGTCATGCGTTTCATGGCTGATAGACAATTTTTTGTCTTTTCTCTGAGGTAGGTTACTTCATTGGCTGCTGACAGGGTTTTGCTAATGATTACCCCATTGTACATGAATTGACTCACCCATTCGATGTCCTCACCTCTCAGTGTGAAGTTCTGAGGGTTTTGCGAGTGTTTTATAGCCATTGCTTTGGTTTTGTTGGTGTTGATCTTTAGGCCAAGATCCTTGCATTTGGCCTGGATCATGTCAAGTGCTTTTTGAGTGATATTTCTGGCATGAGCTTTATTTGGGCATACTATGCATATATCATCTGCATATATGAAAATTTCCACTCCTTTTGGGAGTTTTAAAGTGGCTAAGTTCTCCATTAGTAGATTGAAAAGGTAGGGGCTGAGTATGCCTCCTTGTGGTGTACCGTTTTCTAAGGGGATGAACTGATGATGAGCGTTAAAGTCACTGCAATAATTGAGTCTTCGTTGGAGGCTGCTGCAAAGAGTGCCTCGGCATCAATATATTTTGCTGGGGATTTGTATATGTTGTGGACTGTTAGCGTTGTGGCTAGGAGAGATATCTGGACACTAGGAGTCTCTGCCTCTGTCCCACAGTCTATGCTTGGTAGTAGTTTGGAGGGAATGCTGCTTTTAATCAGGGTAGTCAGTCCTCTTGTCGTTGGTGATTGATACTTTGTGTATACTTTGTATCCTGAGAACGTGAATGGTATGTTCTCATTAAGCAGAGTTTCTTGCAGTATGATAATGTCAGGGTTTTGCACTTAGGTTTGAGACTGGAGAAATGCAAGCTTGTTTCGAAGTCCAAAAATATTCCATTGGAGCACTTTTACTTGGGTGTTTTGGTTGTTGCAAGTGGTTGTATTAGGTCCATTTGCAGTAGGAACTATGAAGGGAATTCAGCTCCTAGTTCCTTGGCGGTGTTGTCAAACACGAAGTCATCCAATGACTCCTGTGTAAATTTGATTTTGTGGGATCGCAAGAAGTTACGAAGGATGTTGCTGATGGCTGCCAGCAGAGCATCCATGGGACAAGCAGAGAGGTCGTACTCACTGCTGTCAATGTTTAAGGATGTTTGGAGGGGCGTGAGGTGCTAGATTTGCTTGTGGCGGTGGAAGGTAGGTTAGGAAATTCTCTTAGGGAGTGGGAAATGTTGGGTGTGTGAGTGATCGGTGCAGAGGAGGATGGGTTGGGTTCTTGGTTGTTTTGGCTGGGTGACATTGGGAGAATTGGTTGGAGAGGTAAGTTTTAAAGGTGAGGGAGTGCGAGGAGTATGGGTTGGGGATCTTTTTGCTTTAGGAGGAGGTTTGGGAGGACGTTGAGGTTTAGGTGCTGGAGGGGGGGTTGGTAGAGAGGAAGGTTCAGGAATGGCATGTCTGGAAGGGTTAGGATTTTGTTGGGAGGTGTGGTTGGATGGTGTAGGGTTTTGTTTAGTTGGAGGTGGCTGCGTTCGACGCTGTTGACGTGGATGGAGGTTGTAGTGGCGGTCTGCTCCTTTGCGGTCTGCAATTCTCTGAAGTTTGTGGGGGCATCTATCATGCCAAGCATGATGGGATCCTCTGCCGTTAGGGCAGCGGGCGATGGTTTTGTGCCCTGCTTTATGCCTGGCAATACAGTAGGCGGTGGGGTGTTGTCTGCTGCTGCAAACCCCACAGATCTCCGGACCTGTACAGCGGGATTTGTGATGTCCAAACTTCTGACACCGGAAGCATCGAAGTGGCTCCTTGATGTACTCTTCGATGCGGAATGTGCCCCAAAGGCCAAAGGATAGGTGACGAAGGCGAGATCCCTTGTGGACGGCCTCCAATTTGTGGGATCTACCTCCGGGTTTCCCCTCACATCTCTTGACAGTGATGATGGAGGGATGTTGGATCACTGGTTCTAGTGGAAGGTCAAGGTCATAGACAACGATAATGGTTGTGGGCCTTTCGTTGATGTCCAGTTTTAGGACGGTTTCCTGTTGCTCAAGGTAGGTCTTTGTCTGCTCATCTTTAGCTGTTATGACCAGTTGTCCCGTGCGATTGGGACGTATGGTCATGCATGTTGAGGCGAGGATTGCTAGCCTCCATGGCTACTATGGCAGCATAGGATGTTATGCTGGGTCCTGGAATAAGCCTAAACTTGGAGTCTCCAGTTGCTGCTGTTTGTGAAGGTGGTTCTTGAGAAGGGTTATTCTCATTATGAACTTCTTCTTGGGTCGCTGGTGGGTGGTCCGGGGTCTGCACTGGGTGGTCCCTTGAAGTTCCAGGGACTAGTTCCGTTGCAGGAGACTGGGGGAGCTTTGTACGGCTCCTCAAAGTAAGGCATCTTGGTTTCTTAATCCTGCCTTTCTCCACTCTTGTTCGAGGGGATGAGGTGTGATAAGGGATGAACCTCTTTCTGCCATTGCAGAACACGATGGTGGTCTTCAGCTGTCGAACGATGTATACTGCAGGTGTCGTCTCAATAATGAAAAATAAAGAAAAAGAAATTTAAAAACTAAGTTAAGTTCTCTAAAATTGCGAACACTGAAATAACTCTACCAAAAATGCAGTGAAAATTTCAATTACTCGCTGGTTAAAGTCGATCCTTTCACTAGCTTGTTAGTGAAGAGGATGAGAATTCATTGGGGAGTGACGATTTATATAGAAAAGCAAAAAGGTGTTCCCAATTGCTTTACAGTTGTTATAATTGCTGGAAGGATTAGCCAAATTTACTTACATCCAGGTGCGTCTTCGAAATTGCTGAGCCGCTCGGAGGATGTCTTGACCTCTGATGCATATCTGGTGGTCGGTCTCCGTGGATTGTTTTCTTAATGATAGGGTTGAGAAGAGTATTGTCCACTGTGTCAGCTTTCCATTGGTCCCCGGATAAGTTCATTGTGTTTGATTGTTTTATGATGGCTGATTCCAGGATCTTCCTTCTGTACGGACAGGTACTCTTAAAAAGCAAAGACGACTTACTCCAGTTAATCTGGTGCCATAAATCTCTAAGGTGAACGAAAATCCCCGAGTTTTAATAGCCGTACCTAACAGGTTTTATATGTTCGGATAATCTTCTAGATAGCGAACGGCCCATTTGCCCAACATAAACTTTTTCACAAACCCCATATGGTACTTTATAAACGCCGGATTCTATATCTCTTTTATTTTGATAAATATTAATAAGGGCGCTTCCTATGGTCTTGGGATATGGAAAAACAATGGGGTTCTCAGTTTCTATATTATTTGTTATATTTTTAATACCTTCTATATGGGGAAGTTTTATCTTATTTTCAAAATATCATTGGTTAGTAACATCTTGATCTTTATAGTATAACGTGTTGGTTTTGTTAATGGACTTTTCTATGACGTACATCCGGTAGAATAGCTGAGCGAGTTGTTTACGAATGATTTAAAACTCTTTACTTAGGTAGGCTTAGGAACAGATTCTCAAACCTCTAATAAATAGTTTACAAGCTACTCCAATTTTTACAGAAATGTGATAACTAAAGAAATTAATGTAGGAAATAGAGAAAGTTGGTTTTCTATACCAAGTGAAATTGTACCCTGACGATTCCCTTATAATTAGTATGTCCAAAAAAGCTAATTTTCCATCTTTTTCCCATTCAGTTTTAAATTTTATGTTAGGGAGTAAGGAATTCAGATTATTGAAAAATATATTAAAATCTCCCCAGCTGTCATCCAAATATGTGGAAATGTCATCATCATATCGTTGCTAAACCATATTCGTAGGTTTAATTGTTGTTAACATTTCCCACTCCCTAAGAGAATTTCCTAACCTACCTTCCACCGCCACAAGCAAATCTAGCAACTCACGCCCCTCCAAACATCCTTAAACATTGACAGCAGTGAGTACGACCTCTCTGCTTGTCCCATGGATGCTCTGCTGGCAGCCATCAGCAACATCCTTCGTAACTTCTTGCGATCCCACAAAATCAAATTTACACAGGAGTCATTGGATGACTTCGTGTTTGACAACACCGCCAAGGAACTAGGAGCTGAATTCCCTTCATAGTTCCTACTGCAAATGGACCTAATACAACCACTTGCAACAACCAAAACACCCAAGTAAAAGTGCTCCAATGGAATATTTTTGGACTTCGAAACAAGCTTGCATTTCTCCAGTCTCAAACCTAAGTGCAAAACCCTGACATTATCATACTGCAAGAAACTCTGCTTAATGAGAACATACCATTCACGTTCTCAGGATACAAAGTATACACAAAGTATCAATCACCAACGACAAGAGGACTGACTACCCTGATTAAAAGCAGCATTCCCTCCAAACTACTACCAAGCATAGACTGTGGGACAGAGGCAGAGACTCCTAGTGTCCAGATATCTCTCCTAGCCACAACGCTAACAGTCCACAACATATACAAATCCCCAGCAAAATATATTGATGCCGAGGCACTCTTTGCAGCAGCCTCCAACGAAGACTCAATTATTGCAGTGACTTTAACGCTCATCATCAGTTCATCCCCTTAGAAAACGGTACACCACAAGGAGGCATACTCAGCCCCTACCTTTTCAATCTACTAATGGAGAACTTAGCCACTTTAAAACTCCCAAAAGGAGTGGAAATTTTCATATATGCAGATGATATATGCATAGTATGCCCAAATAAAGCTCATGCCAGAAATATCACTCAAAAAGCACTTGACATGATCCAGGCCAAATGCAAGGATCTTGGCCTAAAGATCAACACCAACAAAACCAAAGCAATGGCTATAAAACACTCGCAAAACCCTCAGAACTTCACACTGAGAGGTGAGGACATCGAATGGGTGAGTCAATTCATGTACAATGGGGTAATCATTAGCAAAACCCTGTCAGCAGCCAATGAAGTAACCTACCTCAGAGAAAAGACAAAAAATTGTCTATCAGCCATGAAACGCATGACCTCCCTTAAACAAGGAGTATCCAACAACCTCCTAAGGCTGTTTTACCTACAAGCAATTCGATCCCACATTGATTATGCAGCACCCACACTTCCTGCATTGACCGACACTCAAAAAGCATCATTAGAAGTAGTCCAAAACATGGCCATGAGACTCATTAGTGGCTCTCCAATGTGGACAAGACTCTACTTACTCAGAGCAGAAACTAACCTAATTCCCATGTCAGCCAGGATTGACATCAGGAATAACAGCATTATATTCAAGTCAATCATCGCAGACAGAAAAAGCCCACTCAACGAAAAAATAAAAAGGCTTCTACCTCTTGCTGAAGATCTAGATCCGCCCAGCTCCCATGCAAAGAAACTACTGGATACACTCAGAAGAAGGCAGATGCAAAACGAGGCTCACAAAATCAAGGGACAACAAATGCATGAATGCTACATCCCTCCTGCTCCTTGGGCATGTGATCCCATCAAATACAACTTCACTATCCTACCAGCAGCAAGCAAGGCTCTCTGCACACCAGAGCAACTAACTGCAGCTGCAAAAAATGCAATCAGGAACACACCTGCGCCTCACACCTATTATACAGATGGATCAGTTGACCGTGCAATCCCTGCAGCTGCTGCTGCAGTTATATCTACAGCAGGATATAAAGCAAACTGGAGACTTTCTAACCATGCCTCCACACTGCAAACTGAGCTAGTGGCCATTGCAAAAGCTCTAGAACACTACCAATCAACAAAACGGGAACACAACGATCCATACAGATTCCAGAGGAGCCACGTTGGCCCTCAGCAACAAGGAACCTACAGAGAAAGTGCACCTCATCACTGCAATGAAATTCTTAGCCCTGCTCCACCAAAGAAACAACAGGCAAGTCACCTTGAATTAGATTCCAAGTCATACAGGAATCTCTGGCAACGACGAGGCTGACCACCTAGCTAAATCGGCCTTAATGTGCCAAACTATTAGCATTACTCTGCAACAGTCATTAAAAACCATTCAAAATAAAATGGCTACCTACTGCAACATCCAAAAGACTAGTAAAGTAAGAAGAGCCTTCCTTGATGGCTCAAGATCTGCAAAGTGATACATTGAAGCTACAAACATACTACCACACCCAATTGCAAGACAAACACCTCGCCAGGACGCAGTAATCATCTGCAGACTGCGACTGGGATATCTATTCAACTGGCAAATCATCTTAGATAATGGCCAAGACCCTGCAGCACCGCATAGACCAATCAGACCATGCAAGTACTGTAATCAAGACACAGAAGAACCTTTACAGCACTATCTACAGCAATGTCAGGAAACAAGCATGCTTCGGCAGGATCTTAATCCCAACACTCCTGCTACTGCAACAGAAATTGTCAAGCATATCATTGACAATCATAATACCCTCTCAGCCTTTCTCCGGAGTTACCCTCCACCGAGATAACGTTGCAACAAAGTCAACGTAAAATCCAAGCGGCAATTAAAAGAAAAACCTTATTCTCTCTGCAATTTCTGTGCTGGGAGCAGGGGTGAATGCTGGCGGCTGTGGCCATATCTTTTTTTCCTCTCGGCTGGCAGCCCGATGTCGCAGAGCGGCCTGTGTTGCCTGTCTGGGTGTGTGGCCGGGGTCGTCGGCGGTCTTTTTGACTTCCAGCACATCTTTCTCTCCTCTCGGCTGGCAGCCCGATGTCGCACAGCGGCCTGTGTTGTCGGTCTGGGGGAGGGGGTGGGGTCGCGGGCGGTCTTTTTGACCTCCAGCATATCTTTCTCTCCTCTCAGATGGTAACCCAATGTCGCACAGCGGCCTGTTTTACCTTCTTCACCTTCAATCTCCCTTCCAAACCACCTTTGTTTGTCTCAAAAACGGAATCACAGGTAATCTTTATTTTTAAATTTTTTTTCTTTTCTTTTTATTATTTACAGGTACAGGAATTTTTTATTCCACCCTATCTCTACCACTAAAACCGCTATAATTCCTCTTTTTCAGGTATCTCCAACTCAGCTGAAATCTCACATTATCCCTCTATCTCACAACTCAAGCTTAAACCAAAATGAAGTTTTTTACTTCACCTATATCAACCTCTCTGACTACAAACTTTCAACTCCTTCCCGAGCTCTCCTACTTATCGGGACTTGCTGCTATAACTCGTTCTCTCTAACTCAGACTGGAGCCAGTGGGCTCATAGGAAGATATCCCACAGTCAATCACTCCTTTCTCAAACATCCCATCACCACCCAAAACCTATCCCAATATCCTCAAATAAATGTTGCAGAATATCCCCCACCCAACTACCTATTCCAATATATCCTACCCAAACACCTACGGGCACAATATATATATATATACCCATCCACACAAACATAGATTTATATATATATATATATAAATATATATATATATATATATATATATATAAATATATATATATATATATATATATACATAATTATATATACACATACACACACACACATATATATATATATATATATATATATATATATATATATATATATATATATATATATATACATATATATATATATATATATATACATATATATATATATATATATATATATATAGTTATATTTATATATATATATGTATATATATATATATAGTTATATTTATATATATATATATATATATATATATATAAATATGTACGTATATATATATATATATATATATATATATATATATATATATATATATATATATATATATATTTATATATATGTTTATATATAAATATATATGTATATATATATATATATATATATATATATATATATATATACATATTTATATACACACATGCACACACATGCACACACACACAAACATATATATATATATATATATATATATATATATATATATATATATATATATATTTATATTTATATACACACATATACGCATCTACACACATGCACACACACAGACACGAACGCACACACACACACACACACACACACACACACACATATATATATATATATATATATATATATATATGTATATATATATATATATATATATATATATATATATATATATATATATACATGTATGTGTGCTTGTGTATATACATTATATATGCACACATAAATATTGAAAGCATATTTCCTATTAACAATGTTTCTTAATTGAATTGCTACAGAACAATTCCACTTGATAGTTCTAACCGATTGCACCAATGCATTTTTTGTTTCAATATTTGCTTCAACTTTCGGAAATTTACTGAAGTGGTTATGATCCTTCTCTTGTATGCAGGATGAACTGAATAGGTGAATAGTGAATGGTGCGTAATCCCTTCCATATTCCAGACGATCATGAAGTTATCCAAATAAGATTAAAACGAGAGTAAAACTCGTACCACTATTCAGTCTTGGTATTTGTCTTAAGAAAAGGGAAAAGGGGGACTAGAAGTTGAATGAGAGAGAAAGAGAAAGGAGGGTAAATGAGAGGGGGAGAGTGAGGGAAAGGGAGAGGGAAAGAGAGTGAGGGGGTGAGTCAGTGACATGGAGAGGGAAAGATAGTGAGGGGAAGAGTGAGGTACATGGAGAGGGAAAGAGAGTGAGAGGGAGAGTGAGAATGAATATGAGGCGAGGCAGATGGATGAAGGTGGATATTCATCAGAATTTATTAGGATATTATCCCTATGTGTAGATTATTTATGATTTTTAAGCTATACACTATCTATTCAACTCTTTCAATGTTCGTTAAATTCCTATAACATTATACGAACAGCAAATTAACTTCCTTTTTTGAATTCGAAACTAACTTTAGGAGTTTTAATAACTATTACTTTATATAACAGCTATCAGTAGTACTATTACTGCGTTGTATTTTCATTTAAAACCGTAAATGTAATGCTTTTACTTGATTTTTAGGTTGAACTAGAATATTAATGTCTGTATATATCATGTATCCGGTACTAACTGTACAATAGAAATGAAATTCGCATGTAGATCCCAAAACCAGACATTGCCATAATAAATTAGGCTGTACATGATTATGAAAAATGGCAGCATAACCCAAGCCAAAAATTATCTCATACTTAAACAAAAGGTTAGTATATACCCTTTTTGATGCTTTCATTCTATTCCATTTCGTGAATAGTCAACCAACTACCAAAAATCTAATTTATTGACCCTATTCTGAAACACGGAGGAGGATTTCCCTAGAATCATTAATAACGCGAATCTAATAGAAATACGGATGGCATGTACAGAATAACCGTTACAATGAATTATACGAAGACGGTGACAACTCCAATAGATATATTTCATTGAATTGTAAAGGCCATTTTAGATGGATTTTAGCTATAAGCAGAATTTAGCATTAAATCCGTTTAAATAGACAATCACTTTCAAGGTTGATGGTAGATAACAACGCAAGACATTCACTACAGTCTTAAACTATCTACATAATGTAAAAAGTAACCTTCAGTTATATCAGTTATATCTTACTCTCTATGAATATTTTTAAACTAACCACGTCTCTCTCTCTCTCTCTCTCTCTCTCTCTCTCTCTCTCTCTCTCTCTCTCTCTCTCTCTGAAAAGGATTTGACTAACAAGACCAAAGGTTTATTTACAAAAGTATAAATAATAAAAAAAACAATCCTCCATGGATGAAAGTTTCAGGAATCAGCCTTGTTGTATTGTACTATTTTTACCCACTTGCAAAACAATGAAATAGTTAGGGTACTCTGCAACAGTCTCTATATCCTTCCAGAACAAAAAGATAAAGAAAATATTCTTGTGGAATTTTATCTCCTTATATTATTTCTATTTGGGAGCGTTTGAAATTAAAAGGGAAGATAGAATTTATGAATAAATTAATTGAAAGAAAGTGAGAGAAACACCAATTATCACTATGGTTTGTTGGTGTGCAAACGACGCCGTTTGAATGTTTTCATATTATTATCTCCTAACTGTGCGTCTATTTACATCCCAACTACGGGGATGCTCTTCATAGAACACACCCAAAAGAAAAGTATATTTAAAAATTTGAAAGCGAAATTTCCTTCCTGATGGGGTTTCTTGCAAACGTATCCGTGCGTTCTTGTCATAATGTTATACATGTGTAATAAGTAGAAATATAAGGAGTCTTCTTAATTCCCTTCTTATGAATACTGTGGAACTGATTTGTCTGGAATAACTTAATGTGGATCTCTTGTAACCCTGTTTAGGCTACTTGTGTTGAACCGTATGAAAAAAAGAAAAAAAAAGGTTTTTGAGACAATTGTTTGGAATAATTACGGGAAATAAAATAACAGTAAAATTCCAATAAGATGACATAAGTAAATTAAGCTTTTCAACATATATAGCACCTTCACTTAACCTATTGGTTTCCACTGCAATAAGAAAAAACGTAAAAAGTCTTTATTCAATGAAAAAGATAATTTATTACAAACTGCACACCGTATCCAATGATAATACATACCAAATGTACTTGTTCCAAGACATGGCTTAAACTATAGTGCACGAGCATTAAAGAATAACCACGCAAAATTCAGTCTGTCTTTGGATATCCGAGAGCCTTCGAAATGTAAAAGGTCAGAGATGAGAACTGCAAACATTTGGCCATTATTAAAGACATCCAAGTTCTATGGTGCAATAGCCTAGCTATTTGGAAGTGGGGGAATGCTGGTTACATAAGTGATAAAAAAGCCGAAATATTTGTTTGGAGGCAGTGAGAGTTTTATCCTGATATATCTTGAAAACAAAAACGCCTTTTTCTGTGCAGTTTTATTCCATTAGTTAGTATTAGAAGTTATATGATTTGAAATGGAAAAAATAGAGGAATCTAAACGTGTAGTTATCAATCGTGCTCACCCTGCATCGTTCAAGATAAGAACACCGAGAAGGAGAATGGAAAAAGAAAATAAACACACCACTGGTTAAGGAGGGCAGTTATAATGAAATCCTTCTGAATATTCAGTCAGCAGCAAAGTAAGCAATGGAAATAAAAGAATGCATGACAAACTGTAATTGTCATAGTAATAAAATAAAACCGGAGACGTGAAGACGCTCTGGTGCATAGACAACAATAGAAGAAAAGAAGAAACCGAGATGCAACAAAAGCATTAGGATAAAGGACCTTCCAAAACCAGACACCTTCATTACCCCCATAATTAAAAATAAATTTGCAAACTTATAAAAAAGATACAAAGAAGTGAATATGAAAAAAAGATATTTTAATAAAAAAAGAGAAGTATTCAAGGCTATTAGTGTAACTAAAAATTTACGTAAATGAGGTCCAACAGATTACTAAAATAAGGTCCGAGAGACTCGACCCAACCGTCGAGATGAATGGACAGCAGTTCCAGAGCTCCGTTATTTTAGCTTGTTTTGGAACTTTGGATGTACTGCTGGCGCCTCTTGTCTACTATAAAGCTAATGAATATGTAGGAAAGTGTGGTCATCGATGAAATTACGTATAAACTGTATATTTAGTATTCCAAAGTGAAAAATTAACTTCAACACCCTCCTGGGTTTTGAAAGTTTAGTCTTTGTACCGTGGGACTGTGCCTCATGGTTCCCTATCATGACGTGTGGCTATAGAGCCTTTGATTCAAGGGAATTATTCTATAAAATTATAATAAGACAGTGTTTGAACCAAGGAAAAAATTGCTTCTGCTTTAAGAAGAGTGAATTCTATTGGTTTAGTGTTATTGAACACATAGCCAAAGCAAGAGGATGTAAGTGCGGTATTGTTTGTTCAAATGGGTATTCGCCAGCAAGATCTGCAAGTAGTCATGTTTCTACGAGAAAAAGGTAATAGTCAAGTTAAGCAAAAAGGAGGTTTATGATCGTGTTGTCAAAGACTGCGAAGGAAAATGTGTCACAGGTAATACAGTTTCTTTGAAAGTAACAGACGAAAGGTCAATGCTTACCTTTGTTTCTATTAGAGAGTGTCCAGAGATGGAGGATGAGGCTCTAACGAATATTTTTCAACAGTATGGTATAGTGGAGGGCCTAAGACACAATGTCTATAACCAGGTTCCCTTTAAAGGTGCTTTAAGTGGTATAAGTACCGCCAAAATGTATGCCCAGAAGAATATTCCATCGAAAATTACTGTGAGTGGTTTTCAGATTCAGTGGCTGTATAGTGGTCAGAAAAGGACCTGTTTCAAGTGTGGTTCATAATCTCATGAAGCAAGAGAATGCTTGACAAGTCGATATGAAAGATCACATGTATTCGATACTAGAGATTTTCCTGCCTTAATACCAGTAAAAAGTAAAGTGTTTAATCAGCCTAGTAGCAGTAATGATGATGTTCGTAATGCTTCCTTGAACCCCGAAACTACAGATAAGCGACACGAGGTAATAGGTAAAGACAACAGGAATTTAACAATGAGCAGTATCAGTGAGGGATTGTCAAACGGGGACGAACATGGAAATCCACAGACACAAGTGAAAGAAACACAGTTGAACGAAACTAGCGAACCAGGGATAAAGATAATGGCAGTAGAAGCAGAGGTACACAAGGTTATGGCGGAACGTTATCAACAGGAAGAGGTAAGAGAAGAAGTGTTAAATACAACGGATAATAAAAGGTTACTAACGAATGTCCCGGAGATGGAATGGAAAAATTATGAATCACATGGTAAAGGCATTACTGATATTCAAACTACTAGTGTAGAAAGGGAAAGTATTTGTAACGTTAAGTGCGATGAGGATGGAAGTGTTATGAATCCACTGTTGAATTATTCTCAGTTATCTAAGATCCTTGATAATTTTCAGAATATGCAATATGGCACCGAACAAGCCATAACCCCCAACAGTGAGCCTGGATTAGGTAAACATAAACATAATAAGAACCATACCAATGGCAGTGAAGAAAAATCTCCTAAATTCGCTAGAATAAGCAGATAATTAAACTTTATTTTTTTTAATGGCTTCAATAGTGCCATCAATAAACATTTGTGGTTTAAATAAGCTTAACAAACAGATACAACTTAAGATGTCAGCTTCTCAATGTAAGATTGATGTATTGTTTATTCAATAACATAATATTAGAGATAAGAATAAGATAAGATATCCCAAGGAGAGTTTTGAAGTACTGCTGAATGCGCCAACTATTTTTAAAGGAGGCACTTGTTTTTTGTTTAATAAAATGTCTAATATTTCTGTAATATCAACAGAAAAAGATCAAACGGGTAGTATATTATCTGCGAGAATCCAACATAATGGCAGTCATTTATTCTTGCTGAATGTATATGCACCGTCAGGATCTTCTAAAAAGAAGGAAAGAAAGAGTTTGTTTTCTGATAACATTTTATATTACTTGAGATAAAATACTTCAAATCAAATTCTAGGTGGCGATTTTGATTGTGTACTCTCAGGGAGAGATGTGAGTATGGAAAACGAAAGATGTGTATCCAAAGCGCTTAAGTCTCCAGTAAAACCATTGGCTCTGAAGACGTATGGTTTTCGAAACACAATCTACCCTCGTATTCTTACTGTCGAGCTGATTATGGTTCCAGAATTGACCGTATATGAGTAAGTGATCTGTATAGTAACATAACACAGTGACAAAATATTCCATTATCTATGACAAATCATAAAATGCTATTAACCCATCTTTTTTATAGACAAACAGTGTAGAAAGGGGAGGGGATACTGGAATTGAAAACATCGTTACTGAATAGAAAAGATTTTGACGAGAACTCCAAGAAGTTTTGGTATTATTTGAAAAGGGAAAAGAGAAAATATCCCAATATCATGGAGTGGTGGGATGTTTTGTGAAGGCTGAAGTTAGATACGTTTTTGTTAGATTGTCCAAACAAGCATACCAGGAGAGATATGGCACATTAAATTTTTTACAAAGCCACTTAGATTTCTTAGCCAACAAGGCTTTAATTTGTAATATTAATATTAAACAATTAAAAGTCTATAAGAGATGAAATAAGTGAAGGTGTAAAAATTAGGTTAAAAAAAGAAGACAGGTTAAATGGTGAGTGACTGTCTGCTCATCTATTAGGGAAAGAGAACCCAGAGGAAGAAAAAATATTATTAGAGAATTGCGTTTGGAGAATAGTGGAATACTGCATAACACTGACGCTATTGCTCATCATGTAAAGCAGTATTAAAAAACTCTATTCTCTAAGCTAAATACAGACTCGAGGTTACAAGACCATTTTCCTATGTCTATTAGCAGCACCATAAACGAGGAAGACAACGAAGCGTAATGTGATATTGTAACTTTGAGAGAGGCATTAAATGCTTTAAAATCTAAAACACCAGGAGAGGAAGGGCTTCCATTGGAGTTTCACTTAAAAAGCTGGAATATTATCAAACCTGAGTTTACGGACGTGGTGAAGTATGCTTTAAACGTAAAATTTCAATTGGGCAGAGTCAAAAGAAAGGTATCATAAAAATGATTCACAAAGGTGGGGATATGCTATGTTTGAAGAACTGGAGACCTATTACATTGCTAAATTCTGACTATAAATATGTTTCAAAAATACTGGCAAACAGAATGATGAGTGTTTTAATTAAGGTTGTATCTGAAAAACAATTTTGTTCGGTGAAAGGAAGATCAATAATAAATTGTAACACACTAATCCGTGATATCATATATTATGCAAATGAAAATAATTTAAACGGAACTCTGATCAATCTGGACTGGAGTAAGGCCTTTGACAGGGTAAATCTAGATTTTATGTTCAAGACTTTATCACGAATTGGTTTCAGAGACGATTTTGTTATGAAAATGAGAATACCATATGACGGGAGCCCAAGTGCAGTTTGTAAAAATGGAATCATTAGTGACTATTTTCCTGTTGAACAATCGATACGTCAGGGCTGCCCTATATCAATGATAGCATATGCTTTATTCCAAGAATCACTGTATAGAACTATGAAACAAAATATAAGTATTTAACACTTAGAACTCCCAAATGCATCCCAGTGTTCTGTCATGGGGTTTGCGGTTGACAGTTAGGTGTTTGTTAGAACAACTGAGAGCATACAGGAAGTGTTTCATACAATAGCACAATTTGAGCAAGCTACAGGGGCAGAGCCAAATCATAAAAAAAACTTGTGTTATGGGACTGGGTAACTGGAAATATCGAAATGAATGGCCAGTTGAATGGTTGCAATATAAGAACAAATGCAATGTATGAGGGATGTTGTTATGCAATGATTATGAAGAAATGGTCAAAGGAAACTGGGATGAACTCATTACCCAGCTCCAGGTAAGAGTAAACATGCTCTTAAACTGATTTTTGTCTATATATAAAAAATCTGTCATTACTAATTCCTTAATCTTAAGTAGGGTGTGGTACATGTGCCACGTGTTTCCATTGGTAAATAGCAAAGAAAAAATCCTAGAACAAGCAATCTTTCGGTACTTGTGGTGTGGAACATATCAGCCAATTACGAGAGAATTCCTTTGTCTTCAAAAAGGGAAAGGAGGCATAGGTATAGTCAATGTGTATTACAAGGCAGCAGCTCTTTGTAACTAGCACATATTTGAAGATTATTCAATCAGATTGTTATGGAATGCAGGTTTATAATGCAAGAACATATGCCTATTGTATTGGAGAGATATCCACTCTTTAACTGGAAGGATATATGGAATAATGTATTGTGCAAATATGAGGACTCGTACCAGAGAAGTTTGATGTACAGATTTTTGTATGAATCATTAGCCACAAAAGAAAGGCTTAAGTACTGAATATCAGATATGATAATTTCTGTAACAAGTGTATGGAAGTAGAAAATCATTTACATGTAGTATATTTTTGTATGTATGTTAAAACCATCTGGGAGTGGTTTCAGACCTTAATTTTAGAAATATGTGTAGTGAAAATAGAACAACTAATAGAATTTTTGATGGACAGCACATGTAAAACCAAGAAACAGGTAAACACAGTAAAAGTTCTTCTCATTGAATATATAAATTGTGCATGGTATAACAGGGATGACAATGTATCTCCTTCAGAAAGAATTTCCGTGTTAAGATGTAGAATAAAATACACCAAGTGAGTCCTATCAAAATCATACGAAACAGAGAAACATCTTACCCGCCAATATGTTGAAAATATTTAACAAGCATACTGTGTCATTAAAGGTAAAAAAAAAAAATCTGTTTAGAGTACTTTGTAGTTTAAAGCAATGAAAGTCAATGTTTTCTGTTGTATTAAGTATTAAAAATAATGTAAAATGTATATTTTAAAGGTATCATATCTGTGTATATAGATACTTACAGATTATACTATGTAAATTTACTTATCAAAAAAAAAAAAAAAAAAAAAAAAAAGCTAAGTAATTACATGGGAATAGTGAGCTGTTGAATATCCACTTCTAATTCCTGCCTTCTCTCTTGGTTGATTAAAGTCTAGCCATATTTCTATTCAGCCAGATATGATTTTTGTAACTATTATATATATGTGTATATATATATATATATATATATATATATATGTATATATATATATATATATATATATATATATATATATATATATATATATATATATATATATATATATATATATATATACATATATATATGTATATATATATATATATATATATATATATATATATACATATACATATATATATATATATGTATATATATATATATATATATATATATATATATATATATATATATATAAATATATATATATATATATATATATATATATATACATTAACATATTTATATATATATATCTATATATTTATATATATCTATATATTCATATTTATACACACATACAAATATATATATATATATATATATATATATATATATATATATATATATATATGTAAATATGCATATATATATATATATATATATATATATATATATATATATATATATATATATATATTTACACCATAATTAAGCTAATTTTCTCCAGTCTTAGGTAAGGTTATAGCCTACGTACAATGGACTTTTGCTGTCTTAGATTTAAGAATTCTCTTGCTTGAAGTTACACCTAGCTCACTGTCCTATTTTTTTTTTTTTTTTTTTTTTTTCTAAGCTGTATGTTTGGCATGCTTGATGTAGGTCCATGGATGTTTTGCTTTTTCCTTCCAATAGTTTGCTTTTAACCGATATGGTCTTTATAATTTGGCAGCGGATTGCCATTCCTTGGGCAAAGAGAATGTATATATCAGGATTGAGTGACCTGCTTCTCATAAGTCTTACTATGATCGTGGATGTAATGAGATCGAGGTTATTAGAGTTTGTAACAGGCATAATAATTTTAATTTGCGTTCCATCTTTCTCAATCCCTACTAAGATTATTCTATATTTTACGAGAGGATAAGAGAATATGATAGAAAGACATCGTTCGTGATCTAAATGCTAAACATTGGGGATGATTGAAATCTACTTCTCTTACTGGTCGCAAAGGCTTCAGAGCTTTGTAAATTATCTCTGAATTAGACTATCAACAAATCATTAGTTTATCTGCCCTAAGGCCAGGTAACTGATTAGAACTAGTATAGATAAAGTTGATAACCCAAACGATACAGTTTCTTCCGTTTAAAACTAGTCTATATGGAAGCTTGATGACCAATTGACCAGTATTTCTATATTTTTCTTTATTGTTTAACAAAATATCTAATTGTAAATGTAAGATGGCTTGTCTCTTGGATGATTCTCTGTAGCACAAAATAAACATTAATGTTGTTCATGTTAATATTCTTCCTTAAATCAGTGTATTTTATAATACTACCATAATTATACTTAGTTTCTCTTAGTTCATTTAACCACTTCCTGGTTTAATGATTTCAACATTCATATTCATATTTTAATTACTGATTCGAATTAATCATAACGGTTTAATCATTAGAATTAACTGAAAACCAAATTTTTATTTTAAATCACAGCAGTCGGTCTGAGCTCAGGTAATAATTATGTTCGGGATAAATTAAACTAATTGGCTGAATCCGAATGCATTACACTAATTAGAGCAGGACAGAAAAAATCCTGGTGTATTTTAGAAATTATTAAAATAAAATTTTCACCCGCACAGAGACATCCATATATTACCATTATGAATAATATTCATTGAGTTACAAAAACATGAAATGATTTGATTTCAGTATCACGATTTAGTTATTATGGAGGCATAGATACAGAAGATAATTAATTAACGTTGGCAAAGAAGAAGACAATTGAATTTGTCATAGGTAGGGAATAAAAGTAATAGTTTTACGTCTTGTTTAATCTGAATAGAATAACTTTCTTATTCAATCTGACAAATTTTATTCTCGAAGTACAGTTATTTAATTGGGGGATAACATTATGATATTTCAATCTTTTATAAATGCAGATTTTATTTATTTTTTAAACATTATGTACATATATGGATATCCTTTGAACAGTAGCAATACCTTTTCTCAAACACATTATTAAACATAAATGAGCATGATCTACGATGAAGTCTCTCTTATTAACAACATTGGTTGGAGAAATTATTTTTCAAGAAATTACACTAGGTAAGGCAGCATATGTTAGGAAGATGAGCCAAAACCTTTTTTTTTTTCTTCTTTTTTTTTATAACAAATATTCTAAACACAATTAACAGATATTGTAGCACTTAGCATTACTATCAGGAAATATATACAGATGTCAAACGAAATTCAATGTATTTATATCTAGTATTTTCAGGCGTAAAGTACATTTTCTTAACTTTGAGTTCTATTTTTTTTAATGGTACTTTGTGTCAATGAAAGAACGTACCTGATCTGTTGATGGGAGTCTCATTGATATATTTTAACTATTAATGAACTTAGCCTTCGGCATATGACATCGGATTATCTGCACTAATTTCTTCATTAACATACATGGTGCTTGTATTAGCTCCAGTGAGAGCCCTTTTAAGACCATACCTTTAGGCGTAAATATTCGCTAAAACATAAATCGTAAAAGCACCTTCGCTAGTACACATACACACAAAAACAAACCAACTTAATTTATAAAATAGATTTAGTTATCAATAATAACAAAGCGCAAACCAGATAATTGAACCCCCAAAATTTATGCATACACTCTTTGATATTTACAGCGGACATGATCACAAGTCTCTCTTCATAGTTTACATATGGGAAGATCGATTCTTACATCTTTAACGATCTCAAGATGTTTCATGTTCATTATTAGTTGCATCTCATGTAGTTTATTTTTCCCAATTTCCTTTTCCCCAATTTCTTTTCTTCCTGTTGGAACGATTTGGCATAAAACATATTACCTTGTTTTTTCTTTTTCCAAATAGGAATTAGATAATAATAATAATAATAATAATAATA
>NC_090729.1:65388642-65403642 GCF_036898095.1 Palaemon carinicauda | reverse complement strand
AGCACTCTAACATTCACCTCTCTCACCACTCCATCAACATACAAGTTAAACAACCACGGCGACATCACACATCCCTGTCTCAGCCCCACTCTCACCGGAAACCAATCGCTCACCTCATTTCCTATTCTAACACATGCTTTACTACCTGTGTAGAAACTTTTCACTGCTTGCAACAACCTTCCACCAACTCCATATAACCTCATCACATTCCACATTGCTTCCCTATCAACTTTATCATATGCTTTCTCCAGATCCATAAACGCAACATACACCTCCTTACCTTCTGCTAAATATTTCTCGCATATCTGCCTAACTGTAAAAATCTGATTCATACAACCCCTACCTCTTCTAAAACCACTCTGTACTTCCAAGATTGCATTCTGTGTTTTATCCTTAATCCTATTAATCAGTATTCTACCATACACTTTTCCAACTACACTCAACAAACTAATACCTCTTGAATTACAACACTCATGCACATCTCCCTTACCCTTATATAGTGGTACAATACATGCACAGACCCAATCTACTGGTACCATTGACAACACAAAACACACATTAAACAATCTCACCAACCATTCAAGTACAGTCACACCCCCTTCCTTCAACATCTCAGCTTTCACACCATCCATACCCGATACTTTTCCTACTCTCGTTTCATCTAGTGCTCTCCTCACTTCCTCTATTGTAATCTCTCTCTCATTCTCATCTCCCATCACTGGCACCTCAACACCTGGAACCGCAATTATATCTGCCTCCCTATCATCATCAACATTCAGCAAACTTTCAAAATATTCCGCCCACCTTTTCCTTGCCTCCTCTCCTTTTAACAACCTTCCATTTCCATCTTTCACTGTCTCTTCAATTCTTGCGCCGGCCTTCCTTACTCTCTTCACTTCTTTCCAAAACTTCTTCTTATTCTCTTCATATGACTGACCCAGTCCCTGACCCCACCTCAGGTCAGCTGCCCTCTTTGCCTCACGTACCTTGCGCTTTACTTCCACCTTTTGCTCTCTATATTTTTCATACTTCTCTATACTATTACTCTGCAGCCATTCTTCAAAAGCCCTCTTTTTCTCTTCCACTTTTACCTTCACTCCTTCATTCCACCATTCACTGCCCTTCCTCATGCTGCCTCCAACAACCTTCTTGCCACATACATCACTTGCAATCCCAACAAAATTTTCTTTTGCTAACTTCCACTCCTCCTCTAAATTACCAGTTTCTCTTACTCTCACCTCGTCATATGCCATTTTCAACCTTTCCTGATATTTACTTTTTACCCCCGGTTTTATTAGCTCTTCAACCCTCACTAGCTCCCTTTTACATCCACCTACTCTATTCCCCACTCTTTTGCTACAACAAATTTTCCTTCCACCAAAAAATGATCAGACATACCGTTAGCCGTACCCCTAAACACGTGCACGTCTTTCAATCTTCCAAACATTCTTTTAGTTATCAACACATAATCCATTAATGCCCTTTCTACTACTCTTCCATTTGCCACTCTTACCCATATATACTTATTTTTATCTTTCTTTTTAAAAAAGCTAGCACTTATTACCATCTCTTGTTCAACACACATATCTACCAGTCTCTCACCACTCTCATTTTCACCTGGTATGCCATATTTCCCAATGACACCTTCTACCTCTCCAGCACCCACTCTAGCATTTAAGTCACCCATAACAACTACATAATTCCTTCTACCCAGTCCTTCTACACACCTAGTTAATTCATTCCAGAACTCATTCCGCTCTTCTTCACTTTTCTCACTACCTGGCCCATACGCACTGACAAACGCCCAACATTCTCTACCCAACCTAACCCTTACCCACATTAACCTAGATGATATCTCCTTCCATTCCACTACTTTACCTGACATCCATTCACTCAGCAATAAAGCCACACCCTCTCTCGCTCTTCCCCTTTCAATCCCAGACACTCTACCAGACATTTCACCAAACATCACTTCACCCTTTCCTTTCATCTTTGTCTCACACAAGGCCAATACATCCATCCTTCTACTTCTAAACATACTTCCAATCTCACATCTTTTACTCTCTATCGTACTACATCCACGCACATTCAAACACCCCAAAACTAGAGTGCGGGGAGCAGTCACTCTCCCCCCAGCTCCATCTCTTTGTTGCTGTCTCACAGGATTTTCTATACAGGAGAGGGGGTTCCCAGCCCCCTCGTCCCGTCCCCTTTAGTCGCCTCTTACGACACGCAGGGATAACGTTGGCGCTATTCTAATTGTTTTATGCCCCCGCGGCCACAGGCGGCATAAAAAAAAAAAAAGTAAGAAGGATCCCGTGTCTAATCGGTCATACGAGTTATAGTTTATTTTCGAAAGCTATCGCCAATTGGCTAATTCTGTATAGTCAAACAAATGTTTTCAAAAAAAAAAAAAAAAAAAAAAAAAAAGTAAGGAGGATCCAGTGTCTAATCGGTCGTACGAGTTATGGCTTATTTTCGAAAGCTTTCGCCAATTGGCTAATTCTGTATAGTCAAACAAATGTTTACAAAAATAAAGAAAGTAAGAAGGATCCAGTGTCTATTCAGAAATACAAGAAGTAACATAACCCATCATGGAGTTCGTCAAAAGTGAACGTGGAAAAATGAAGCTTATTTATGAAGGATACAACTATATGAAGCAGAAGGAATTGGCAAATAATGTTACATCTTATGAATGTGAAAAACGCCACCATAATAACTATAAAGCGAAAGTAAAAGTTTGTGAAAATGAAGTAGTTGGCTATGTAAATGATCACACCCATGCTGTTGACCAACCCCGCCGTGAAGTTTTGATAGTACAACAGGAAATAAAGGCTAAATCTATTGCTATCGAAGAGACTGCAGAGCAAATAATTTTTGAGATACATAGCTCAAAATTTAAAATTCTAGTATTTAAATCCCTTTTACATATTTCTGCAACCTATCTATATACAAATTTTAGTATATAATGTTATCTTTTTAAAACATGTTATTTTTAAATCATGTATTTTTTATTAACAATAATAAAACATTAGTTTTAATAGGTATTATGTATTTTTATTTTTTACACCATTGTCCAGTGGTTTTACAAGGGCAATTGTCCCGGGGGCAGTTTTCCTACGGGGGCAGTTGTCCCGGGGGCAGATGTCAGGGAGCAATTGTCCGAGGGGCAGTTGTCCGGGGGGCAGTTGTCCTGATCCCATATATATATATATATATATATATATATATATATATATATATATATATATATATATATATATATATATATATATATATATATATAAATATATATATATATATATATATATATATATATAAATTTATATATATATATATATATATATATATATATATATATATATATATATATATATATATATATATATATATATATATATATATATATATATATATATATATATATATATATATATATATATATATATATATATATATATACATATATATATATATATATATATATATATATATATATATATATATATATAGTCATTCTTGATAAAGAGACGTATGTCAACAAAGTTCAACAACTCTTAAACGATGTCACTACATATGAAAAGCTAACAAAAGATCCCCGTAACTCTATTGCTCCGGAGTTTTTCAAATCCGTAAGAAAAATCGGAAATAATAAAAAAGACATCGAGGTCTTAGAAAAATTCAAAGTCATGAACCCTTCGTTGCCATATTTTTACGGGCTCCCAAAAACTCACAAGGACGGTATTCCCTTACGCCCAATCGTCTCATGTAAAGGGTCATTTATATATAATATATCAAAAGGGTTAGCAGACTTGCTGTCTCCCTTTCTAGGGAGCTTTTCTTCAGCTCATATTAAGCATGCAGAGGATTTCATCCAGAAATTCAATAGATTAAATATCCCGGTAAACAATGTAAAACTCTTGAGTCCTGACGTAGAATCCCTATTTACAAAGGTCCCGATCAACGATGTACTAGGTTTCTTGAGGGAAAAATTAATCCCTTATGAAGATCACTTCCCCCTCGGTATTGAAAAAACAATTAAGTTAATTAAACTAAGCGTGTCAAATAACGTTTTCTCATCCAATGGAAATTTTTACAAACAGAAATTTGGTTGTAGTATGGGCAGCCCGTTATCTCCAATTTTAGCTAACCTCTACATGGAATACTTTGAAACAGAAATTTTAACAACATGTAAACCTACGAACATGGTTTGGCAACGCTATGTTGATGACATTTTCACATATTGGGATGATAGCTGGAAGATTTCAATATATTTTTAAATAATCTAAATTCCCTAGTCCCTAGCATAGAATTTAAAACTGAAGGGGAAAAATATCGAAAATTAGCTTTTTTGGACATACTAATTATAAGGGAATCGACGGGGTATAATTTCACTGTGTATAGAAAACCAACTTTCTCTATTTCCTATATTCATTTCTTTAGTTATCACAACAATTCTGTAAAAATTGGAGTAGCTTGCAATCTATTTCTTAGAGGTTTGAGAATCTGTTCCCCAGCCTACCTAAATAAAGAATTTGAAATCATTCGTAAACAACTCGCCCAGCTATTTTACCCGACGTATGTCATAGAAAAGGCCATCAACAAAGTCAACACGATATATTATAAAGATCATGATGTTACTAACCAAAGAGATTTTAAAAATAAGATAAAACTCCCATATATAGAAGGTATTAAAAATATAACAAATCATATCAAAACTGAGAACCCCTTTGTTTTTTCATATCCAAAGACCATAGGAAGCGCCCTTATTAATGTTTATCAAAATAAAAGAGATATAGAATCCAGCGTTTATAAAGTACCATGTGGGGATTGTGAAAAAGTCTACGTTGGGCAAACGGGCCGTTTGGTATCTCAAAGATTATCCGAACACAAAAGATCTGTTAGATATGGCTATGAAAACTCGGGGATTTTCGTTCACCTTAGGGATATAGGGCACCAGATTAACTAGAGTGAGTTGTCTTTGCTTTTTAAGAGTACCTGTCCGTACAGAGGGAAAATCCTGGAATCAGCCATCATAAATCAATCAAACACAATGAACCTATCTGGGGGCCAATGGAAAGCTGACACAGTGGACAATACTCTTCTCAACCCTATCATTAAGAAGATAATCCACGGAGAACCGACCACCAGACATGCATCAGAGGTCAAGACTTTCCTCCGAGCGGGCTCAACAATAAGAAGACGCACCTGGATGTAATTAAATTTGGCTAATCCTTCCAGCAATTATAACAACTATAGAACAATTGAACACACCCTTTTGCTTTCATATATAAACCATCACTCTCCACTGTACTCCTCTTTTCTACTTTACATCCTGAAGAAGGTCGATGTTTATTGACCGAAATATAGTGTGATTTATTCATATTTCCTGTGTTTCTTTTATGGGCCTTTTTGAAAAAACATGTTAAACTGTTCGATTACAGTTTATAAGTAAGACATATTAGCCCATCATGGAACCGCTTCGTTTTTTTTCCATATTTTCAGTTGGAATGCCGATATCAAGCATATATTCAGACGTTATGAATGACTAGTGCTGGGACTTTACTGGAAGAAAAAACCAGAAATGGTTTCTTGAAGAGTGTCTGCAAGAACAAGTTATACCAAAAATGTATGGCTTTTCACGCTGGATGTCAAACATCAGGACCCCTTTCCCTAATTCCTCCAGGACATTTCTACAAGAACGAATTAAGTCAGCAAATCATGACATCTATGTAACACGGAGGAATATAAGCGAATTGGGGGTATCTCTTCGTCTTCTATGCCGAGATGATGGTATGTACAGAGATCTTTCTTCATATGCGCTGACTGGTGCTATTAATAGTAATGTGACTCACTCCGAGAAATTGAATAATAAATTAGAAAGACTTATACGAAATAGTACATGGAATAATTTAGGATTGGAAAATAACGTTTTGAATTTATCGAACCGTCCACCTCACAGTTAATGAGCAAAACAGCTCTGAATCTAGGTATCTCTTTTGCTATGAAACCCCGGACGGGAAAGTCATTTTGATTATGTGGTGGCCTTCGATAAACATTTCTCTAAAAACAATTTTGAAAAAAGATGAAACTTGCCTAAAAGGAATCTTGTTAAATGCATTAGAACAAAATAACAGTAAAAATTCCCGCTTCCCAGAAGGTTTCATAATGCAATTTTTTCATTAAACAAAACCGATAATATCATCATCACAAAAATCGGATAAAGAACGGAAAAATAGTCATTCATGATACAGAGACGTATGTCAACAAAGTTCAACAACTCTTAAACGATGACACTACATATGAAAAGCTAACAAAAGATCCCCGTAACTCTATTGCTCCGGAGTTTTTCAAATCCGTAAGAAAAATCGGAAATAATAAAAAAGACATCGAGGTCTTAGAAAAATTCTAAGTCATGAACCCATCGTTGCCATATTCTTACGGGCTCCCAAAAACTCACAAGGACGGTATTCCCTTACGCCCAATCGTCTCATGTAAAGGGTCATTTATATATAATATATCAAAATGGTTAGCAGACTTGCTGTCTCCCTTTCTAGGGAGCTTTTCTTCAGCTCATATTAAGCATGCAGAGGATTTCATCCAGAAATTCAATAGATTAAATATCCCGGTAAACAATGTAAAACTCTTGAGTCCTGACGTAGAATCCCTATTTACAAAGGTCCCGATCAACGATGTACTAGGTTTCTTGAGGGAAAAATTAATCCTTTATGAAGATCACTTCCCCCTCGGTATTAAAAAAACAATTAAGTTAATTAAACTACACGTTTTCTCATCCAATGGAAATTTTTACAAACAGAAATTTGGTTGTAGTATGGGCAGCCCGTTATCTCCAATTTTAGCTAACCTCTACATGGAATACTTTGAAACAGAAATTTTAACAACAATTAAACCTACGAACATGGTTTGGCAACGCTATGTTGATGACATTTTCACATATTGGGATGATAGCTGGGGAGATTTCAATATATTTTTCAATAATCTAAATTCCCTAGTCCCTAGCATAAAATTTAAAATTGAATGGGAAAAAGGTGGAAAATTAGCTTTTTTGGACATATTAATTATAAGGGAATCGACGGGGTATTGTGACGGGCCGAGAGAGGAGTTGTGAAATCAAAGGCAGATTAGAAACGACTGAGTTATATTGTTGTGGAACACTCTCCTTATATACAAAAACTCAAGGCAACAGGACATGACAAGTTCACAAGACAGACAATATCACAGAGGAAAAAACAGACAGGAATTTCATGTTCGTTTTAGTGCGAGGGAGGAGCGAAGATACAAGCATAATATATACAAAAGGAATTATGTACAATTGTGTGAAACACGGTTGGTATATGGCTCCCCCCCCCCCTAAAAATGACATACTGTACATGTTAAATAGGGCGCCCTGATCTAGAGAGGCGAACTGTAGGCGGGTCATCTGGCAGAAGATAAGCAGGTTTTAGACGATCAATGGAGACCCAGTCTTCTTTGCCCCGAATGTTTAGGAGGAATGCTTTCGGACTGCGTCGGATCACAAGGAAAGGTCCCGTTTAAGGGGGCGTTAACGGTGGCTTGCTGGTGTCGTTGCGCAGGAAGACGTGCGTTGCAGAGTGCAAGTCCGTTTGTATGTGATGCTTCGCTGGGGGCTTGTAAGTCTGGCGGCACGGAGTAAATTTTCCCACGACGTGACGTATGCGCTGGAGATCGTCGGAGGAGGTTGTAGAGGGAAAAAACTCGGCAGGGACGACCAACGGGTCCCCATACACCATTTCGGCTGCCGAGATGTCGAGGGCGTCTTTAGGAGTGGTCCTTAGTCCAAGGAGGACCCAGAGAAGCTGAGTAAACCAGTTGCAATCCTTGCAGCGGGACATCAAAGCTGCTTTGAGGGTGCGATGAAAACGTTCAACCATTCCATTGGCAGCGGGGTTGTAGGCCGTTGTCTGATGTAGGGTGATGCCCAGGAGATTCGCTAATGACGTCCATAATTGAGAGGTGAAAGTGGTTACCCTGTCAGAAGTAATATGCTCAGGGATACCGAATCTTGAAATCCATCCAGAAAGTAAGATAGATATACATGAGGTGGACGTTGCAGTTTCCATGGGAATGGCTTCAGGCCAACGAGTGGAGCGGTCGATGACGGTAAACAGGTAACTATGTCCTTGTGATGTGGGTAGGGGGCCTACAACGTCGACGTGAATGTGTGCGAAACGACGCTGAGGTTGAGGAAAGGTGCCCACTCCTGAATCCGTGTGTCGATGTACTTTGGAAGTTTGGCAAGAAGTACAGGCACGGACCCAATCCTTAGCATCCTTAGAAATGCCGTGCCAAATGAACTTTGCCTTCAGCAGCTGTGCAGTAGAACGGCACGAGGGATGTGAAAGGCCGTGGATAAAATCAAACACCTGTCGGCGCATGGGAGCAGGAATCCAAGGTCGCGGTCTACCAGTACTGACGTCACAGAGGAGGGTGGTGTTGGAGTTTTCGAGGGGAAAATCCTCCCAACAGAGGGACGTGCAGGATGTCCTACAAGCTTGATACTCTGGATCCTGTCGTTGGGCTTCAGCCAGGGCGATGTAATCCAATCCCAGTTGAACGGCAGCCAACGTGTTTCTTGACAGGGCATCGGCCACGGGATTCATTTTCCCAGGGACGTATTGGAGGGTGCAATTGTATTCAGCCACGGCGGAGAGATGTCGGCGTTGAAGGGCGGACCAGGCGTCAGACTGTCGAGTGAAGGCGTGCACCAGAGGCATGTGGTCTGTGCGAATGACGAAGGGCGTACCTTCTAAGAAATGGCGAAAGTGACGGACAGCCAAGTGCACCGCCAGCAATTCTCGATTGAAGGTAGAATAACCCGATTCTGCCTTGGACAGTTTTCTGCTGAAGAAGGCCAATGGGCGGGGCGAGCCTTTGACCACCTGCTCGAGTACTGCACCAATAGCGACGTCGCTGGCATCGGTGGAGAGAAGGAGAGGGGCGTGTGGGATAGGAAAAGTGAGAGCCGCAGTAGTTGATAGGGCCTTATTTGCATTGCAGAAGGCCGCTTCTTGAAGGGGACCCCACTTCAAGTCCTTTGGCTTGCCCTTGAGGGAGGCGTAGAGGGGAGCAAGAGTGGCGGCAATGGCTGGCAGAAAGCGGTGATAATAGTTGATCATGCCCAAGAATTCCTGCAGAGCTTTGACGGTCGAGGGCGCGGGGAAATTCTGAACGGCTGCTACCTTCTCAGGGAGGGGATGGACTCCTTCAGGAGTGATACGGTGCCCTAAGAACGACACTTCGTTGGCGCCAAAGGTACACTTGTCGTACCGGACTACAAGGCCGTTTTGTTGCAGGCGGTCGAGCACGATGCGCAGGTGACGGAGGTGTTCCTCTTTTGAGGAGGAGAACACAAGTATGTCGTCCACATAACATACACAGAAAGGGAGGTCCCATAAGATGCCATCCATGAGACGTTGAAACGTTGCCCCAGCATTACGAAGGCCAAAACAGGGTAGTAATTGAAAGTGTATGTGCCAAACGAAGTGGTGATGGCAGTCTTGGTGATGTCTTCTGGGTTCATAGGCACCTGATAATACCCCTTCAGGAGGTCGAGCGTAGAGAAAACCTTTGCTTTGTGCAGGTAGGAGGTTACATCGGCAATGTTTGGGAGGGGGTAGTGATCCGGTTCTGTTTGCATGTTCAGGCGCCTGTAATCCCCGCACGGACGGAGGGAGCCGTCTTTCTTCAGAACGATGTGTAAGGGTGACGACCATGGGCTGGAGGCCTTTGGCAAAGGCCCATTTTCTCCATTTCGGCGAATGTCTGTTTGGCGGCTACCAATCGTTCCGGTGCCAGACGTCTGAATTTTGCAAATACTGGGGGTCCCGTCGTCTTGATATGGTGATAAATACCGTGCTTGGCAGGAACCGTGGGCGTATGGCGAAGTTCTGGACGGAAAACTTCCGGGTACGACGTGAGGAGGTGGGCGTAGGCATCCGTGGGTGCGCTGATGTGGAGAGCGAGGTTAGAGGGGGCGGGTTGAAGAGGTGTCGACAAGTACGAGTCTGCGTTGACCAATCGTCGGTGGGCGACATCGACCAGAAGGTGGAAATGAGAGAAGAAATCCACACCGAGGATTGGCATTGTGACGTCAGCAACGAGAAACTTCCAATTGAATTTACCGTTTCCGAACGATAATGTGAGGCTCTCGTAACCGTAGGTGGGTATTGCAGATCCGTTGGCAGCTACTAAGCGGACATCGGCAGATGTAGACAGACTACGTTGTGCCTTGAAGAGTTTCCTTGGCAAAAGAGAACGACAAGCACCCGTGTCTACCAAAAATCGCGTGACCGTTCCTGCGTCCTGTACAAAGAAAAGATTAGAAACATGGGAGGCCACCGCCACAAGCGATGGCCTACTTACACGTTTTTTGGCCACTGACAATCTTTGGCTCATTTCTTCGCTGTTGCCCCGAATCTGAAGTGGTAGTAGCAAAACTGCGGTGGATGGGAGGTAGTAAGTGGCTGTAGAAGTCGTTCGTTGGGGCGCGAGCGATTGGTGGGTGGTGGGCGGCTTTGTCGCCGCTCCGGCACGTCACGGGGTAGGCTTTTATTTCCTATGGCATTCATGTCAGCTTCGGTTGACGTTGAATAGGCATCCTCGTTGTCAGGGGTGGAGGCGTTGATGGAGGTCTTGAAGTGGCTGTCCATAAGGGCGTCGGCTTTGGTCATCAAGTCCTTTATGGGTAAACTATCGACATCGGGTATGGCAGCGCGCACAGGTTCAGGTAAACGGCGTATCCAAAGGGCACGGAGTAGGTTCACCTCACGAGGAGAGCCGTCTGCGGCAGGTTGAAGGCGAGCGATACTGGTCATTTCCCTGAGGGCAAGCGAAGCCCTTTGGTCCCCCAACGGTTGTTGCGAGAGCTGAAAAAGCTTTGTTATACGGGCAGCTGGCGACGGCGAGTACTGCTGCAGAAGGTATGATTTGAGGTCGTCATACGCTATTGGGGTGTCTCCTTGTTCACAAAGCCAGTCGGATATTTCTGGGAAGGTGTCCTCGGGTATCGCTGTGAGAACATAATCCGCTTTGGTGGTTGAGCGAGTCACGCCCCTGATACGAAACTGGACTTCTGCGCGCTGAAACCAAGCAAACGCCTCTCCGCTGGCAAACGATGAAAGTTTGAATGGAGCGGCCGCAGCACCAACTGCCGTAGAGTCCGCCATAGTACTACCAACGATGAAGGGGCGAGGGGGTGGGGGTGGAAGGCGGTGGGAGAGAGTCGACTTCCGGGGTCACCAATGTGACGGGCCGAGAGAGGAGTTGAGAAATCTAAGCCAGATTGGAAACGACTGAGTTATATTGTTGTGGAACACTCTCCTTATATACAAAAACTCAAGGCAACAGGACCTGACAAGTTCACAAGACAGACAATATCACAGAGGAAAAACCAGACAGTAATTTTCATGTTCGTTTTAGTGCGAGGGAGGAGCGAAGATACAAGCATAATATATACAAAAGGAATTATGTACAATTGTGTGAAACACGGTTGGTAAAGTATAATTTCACTGTGTATAGAAAACCAACTTTCTCTATTTCCTACATTCATTTCTTTAGTTATCACGACATTTCTGTAAAAATTGGAGTAGTTTGCAATCTATTTCTATGAGGTTTGAGAATCTGTTCCCCAGCCTAACTAAATAAAGAATTTGAAATCATTCGTAATCAACTCGCCCAGCTATTCTACCCGACGTATGTCATAGAAAAGGCCATCAACAAAGCCAACACGATATATTATAAAGATCATGATGTTACTAACCAAAGAGATTTTAAAAATAAGATAAAACTCCCATATATAGAAGGTATTAAAAATATAACAAATCCTATCAAAACTGAGAACCTTTTTGTTTTTTCATATCCAAAGACCATAGGAAGCGCCCTTATTAATGTTTATCAAAATAAAAGAGATATAGAATCCGGCGTTTATAAAGTACCATGTGGGGATTGTGAAAAAGTCTACGTTGGGCAAACGGGCCGTTCGCTATCTCAAAGATTATCCGAACACAAAAGATCTGTTAGATATGGCTATGAAAACTCGGGGATTTTCGTTCACCTTAGGGATTTAGGGCACCAGATTAACTGGAGTGAGTCGTCTTTGCTTTTTAAGAGTACCTGTCCGTACAGAAGGAAAATCCTGGAATCAGCCATCATAAATCAATCAAACACAATGAACCTATCTGGGGGCCAATGGAAAGCTGACACAGTGGACAATACTCTTCTCAACCCTATCATTAAGAAGATAATCCACGGAGACCGAACACCAGACATGCATCAGAGGTCAAGACTTCCTCCGAGCGGCTCAACAATAAGAAGACGCACCTGGATGTAATTAAATTTGGCTAATCCTTCCAGCAATTATAACAACTATAGAACAATTGAACACACCCTTTTGCTTTCATATATAAACCGTCACTCTCGACTGTATTCCTCATTTTTACTTTACATCCTGAAGACGGTCGATGTTTATTGACCGAAATATAGTGTGATTTATTCATATTTCCTGTGTTTCTTTTATGGGCCTTTTTGAAAAAACATGTTAAACTGTTCGATTACAGTTATAAGTAAGACATATTAGCCCATCATGGAACCCCTTCATTTTTTCCATATCTTCAGTTGGAATGCCGATATCAAGCATATATTCAGACGTTATGAACGACTAGTGCAGGGACTTCACCGGAGGAAAAACCAGAAATGGTTTCTTGAAAAGTGTCTGCAAGAACAAGTTATACCAAAAATGTATGGCTCTTCACGCTGGACATCAACATCGGACCCCTTTCCTAATTCCTCCAGGATATTTCTACAAGAACGAATTAAGTCAGCAAATCATGACATCTCTGTAACACGGAGGAATATAAGCAAATTGGGAGTATCTCTTCGTCTTCTATGCCGAGATGATGGTATGTACAGAGATCTTTCTTCATAAGTGCTGACTGGTGCTATTAATAGTAATGTGACTCACTCCGAGAAATTGAATAATAAATAAGAAAGACTCATACGAAATAGTACATGGAATAATTTAGGATTGGAAAATAACGTTTTGAATTTATCGAACCGTCCACTCACAGTTAATGAGCAAACAGCTCTGAATCTAGGTATCTCTTTTGCTATGAAACCCGGACGGGAAAGTCATTTTGATTATGTGGTGGCCTTCGATAAACATTTCTCTAAAAACAATTTTGAAAAAGATGAAACTTGCCTAAAAGGAATCTTGTTAAATGCATTAGAACAAAATAACAGTAAAAATCCGCTTCCCAGAAGGTTTCATAATGCAATTTTTTCATCAAACAAAACCGATAATATCATCATCACAAAATCGGATAAAGACGGAAAAATAGTCATTCTTGATACAGAGACGTATGTCAACAAAGTTCAACAACTCTTAAACGATGACACTACATATGAAAAGCTAACAAAAGATCCCCGTAACTCTATTGCTCCGGAGTTTCTCAAATCCGTAAGAAAAATCGGAAATAATAAAAAAGACATCGAGGTCTTAGAAAAATTCAAAGTCATGAACCCTTCGTTGCCATATTATTACGGGCTCCCAAAAACTCACAAGGACGGTATTCCCTTACGCCTAATTGTCTCATGTAAAGGGTCATTTATATATAATATATGAAAATAGTTAGCAGACTTGCTGTCTCCCTTTCTAGGAAGCTTTTCTTCAGCTCATATTAAGCATGCAGAGGACTTCATCCAGAAATTCAATAGATTAAATATCCCGGTAAATAATGTAAAACTCTTGAGTCTTGACGTAAAATCCCTATTTACAAAGGTTCCGATCAACGATGTACTAGGTTTCTTGAGGGAAAAAATAATCCCTTATGAAGATCACTTCCCCCTTGGTATTGAGAAAACAATTAAGTTAATTAAACTAAGCATGTCAAATAACGTTTTCTCTTTCAATGGAAATTTTTACAAACAGAAATTTGGTTGTAGTATGGGCAGCCCGTTATCTCCAATTTTAGCTAACCTCTACATGGAATACTTTGAAACAGAAATTTTAACAACAATTAAACCTTCGAACATGGTTTGGCAACGCTATGTTGATGACATTTTCACATATTGGGATGATATCTGGGGAGATTTAAATATATTTTTCAATAATCTAAATTCCCTAGTCCCTAGCATAAAATTTAAAACTGAATGGGAAAAAGATGGAAAATTAGCCTTTTTGGACTTACTAATTAAAAGGGAATCGACGGGGTATAATTTCACTGTGTGTAGAAAACCAACTTTCTCTATTTCCTACATTCATTTATTTAGTTATCACGACATTTCTGTTAAAATTGGAGTAGCTTGCAATCTATTTCTTAGAGGTTTGAGAATCTGTTCCCCAGCCTACCTAAATAAAGAATTTGAAATCATTCGTAAACAACTCGCCCAGCTATTCTACCCGACGTATGTCATAGAAAAGGCCATCAACAAAGCCAACACGATATATTATAAAGATCATGATGTTTTATTTTAAAAATAAGATAAAACTCCCACATATAGAAGGTATTAAAAAATATAACAAATCATATCAAAACTGAGAACCCATTAGTTTTTTCATATCCAAAGACCATAGGAAGCGCCCTTATTAATGTTTATCAAAATAAAAGAGATATAGAATCCAGCGTTTATAAAGTACCATGTGGGGATTGTGAAAAAGTCTACGCTGGGCAAACGAGCCGTTCGCTATCTCAAAGATTATCCAAACACAAAAGATCTCTTAGATATGGCTATGAAAACTCAGGGATTTTCGTTCACCTTAGGGATTTGGTGCACCAGATTAACTGGAGTGAGTTGTCTTTGCTTTTTAAGAGTACCTGTCCGTACAGAGGGAAAATCCTGGAATCAGCCATCATAAATCAATCAAACACAATGAACCTATCTGGGGGCCAATGGAAAACTGACACAGTGGACAATACTCTTCTCAACCCTATCATTAAGAAGATAATCCACGGAGACCGACCA
>NC_090729.1:65381142-65383642 GCF_036898095.1 Palaemon carinicauda | reverse complement strand
CGTCTGTATATACAATATGAACATTATCGCTGAGAGCAATTCATTTGTTCTTACTCATAGATTTTGAAGGCAAAAAGAGCTTATCACATATATCGATAACGGGTAATACACTTATGCCATTAGAATATGGATGACTACAGAAATTCTCGAGCAATTGAATTTACCTGAGGCTCCTTTTATCTGAATCTGATGTACCAGGATTTCATTGTGCAATAATGTGTATTCCTTGACGGATACATTCAGTTAACAACGGACTAGAAATATTAAATTGGACATGAAGAATGAAAAACAATAAGTCTTGCAAAGTGAATGCCATTAATCCCCGGCAAGGTATGAATGGTGATTTGCTTAGCATTACATGTTTCCCATATTCTCAGGAAAGGGGTATGAATGATCTCATAGTATTAGTTTTGATATGATGATGACACACCTCAATCCTTCTCTTCCTGTATGTCAACTGCTTGGACTTAACTTTCAATATTATTCTATAAAGAACTTTTACTATATCGCTATTTTTCTCTGAATATCACATGCAAGTTATCAGGAAGTTTTATAATATATGTAAAGCAACATTCCGTAATTTAAATGAGCTGCTGACCTTCTCATTTTTTCGAGCATTTTTGAAATGGATTTTGAACAATAATGATCTCTCTCTCTCTCTCTCTCTCTCTCTCTCTCTCTCTCTCTCTCTCTCTCTCTCTCTCTCTCTCTCTCTCTCTCTCTCTCTCTCTCTCTCTCGTGTATATATATATATATATATATATATATATATATATATATATATATATATATATATATATATGTATGTATGTATGTTTATATGTGTATATATATATATATATATATATATATATATATATATATATATATATATATATATATAGATATATATATATATATATATATATATATATATATATATATATACTTTAATTATTTGAAATGATATCAAAATCTTATAAGAGTACGACAAAGTAGATCAGGCTGCCAGTCTTCAGTATTACCGAAACCAATTTATGACCTGGAGTCCAAATTTGAGAACAAACCTCTCTTGTTATAACAAAATAGGTTTCCTTGTAGGATTGGCCCAAGCAATTACCATACTTGTTTCCATCTTCACTTGTGATTTCCTTTCAGCCTGATCTAAAATTAAGTCCAAATATATTAAGGAATAATAATTAGTGAATAAAATGGAATCTAACAACTCCCTATGGTGATTATTGAAATATCTAACATATACAAGGGAAGTCTTCCTATCATCTTGTATCCCGGTTATAATGGTAAAAAGCAAAGCGGAGAAACAAATATTTACTTCTGAATTCCAATGTATAAAACATGCTGAAGTTTTTATTCCCGCTCAATCCAATGACATCCACATATATAAGTGGACATATGAAAATCAGGATACTTTCTCCTTAGATGACCCTCCATCTTCTCTTCCCTAGAAAGGGATTTCCGTTTCAAAGTTGTTGAATTCTGAAAATCTGATGATAGTAGCTCAGACGAGTGACTCTTCTGAAGACCGAGCATGATTATATATCCAACTGTGTGAAGGCAACTGTAAACACTTATATGATTCACAAAATTACACTCAGGGAACCTAAGATGTGCAGCCCTTGAATTTTGCTGCATATAATCAGACAGAAAAAAAAAATCAAGAAAGCTTTTATCATCCTTAAAAACAAACTTAACAATAGTTATAACAACAACTCAGAGTTGGAATGAAAAATTGTAGCATAAAATTCTTAGACATAGTGAGGCCGTAACACCATGCAGCTATTAAGAACATGCCTGATGGTATTTGAACGTGAGAGAAAAGAAAATTATCCTTAAGAACATGCCTGATGGTATTTGAACGTGAGAGAAAAGAAAATTATCCAATTTCGCTTTAAGAGAAGAAAAGGGATTTTACATTGTCAATTCATGAAAAATATATTACTGACATTGATGACAACAGTAGAAATAGAAGGAAAAACGTGATGAGGTATTCCAATAGTTAATATATTGACTCATTTTCGGTAAAAAGGGGTAAATTATAAATGCAATATAACGAATGAATTATATCAAAGTCTAAAGTAGAACTCTGATTATTTCGGAGTATATTTCGAGTTGGGAAGCAAATGGCATTGGGAATTCCAATATTTGTCCTCTTCATAAGAAATTTACACAAGCATTTCATCCTAAGACAATTCTCTCAGTTACGTTTGGTGTGAGTAACGAAGCATCGTTGAAATATTTGTATAATATGAAAATTAGTAGACAAACAAAGAGTTATGATGAATTTATTGTGATTTTTTTGAATATATAGGATTTCGTTTTTATTATGGCAAAAAGGTGTGTAAAAGAAAAGTTAATATTTTTCTAAGGCTTTTATGCAATTTCAAATCTGTTAAGAAAATGTGTTCGTAGCATATTCTGAAAAAGTCTCTGGTAACTGCTCAATTTTTATGTTGTAATAACTTACACAATAAATTTAATTCATTTCTTGCTGTTAGCAACA
>NC_090729.1:65353642-65371142 GCF_036898095.1 Palaemon carinicauda | reverse complement strand
ACTCTTGATGCAGTGGGATTTTGAGATCAATAATCAAATACAAAGTAAAATAGTAAATAGATAGGATTATTTTTAGAATACTTATAGAAATAAACCTAAGATCGATAACCTGATAAAAGTAAATCACAGAACAGGAATCGAATATAATTTCAGTTACTCAAACCAATGATACGGAAATGATATCAGATGATTCCAAGATAATTGACAAGTAATGAATCGGCATGTCTGTATTAGATAATAGAAAATAACCTCCTAGAGAGAGAGAGAGAGAGAGAGAGAGAGAGAGAGAGAGAGAGAGAGAGAGAGAGGGGGGGGGGAATTTTCAGTAAATTTACGAAACCCTCCTCTCCACACACGACTTCTTGAATGGCGAATTTGTAATATGATAGCCAGCTTTACCTTTCCTTTTTGTATGTATATTTATAGATCAAAAGGAAATTTTTTTTATTGTTACCTTTGACCCATATTAGTCATATATATATATATATATATATATATATATATATATATATATATATATATATATATATATATATATATATATATATATATATATATATATGTATGTGTATATATATAAATATATATATATATATATATATATATATATATATATATATATATATATATATATATATATATAAGCATATGTATAACTTGTAGCTTTTTGTTATGGAATGGTAGCCATTGGTAGATAATATCTATGTTTATTTTTTTTTTCAAACGAGTAAAGAACAAAAGGTTACCAAAATTAAAACCAATATGGGCTCAAAGATAACGATAAAAAACTCTTCCTTTTAATCTGTAAGTATACATAAAAAAGGGCCTTGCTTAGATTTCCCCAGTGGTCTCTATCTTGAGCTTTTAATTCAAAACATCCCCATTCATCATCTCCTACTTCATACTTCATAGTCATCAGCCATGTAGGTTTGGGCCTTCAAATTTTTCTAGTGCCTGTGGAGCACAGATGAACATTTGGTGAAATAATCTCTCTCGGGGAGTGGGGAAAGCATTTCCAAACCGTCTCTATCTACCCCTCATGATGATCTCATCCACAAATGGCACTCGAGTAATCAATCTAATTGTTTCATTTCTAATCCTGTCCTACCATTTAACTCCCAATATTTTTCAGAGACCTTTGTTCTTAAATTTACTAAATCTATTGGATATTGTTTCATTGTCATGCCATGACTCAAGTCATTAGAGTAACACCGATCTCGCTAAACTGATATAAAGTCTCCTTTTTAATGTAATGTCAGGCGATTTGCTTTCCAAATTTTACTTAACCCAGCCATTATCTGTTTATCCTTTTTAAATAATTCAATAAACTCTAATTATAAAGACATAGTATTGGATATTATAGTTCCTCAGTACTTAAATGATTCTACCTCATTAATCCTTTCTCCTTGCAATGGCATTTCGTCTTTCATTGCATAATCCATTCTCATCATCTCTGTCTTTCTTCTATTTATCTTCATCCTAACCTCATGTGATATTCCATGCATTCTGATAAGCAAGCATTGCAAAATCTTGTGGTTTTCTGCTAACAAGGACAGCATCATCAGCATACTCCAGGTTTGCTAAATTCCTATCACCAATCCAGTCCAATCCTTCTCCACCAACTCCGACTGTTCTACGCATTACAAAATCCAATATGAGGATAAACAACAAAGGTGATAACAGATTCCCTTAGAATACTCCGGTATTCACTGGAAATCCATTTTATAAGACTCCATTAAGGTTAACTTTGATTTGCTAGGCTCATGAACAGACTTAATAAAATTTCCGTATTTAAGAAGAATTTCATAATAACGCAAGACTCTCCATAAAATTGGCCGTGCACACTATCAAAGTCTTTTTCATAGTCCACAAATGCCATCAAATGAGGATTTCTATATTCTACACATTGCTGTAGGAAATTTAAAATTGGGTCACTGCAACTTCTACCTTTTCTAAATCCTGCTTGTTCATCTCTCAGCCAGGTCTCCTTTTTTTTTTTGGTCATTTTGACCAACATTCCTAACTCCCATTCATCAAGTTTTGCCACAGTCTACAAAATAGTCTTGTAAGTAGTCTGGGAGTCATTTAATTTTCGGCCAGTATCATCTCTGCAGTTATGCCATCGCATCCAGGTGCTTCCATCTCTTCAATGTTTTGAGGATGGCATCAACTTCAAACACTGAATTTATTTATGAGCATACCAAGGTCTTCTTCAGCTTCAGGTATATCAATCAAATTATTCCCTTCATATCTCCTATTCATACACTCACTAAAGTGTTCCATTCAACGTTGTCTTTCTTCATCTTCTGTTGTTATAACAGATACACTTCTCTTTTTTATGGGTGTATGTTTCTTCTTCTTTTCCCCAGATGATATTTCAATAATAATTCTTTGAGCAATTCTTACACCATAGCCACTTCCTGATTTCATAGCTTTGTCAGTCCTATATGCTTTACTGTCTAAATATTCTCTCCAGTCATTCCTTGCTTTTCTTTTGACCTCACTATAAATACTGGCATAGTTAGAATGCTCTACCTTATAATTTTCACTTTTTTTTCTCGTAAACTTTCAACAATCCATTTCTATGTTAGTTTCCTTTTTATAGTATCCGAAGTATTATTTGATATCCATGGCTTTCTCCTTCTAATTGCATGTACCAAGACTTCACTACCAACTGACTGATATATGGTCTTAATATCACAACATTCTTCATTAATTGTTTGCCTTTCGTCTCTTAGAGTCTCTGAAACTGCAAATCGATTAATATATTCAATTGCAAATGTTTCACCGTCCTCTACTTCTACAAGCTTAGTTGTATCAAATCTAGGTATTCTATCTACCTTTTTATGGGTGCGTTTAGTTTAAAATCAGTGTGGCAATGAGGAGCTGGTGATCACTACCAATATCTGCACGTCTATAGCTTCTTACATTTTTCATAATCCTATTACTCTCTTCTTATAATGGTAATGTGATCTATTTTATTTTTGTAATCGCCACATGTTGAATTCCATGTATATTTGTGGATATTCTGATGTTGAGAAAGAGTACCCCCAATGACAAGTATGTTTGCTGAACAGAAACTTAAGAAATGTGCTTCATTTTTATTTGCAACCTCGCCAAGACCCTTGGCACCCATCACATTCTTTATCCCTTGATTATTCCTTCCAACTTTAGCATTGAAATCGCCACTCACAATTTTCATATCTCTCTCTCTAGGATCTCATCTATTACACTCTGCAGTTCTTCATAGTATTCATCTTTCCTTTCTTCAAGGGAATCGTTTGTTGTGGCATATAAAACTATAATACTCACATTACACTGCTTTAATTTGAACCTTGTTGGTAATTGTACCAACCGTGTGTCACACGATCATACATAGTAATGACATTTTATTTTTTGTATAAATTATGCCTGTATCTTTGCTCTCCCCTCGCACTGATAGGAACTTTAAATAACATGTCTGTTTTTCTCACCATTAAATGTTAACCGGTGAGCTTGTCGGTTGAACATAAAACTGGCTGTTATGTTTTGTGTGCCCTTTTTGCCTGGAGTTTATGTATATATAAAGGAAAGTTATGTAATAAAGTTTACTCAGTTGTTTTCATCCTGCCTTTGAGTCACAACCTTCTCTTGACGCATCACAGTGGTAACCCCAGAAGTCGACTCGCTCCTCCCGACTTCCAACACGTCATTGGTACTATGGCGGACTCCATGGAAGTTGGCTCTGCCCCATTGAAATTTTCGTCGTTTGCCAACGGAGAGGTGTTTGCTTGGTTTCAGCGTGCCGAAGTCCAGTTCTGCATCAAGAGCGTGACTCGCTCAACCACCAAAGAAGATTATGTTCTCGCGGCAATACCCGAGGACACCTTCCCGGAAATATCCGATTGGCTTTGTGACCAAGGAGACATCCTAATAGCGTATGACGTCCTCAAAACATACCTTCTGTAGCAGTACTTGCCGTCGCCAGCCGCCCGTAGAGCAAAGGTTTTTCAGCTCTCTCAACGGACAAAACGGCTTCGCTCGCCATCAGGGAAATGACCAGTATCGCTCGCCTGCAACATGCCGCAGACGGCTCTCCTCGTGAGGTGAACCTACTCCGTGCACTTTGGATACGCCGTTTACACGAACCTGTATGCGCTGCCATACCCGATGTCGATAGTTTACCCATAAAGGACTTGATGACCAAAGCCGACGCCCTTATGGACAGCCACTTCATGACCTTCAAGAACTTCATCAACGCCTCCACTCCACATCATCGACTTCTACAGCCCCTTACTGCCTCCCATTGGCCGCAGTTTTGCTACTAACATTACAGATTCGGGGCAGCCGCAAAAAAATGTGCCAAAGAATGTCAGAGGCAAAAAATTTGTAAGTAGGTCATCGCTCGTGGCAGTGGCCTCCCGTGTTTCTAATCTTTTCTTTTTACATGATGCAGGAACGGGTGTGCGATATTTGGTAGACATGGGTGCTTGCCGTTCTCTTTTGCCAAGGGAACTCTTCAGGACACGACATAGTTTGTCTACATCTGCCGACGTCCACCTGGTAACTGCCAACGGATCTGCGATATCCACCTACAGTTACGAGAAATTCACATTATACTTGGGAAACATTGCCAATCCTCTTTGTGGATTTCCTCTCTCATTTGCACCTTCTGGTCGATGTCGCACACCGACAATTGGTCAACGCAGATTGGTACTTGTTGACACCTCTTCAACCCACCCCCTCCAACCTCGGTCTCCACATCAGCGCACCAAGGAATGCCTACGCCCACCTCCTCACATCGTACCCAGAAGTTTTCCATCCAGAACTTTGCCAATCACCCACGGCTCCTGCCAATCATGGTATTTATCACCATATCAAGATAACGGGACCGCCAGCCTTCGCAAAATTCAGACGTCTGGCATCGGAACGATTGGCAGCTGCCAAACAGACGTTCGCCGAAATGGAGGAAATGGGCCTTTTCCAAAAGGCCTCCAGCCCATGGTCATCACCCTTACACATCGTTCTGAAGAAAGACGGGTCCCTCCGTCCGTGCGGGGATTACAGGCGCCTGAACATGCAAACAGAACCGGATCACTACACTCCCCAAACATTGCCGACGTGACCTCCTACCTGCACAAAGCGAAGGTTTTCTCCAAGTTAGACCTCCTGAAGGGGTATTATCAGGTGCCAATGAACCCAGAAGTCATCCCCAAGACTGCCATCACCACCCCATTTGGTACATGCACCTTCAATTATTCCTGTTTTGGCCTTCGTAATGCTGGGGCCACTTTTCAACGTCTCATGGATGGTATCTTAGGAGACCTCTCCTTCTGTGTATGTTATGCGGACGACATAACATACAAAAGAGGAACACCTCCGTCACCTGCGCATCGTAGTCGACCGCCTGCAACAGAATGGCCTTATAGTGCAGTAGGACAAATGTACCTTTAGCGCCAACAAAGTGTCATTCTCAGGGCACAGCATCACACCTAAAAGAGTCGATCCCCTCCCTGAGAAGGTAGCAGCCATTCAGAACTACCCCACGCCCTCGACTGTCAAAGTTCTGCAGGAATTCTTGGGCATGATCAACTATTATCACCGTCTTCTGCCAGCCATTGCGGCCACTCTTGCTCCCCTCTACGCCTCACTCAAGAGCAAGCCGAAGGACCAGAAGTGGGGTCCCCTTCAAGAAGCGGCCTTCTGCAATGCAAAGAAGGCCCAATCAACCGCTGCAGCTCTCACTTTTCCTATTCCACATGCCCCTCTCGTTCTCTCCACCGATGTCATTGACGTCGCTGTTGGTGCAGTACTCGAACTGGTAGTTAACGGCTCGCCCCGCACATTGGCCTTCTTCAGCAGAAAACTGTCCAAGGCAGAATCGGGCTATTCTACCTTCGATCGCGAATTGCTGGCAGTGTACTTGGCTGTCCATCACTTTTGCCATTTCTTAGAAGGTACGCCCTTTGTCATTCACACAGACCACATACCTCTGGTGCACGCCTTCACTCGACAGTTTGACGCCTGGTCCACCCATCAACGCCGACATCTCTCCGCCAAGGCTGAATACAAGTGCACCCTTCAAAAAGTCCTTAGGAAAATGAATACCGTTGTCGATGCCCTGTCAAGAAACACGTTGGCTGCCGTTCAACTGCGATTGGATTACAACGCCTTCAACGACTCTAGCACCACCCTCTTCTGTGACGTCAGTACTGGTAGACAACGACCTTGAATTCCTGCTCCTATGCGCCAACAGGTTTTTTATTTGATTCATGGCCTTTCACATCCCTTGTGCCGCTCTACTGAATAGCTGCTAAAGACGAAGTTCATTTGGCATGGCAATTCTAAGGATGCTAAGGATTGGGTCCGCACTTGTACTTCTTGCCAAACTTTCAAAGTACATCGACACACGGATTCAGGAGTGGGCATCTTTGTTTAACCTCAGAGTCGTTTCGCCCACATACACGTCGACGTTGTAGGCCCCCTACCCACATCACAAGGACATCGTTACCTGTTTACTGTCATCGACCGCTCCACTCGTTGGCCTGAAGCCATTCCCATGGAAACTACAATGACCGCCTCATGTAAATCTGCCTTACTCTCAAGATGGATTGCAAGATTTGGTATCCCTGAGCATATTACTTCTGACAAGGGTACCACTTCCACCTCTAAATTGTGGACATCATTAGCAAATATCCTGGGCATCACCCTACATTAGACAACTGCCTACGACCCCGCTGCAAATGGAATGTTTGAAAGTTTTCACCGCACCCTCAAAGCAGCTTTGATGTCCCGTTGAAAGGAATCTAACTGGTTTACTCAGCTTCCCTGGGTCCTCATGGGACTATGGACAAGTCCTAAAGATACCCTCGACGTCTCGGCAGCTGAAATGGTGTATGGCAACCTGTTGGTCATCCCTGCCGAGTTTTTTCCCTCTGCAACCTTCTCCGACGATTTCCAGTGCATAAGTTATATCGTGGAAAAATTTACTGCATGCCGCCAGACTTACAAGCCCCCAGCGAAGCATCATATACCGACAGACTTGAACTCTGCAACACACGTCTTCCTATGCAACAACACAAGCAAGCGACCACTAAAGCCCCCTTACACGGGCCCTTTCCTTGTGATCCGACGCAGTCCAAAAGCATTCCTACTAAACATTCGTTGCAAAGAAGACTGGGTCTCCATTGATCGTCTAAAGCCTGCTTTTCTTTTGCCAGATGAACCGCCTATATTTTGCCTCTCTAGATCATGGCGCCCTATTTAACATGTACAGTATGTCATTTTTAGGGGGGGAGCCATGTACCAGCCGTGTGTCACACAATCGTACATAGTAATGACATTTCATTTTGTGTATATATTATGCTTTTATTTTCGCTCTCCCCTCGCACTGATAAGAACCTGAAATAACCTCTCTGTTTTTCTCACCATTAACTGAAAACCGGCAAGGTGGTTGGTTGCACATGAAGTTGCCTGTTATTTTTTGTATGCCCTTTTTGCCTGGAGTTTATATATAGATAGATAGATAGATATATATATATATATATATATATATATATATATATATATATATATATATATATATATATACATATATATATATATATATATATATATATATATATATATATATATATATATATATATATATATATATTATTGTGGTGTAAAGTTTCATTACCAATCCCATTACAACTTGTTTCACTCAGGGCTAAGATATCCAAACTATATTTCCTAAATTCACTATCCACTTGCTGTAACTTCCCAACCTGATTCATTGTTGTAATATTCCCATTATCAAACTTCCTATAGTATTTCTAAACCGGGATATTCTTAGCACACCACTACATCCGGAACTGGGTCCCATTCATTCATCTTCTGTATCCTTGACTGTCTAAATCCATAAAGGATTCATTGGTTAGATACATCAAGGGATACCCAGTTCCTTGTGATATTATTATTATTATTATTACTATTATTATTATTATTATTATTATTAGTTGTTAAGCTATAACCCTGGTTGGAAAAGCAGGATGCTATAAGCCCAGGGGCTCCAACAGGGAAAATATCCCAGTGAAGAAAAAAAAAAAAAAATATCTTATGAGGAGAAACATTAAAATAAATAACTCATATAAACTATATAAACTCTAACAAAACAAGAGGAAGAGAAATTAAATAAAATAGTGTGCCCCAGTGTACCCTAAGGCAAGAGAACTCTCACCCAATAGAGTGGAAGACCACTACCAAAGACAATGGATTGATTTTGGAGTGCAGTAACCTCTTGGGTGAAGAAGAATTGTTTGATAATCGCAGTGTTGCCAGGTGTAAGAGGACAGAGGAGAATATGTAAAGAACAGTCCAGACTATTCGGTTTATGTGCAGGCAAAGATTAAATGAACCGTAACCAGAGAGAAGGATCCAATGTAGTACTGTCTGGCCATTCAAAAGATGCCGTAACTCTTTAGTGGTAGTATCTCAAAATATATTATCACGATTGTTTCTTATGGTTGAATGTGAGGAAACTGAAGTTTATTCATAAGTTTATGATCGGTATTCGACTACCTTATTTCATCTGAATTGGTTTCCTCCCATTCCCTTGGAATTAAGAAGCAAATGGATACGGTTTTCTTGTTTGTGCTATTCACAGGAGAACAGCCATACAACGGTCGTTTTGGGTAAATAAAGTTACGACGCAAAGCAGGCAAGAAATGAATGCAGTGTTGGAGTAAGGCGTTGAGAGAGTAAACGTCAAGAAACCAACGCTCTTATATTGAGTGGCTTTTTTTTTTTTTTTGTACGTCTTCAAGCTGATTATAAATATGATATGCTGTTTCCCTTAATTGCATATAAAGGGATTGTTTTTAACATGGAAGAATAAAGCCATCGGCGCCGCCCCGGACGGAAGCTACTGCTGCCGACTATCATTCGCATACTAAACGTCGAGATCAACCAATTAGCACCAAGGATGATTTATAAGGTAGGTCATTAATGATACCGATCATTTCAATGTAATTATGTACTATTAACAAGCTAAATGTTTTGCATAATTTACTTCGGTATCTTAGCAGTTAGCCTTAAGAAATTCTTGAGTTTTTTCAACTTAGTTTCTTCAAGTGGGTGGAATACAATATTTATAGCCTTCGAGTTAAACTATGTTTTTTATTCAGTATTGTTTAGTGTGTTGAGACAGCTCCCTGTTACTACCCACGTTGTTGCATAGTTTTCTTCATATTTTTGGGTTTGTGTGTAGTATTCCACCTTACTTTTTTGGTATATTGTCCAATGAAGGTAACTTTTTGTACTCTCGGGAAACCTTAGTAAACAGTGGGTTAGGAACATTCGAACAATTAAGGAAGACCATATTAATTCATCGTGATAGAAAGGAAGAAGTGAAATTTATATTTTAGTATAGCGATTTTTTCTTATCCTAACCAACTTAATTGTCTACCTGTTGGAATAATATATATACCTGTAAATTCAAAGTTTTTCCAAGAGCTGGTGCCCTGGCCAACCTACTACCTTGCTAAGGCAAGTGACCCTTGCTGGTTCATAATAATCCTAGTAATATCAACGGCCAGACAACAGGAAAAAAACGGATGAGTCAGTTTTTCCTTTGCATCAAACCCAATCCGTCACCTAGCTGGCAATGACTTCATCCAGATTTAGTGGGGCATTTCCTCCACCCCCAAAGCTCTCATTACACAACCGAGTTGCTCAGCTACTCACAACCGTTGGCAAATATGGATTGCTAAGATATACTGCCTACCCCGGCATATATATATATATATATATATATATATATATATATATATATATATATATATATATATATATATATATATATATATATATATATATATATATACATCTCCTAATATCTGGATTCTCTCTATCCCTTGATCGGAGACCCAAGGGTGGATCAACTCAAAGATGATGGCTAGCCGGATGTTTTATACACACACACACACACACACACACACACACACCGCACACACACACATACACCGCACACACACACACAAACCGCACACACATACACACACACACACACACACATATATATATATATATATATATATATATATATATATATGTGTGTGTGTGTGTGTGTGTGTGTGTGTTTGTCTGTGTTTCTGTATGCGCCCGTGCGTGTATTTAATATTATCACCATCCTATTTCAACCTAAGTCTTTGAGTCTCACTCTCAACAAATCAAAGAATCGTTCTCGAGGAAAAGTCAAGAAAGGAGAAAGAGACAAGATTTGATTATGTTTTCTGCAGGTTAGACAAAATGAAAAATAGTGAAAAATGGTATGCTCGTAAAAGATGGCAGGAGAGAAAAGAACAATTACTTCGAATTTCTAAATATTTTACTCTTGGATTATTATTTTTTATCTGAAAATTTTTGAAGTAACTTCAGATATATATTTTTGTAACTAAAATTTATATTAGTTCTAATATATATTTTTTTCTTCTTTACCTGGTTTGCTAATTTTTTCAATGCACAAATTCTTTCATTTTGAAAGAAACTTTGTCTTCCTTTTCTTGTTTAATTTCTCTCATAGGAACGTAAGCTTGCGTCTTCTTCTAACTTTTTCTTAAACATATCCAATTTATGAGTCTTAAGACCAGCAATTTCATATTCCATATTTTAGTTAGTACCATCTTAATCAATATGTTATATTTTGTATATTTACATTTTGATAAAATATTTTAGTTAATTTTATCTTTTCATCAATTTAATGATCAATGTTTGGCTAATCAGACAATGCCCAAAAGAGAAATTACTGAACATACAGGTCCACTACACTTCAAATATTCAATAATCTGAAAAATAATAGGTTAGTCATATACCTGTCCATAATAGCTATATCCAATTTGAGTAAAGTTCTACTAATGAAGCTAACGTTGATACGTAATAATGATAACATGTAATAAATTTTCGATTTCAAAGGGTGGGTTTTATGGATTTTCAAACAACCTTAATAACAACGAATCCCTAAGCTTAAAGCCCCAATTATCTTTCGTAAATTACGCAATTTTATAATGATAATTCTTAAGCTGTTATTATATGATACTGCGTTCTTTAACCCTGAGTTGGTTAAGTTCCAAAGCGTGTACGACATTATCAATGTAGTACCATAAATGAGACCTCAACTTTAGAACCATATAACTTCCTTATTGATAAATATATTTCAAATCCTTAAGTTTCTTATTTAACAATATTCATTCTTAAATATTATGTTATGAGTAAATTAAAAACCAATCATTTCAAGTATTTAATATGGACAATTTAGAAAAATAAGTATATAAAAGTATAAATATATTGAAAATAATCTGTAGAAAATATTTACATTATACATAAGTAACTTTTGCGAACTGCATGATAAAATTGAATGGCATGGCAGCATTCATGCCAATTTTCAAGGTCCTAGGCTGAAAAACACCAAATCTGTGACAGGGGTGAAAATGAGCACTGGCGTGGCACTCGATGAAGGCACTGGGGTGGCACTCGTTGAAGGCACTGGCGTGGCATTTGTTGAAGGCAGTGGGGTAGCACTTGAAAAAGGCACTGGGGTGGCAACACACTAGTAGCTCTGATTGATGGCACACTGGTGGAGATGTGGACCTTCCCTGACGGGCTCCTGAATGGTGAAAAGGTCATGGGAGGGTCATCTACATTGTTTTCGTCACCATCGTCGCATGGTCCAGGTATCTTAACCTTCTTAATAGGTAATTGTATCCTCTTCTTACTTTGAAAATGAGAAGAAAGGTGAAATGGAGGCTCACTTTCCGAAGAGGTGCTAGATGGGGTCGAATAGGAAAGTGCTGAGTGCGAAAAATTGCTTACACTTCCCTGGTCGATGGCGTCCACCTGTGGCACGTCACCATGTTTCTGATAAAAACACTTGTCATCAGCACACTCAATATTATTAAAATCACTAAGAGATTAAAAAATCTCGTCGAGTCTTTTCTCAATAGGGAATTTCTTCTGCATTTTGCCAACCTGAAAAGTTGTATTTTTTTTCTTTTTAGCTTTCCCCCTATATACTTGAACAACCGGCAGCCAAGCGCAAAGATGGCAACAACACTGCATAACGACACTATTCACCAATGTTCAGAGAAAATCTCTTTAACTTTCATTGATATCACTCTGAGATATTTAGCGAAATGTAAAAGCATACGAAATTGAAATTTCAACACAGTTTAGTAGTGTGATAACAAATTGAGACCAAAAACAATTTGAAGAGCTACATCTCTGCGAGTATCTGAAGCTCTGACTTGTGCGTCCTACCCATGTTGTATCATAACAAAGTCTTATGCGGTGCACCTCGAGAACGACGCCACAGACAAAGTAACAGGACGAAACCTGGGAAAAATTGCTTTACGCCTGCGCCTGGTTCCAATTTGGGGCCTGTTAACTTACCTAGGGTTAACTTAGGAAGTAAGCTCCATTGTACGACAGGGATAATCACATCCTTTATGCATTAAAAAAAAAAAAAAAAAAAAAAAAATGTTTTCTGTCGTCTTGGCCTCATCATCAAATTAAAATCCTAAGACTCCGAGTAAGATCTTTAATGGAAAAGAAAACGAAGAGAAGTAAACAAGTCTGGAGCTTTACTGGAGGAAGATCATGAAACCAGATATTTATTGGAGGCAGAAGTGGTGCTACCAAAGGTTCCATTACATAGGTCAGCAAAAAATTAAAGCTTGTTTTCCTTACTAAAATCTAAATAATTTAGGGTTTTTTATTATTATTATTTTTTTTTAAGGGCGTTTTGCCAAAATTATCTAGTCTAGATTGAAATGTATTAGTTACATAGAGGAATCCTTAGTCAAAGTTTTATTAAAAATTAGATTAAAATTTTTATTTATTATAATGATAAAAACTATTCATTAGATAATGTGAATCATAGATTTCAGTATGTATAATTTATCATAAATTAAAGCATCATTGATTATAATAATTATATACTCTTAAATGGTAGAAAGCCTACTGAATGTCAGTAGTAGAGCTTAAAGGTGTAAGCTTTCGCACAAAGTGAAGATTCTTGGAAAAAGTACTAAAATTAAAATAAAAAAAGAAAGTCAGAATCAATACATCCCGTATTATAAAAAACATACATATCTGGTATATATATATATATATATATATATATATATATATATATATATATATATATATATATATATATATATATATATATACATATATATATATATATATATATATATATATATATATATATATATATATTTATATATATATATATATATATATATATATATATATATATATATATATATATATGTGTGTGTGTGTGTGTGTGTGTGTGTGTTTTGTATACATATGAGTGTACGTGTAAGAGTTCGTTTGTTAGCGTGTGTTTGTAGATGTTTATACTTTTTCTTAAAGACCATACAATTTTCCGTTTCTAATATATATGACTATTAGACAAGTGTTAGTCATATAGTCCAGAAACTCTAATTCAATCTTGATTAAAAAACGAATAATTTGTAGCTGTATCGTTTTAGGCATTGTAAAAACTAAAAAGCTAACCCTACAAGTACAAAGTCGTAACAGAAATGGCTTTGTTCTTTTTTTTTTTTTTTCTAGGATATTCTTTCCGTGAACGACCAGCTCCAACGGAGGGTCTCACATTTCTATTGTCCGTAAAGAGAATTACTGAGCGATATTTTGGATCTCTATTACTGCAGATCAACGCTGTTATTTTGTGGCTGTATAATGTTGCCGACCTTTTTTTTTCACAGAACAATTCCTTTAGGTGTAAAAGGAAATTGGAACATCAACTGAAGCACTATTATTGAGATTGTATTCTTATTTGAATGTAAAAAATAAAACGAAATACTATTGTATATATGAACAGTCATCAAACGTTGCAAAATAAAACGACTGCATCTGGCTGAATAAGACAAGATACCAAAAAGAGGTGGAAACAATTTGTAGTTTTAGTATTTGCGTCTATCTAGCGAAATGCTCACGTTGACGAGTAAGATTAGTTTCTTCCCCTAGTGATTTTATCAATTAGTCAGCCTATTTCCTTCTTTTTCCGCTCACATATGAATCATTTTAAGAATAAATTCGTTACGATATGACAAACACACACAAACATACAAACACGAACATGGGGACAAAAGAACATACAAGCACCACTGACCACACATAAGCAAATCTCACATATATCTCGTGAGTATGCAGAGCCTAATAGATGTTACTCGATCACCTACTATGTGGGTTTTTTTTTTATCTTAATTTACAGTAATTTACAATTAAAATGATTCATGAAGAATTTGTTATATGCAAAACAAATAGATTCAACTACTTTTAGACAGATACAATAAAGAACTCTTGGCTATTGGATGCATGTGTTGATGCATATATTTATTTATCGTCATTTTGACTGAATTGTCAAGAATTTACACGAAAGATAGGTCAAATCTATCCTTACTTCTTTACATTCATTATTGGGTTGCTTAAAACGTCTGGAAATACTTAGAGAGAGAGAGAGAGAGAGAGAGAGAGAGAGAGAGAGAGAGAGAGAGAGAGAGAGAGAGAGAGAGAGAGAGAGAGAGAGAGTGATGTTTGTTGCATAAAATTATCATCAATATAGAACACGAATGAATGAAGTAAAAAAGCGTCATGGCCTGAAAATAGAATTGCACAGCGCCCGCATGAAAAGGTTCTGTTGGTGAAACGGAAAAGTAATTTTCAAAAGAATTCACCAGCTAAAGAAGAAATTCTATTAAGAGGCTTTGTTAAGCTTCAAACCACAAATAGAAACTATGATATATATAATGAAGATTATTTTTCCTAATAATATCCAGAAATGCTGACGGAATTTCTTGTTGGATACTTTACTTCGCTCTTAAGCTTATTCTTCCTGTTTTCTTTAATGGATCTTCTCCTTGTTTGATCTTTTTTTTTCCATATTTGATTGCTTCTCACTAACCCTTTCGGAAGTTCTTTAATATAAAGTAAAAACACAATAACTAGACTTAACGCTTTACTTTTTAGAAAAACATGAAAATAGCATTATCCCAAGGTAATTATATACAGCAAATCAGAGTGAAAAATTTCCCCATATCTAGTTTGAAATTATTTATAATCGTTCATTCATAAAGCTTTCATATCACATCCAAATTTGAACCCATCATTCAACAATGAAAATTTTCAAAGGGAGCTTCACAATTGCACCATCTTGATTGATAAAAATTAGGTTGATATCACTGTTTCCTTACAATAATTTCCTCACAATAATTTCCTTACAATAATTTCCTTACAATAATTTCCAATTGTTAAAATTCTAGTCAGAGCAGCAAAATACACTTTAACTGAAGGAAAGACAATGTGATATGGAAAAGTCTCTTATATTTATTTAAGTTTGAGCAAACTGTGGGCTGTAGATGTAGGTGGATAAAAACTCCTTTTATTAAAGAAGTTTTTGTAGAGATGAAAAAGAAGTTTAGGATGCATTTGTAAAAGTGTAACAGCAGTTTATGCACGCGCCAATAGGTATTTAAAAGAATCGTGTTATTCAATCGATGAATATGAATAAAAAGAATAATAAAGAAAAAATCCGATGTAAAATGAAAAAAAAAGCAGTGTGCTTGGGAGTTCTAGCAATGAAAGTAAGAACACACATAAAAAAAAAAGTTATAAGTTTCATTTTATGTACAAAAATAATGATTCACAGTTAAAAAGGAGCTAAGCAAACAAAGGTTTATGAAAGTTTAAGTTATGTAGTATAGCTATGCCAACACTGAAAAAGAAAAGAAAATTAACACTTCGTTTGTTTCCTAAAAAAATATTTTCAACTGTTGGAAAGAAAACGAGATAACCTGGTTACCACAATAGCATTATGAAGGCAAATGTTTTTCTTTCAGTGAGGACAAATAAGAATGATAGAATAACTTTAAAATCTCTCTCTCTCTCTCTCTCTCTCTCTCTCTCTCTCTCTCTCTCTCTCTCTCTCTCTCTCTCTCATTGCTTTACAATGTAATATCTAATGATGCAATTATATGAAAGGCAAAAGGAAATAATATAATAGTGTCCTTATAATACCGGACGAGACTATTTCAACAAAAAAAAAGATAATAAAAGAATTTGCACATTACAGGTTACTACATAAAATTGTTGTAAATATATATTTACACACTCACATACCCACACACACGCACACACACGCATATATATTTATATATATATATATATATATATATATATATATATATATATATATATATATATATCTTTATATATAGATATATACAGTATATATATATATATATATATATATATATATATATATATATATCTTTATATATAGACATATACAGTATATATATATATATATATATATATATATATATATATATATATATATATATATATATATATATATGTATATATACATATATATATGTATATATATATATATATATATATATATATATAGATATATACAGTATATATATATATATATATATATATATATATATATATATCTTTATATATAGATATATACAGTATATATATATATATATGTATATATACATATATATATATATATATATATATATATGTATATATATATATATATATATATATATATATATATACATACACACATATATATACATATATATATATATATATATATATATATATATATATATATAAATATATATATATGTATATATATATACAGTATATATATATATATATATATATATATATATATATATGTATATATATATATATATATATATATATATATATATATATATATATATATATATTATTTTGGAAGAACGCGTTTTTTCATTTTCTATCCTAATTGAGATACATGCTCTTCAATGGGGTTTCTTGATTACACAAAATCACACACACTCACACACACTCACACACACACACACACACACACATATATATATATATATATATATATATATATATATATATATATATATATATATATATATATATATATATAATATATTTATATATATATAATCATTATCATTTCCTACGCCTATTGACGCAAAGAGGCTGGGTTAGATTTCGATTGTCGTCTCTCTCTTGCGCTTTTAAATCAAAACGCTTCCATTCATCATCTCCAACTTCACTCTTCATATAGGCCAGAGTCTTCCAACTCTTCTAGTGCCTTGTTGAGCTCAATTGAAAGTCTGGTGTACAAAATGCTCTTGGGAAGTCAGAAGAGCATACCCAAATCATATACATCTACCGCTCACCATGATCTCATCCACATATGGCGCATTAATGATATCTCTTATCGTTGCATTTCTAGTACTGCCCTTCCATTTATCTCACAATCTTCTCCTGAAGGCTTTGTTCTCAAATTTACAAAATCTGTTGGATATTGTTTCTTTGTCATACTACGACTCATGTCCCTACATTAACCCTATTCTCACTAAACTGATATATAGCCTGATTTGTATATGTGATTTCAGGCGATTTGATTTCAATATTTTACTTACCC
>NC_090729.1:65333642-65343642 GCF_036898095.1 Palaemon carinicauda | reverse complement strand
ACGATGGTGCTAAAGAATTATGGCGTACTTTGACTGGCCAGACAGTATTACATTGGATCCCTCTCTATGGTTGCAGTTCATTTTTCTTTGCCTACACATAAACAGAATAGTCTGGCCTATTCTTTTCATATTCTCCTCTTTCTCCATTCACCTGATGACACTGAGATTACCTAATAATTCTTCGCCCAAGGGGTTAACTACTGTGCTGTAGTTGTTCAGTGGCTACTTTCCTCTTGGTAAGGGTAGAAGAGACTCTTTAGCTGTGGCAAGCGGCTCTTCTATGAGAGGGACACTCCAAACAATTGTTCTCTAGTCCTGGGTAGTGCCATAGCTTATGGTCCATGGTCTTCCACTGTCTTGGGTTAGAGTTCTCTTGCTTTAGGATATACTCGATCACACCATTCTATCATTTTACTTTTCCTCTTGTTATTTTGAAGTTTTTATAGTTATACGCTATACATTTATTTCATTGTTATTATTATTAAACTTCTGTTGTGGTATATTTTCTTCCCTCACTGAGCTATTTTCCTTTGGGCTTATAGCATCCGGCTTCTCCGTCTAGGGGTTTTAGCTTAGCAAAGAAATAATGATAATAATATTACCTTGTAGAACAATATCGTGTACATGAAAACTCATTATAGCATTCATAATATTTCATCTAAAAAACTTATATCAATATTACTTCATATAATATTAATAAAAAAAACTAGGGTGGCAGTATAATTGTCAGGAAATATGCAGAGCACACAACTTGTTCATGGTTTTAAATAATAACCTTGAATTCAAGTGCGTGACAAGCATTTATATTTACAATCTTTTTACCCTAGTAACGATTAATAACTGAATCATAAATTTGTTTAAGATACTTCAAATATGATAATTCCCAAATGATTACTTCATAATACCGTGTTACAAATATATTTTACCTTAAGATATTATCATTAGTTTTAGCTGCTATTAATGACCAGATTTGTTAATAGTGACATTTGCATATTAAAAAGAGTAACCAAGGCACTTTTACCATGGAAAATGCATTTGCATATGCTACGTAACTTCACATATTATATAGACTTCCCAGAAAATTCTGAATACCGACACTTCTTACATCTATTGCCCTGCATGATTTGACTTACCTTCATATATGCAAGTAAGAAAAATTACACCCATGTACGAAAACAATCAGGCTCTCGATTACATTCCAAGTAGATTCCACTCATTTATATAATGTTTTTTTTTTTTTTGGCTTTTGTGTATATATGTTTAGCCATATACAAAGAAGAGCAAAGACAAATTTCAACTGTTCACTCCTCGTTTCATAATAAACTAGGTTTGAAGATTACCAACGAGCAGCAAAGGAAGTGGACGGCCCAGAGGTAAGCATTTATATCCATAATTATGATCTGAGCCCAAATACCATTGCCGCTCAATTTCGGATTGAAGGGTCAACCCAAAAGTGTCTGATGCTTTGCCAAGTAGAACTCTAGGCCCTTCCCATCCTCATGCTTAGTTAAAAAGAAAATGAAATTGCGAGATGGTGGAGGGCTATGTGCAATATCTTTTATTCATTCTTCCATAAGTCAAGCCTATCACCTCGTTAGGGATAAAATTCCTTCTCATTTTCTTTCCTCTTATGACCTTTTTCTCCTTTTTTATGGTATTGGTTAGATCAGTTTTTCTGTCCATTGATTTCCCAACTTCAAAACGGTAAAAGTCATTAGCTAAACATCCTTTATATGACTCTAAATATGCGTAATAAATCAAGTGTCTTTATTATATGTTTCACTCTACCTCTATTGTGGTCATAAAAATAAAACGAGAAAATGTAACCTAACAAAACATTGAAAAGGTAAGAACCCATAAAAATGCTCTATGTAGGAACCTCGTAAGAAGATCGTATATTCACTCACTCCACTCTACTCCTAACCTGTCCACCTCTGGCAGTGTATCACGGGAGAAATAACTACCAAAGCTCCCATAAACCACCTTTATTGCCCTCCAGTCGAAAAATATGGAAGGGATATTCTGTGAATGGCCACCATCATTACATTTACCAGAAGTGCCTGGTATTTGAGTGCTATTGCGACCTAATCAAATGGACTCGTTTTAACGTGAAATAAAATGGTTCAGTTTGCTTTAGTTTCAATAAACAACGAAGTTATATTGCAGATTTATTGGATTTTGAATGACACCAGATCGAATGTTGAATTTAATTTTAAATAATCCTTGATTTTTTCATATATACAAGAGAAATCATACTTCGAAAGAAAGATAATACATACAGATGAGCAATATAAAGAAAATTTAACGTGATTATCTTTTTTATAATTGTCTATGAGGCATTCAGTGATATAATATAATCTAAAGGATATAACTTCATTGGTCTTCTATTTGAAATGAATTCAATCTCTAAATACATCTGTTCTTTAGTCAATGCGAAGGGCACAAAAGATTTGAAAACGGTGATAAGATATATCTTTGAAAATATTTTTCAATTTCGCAATCAAATGTTGCGTTTAAATGGAATTTTGAGGAAAATTAGGAAAACAAAAATTTTCGTTTGAATAAATGCCACTCATAACACATAATATCATTGACATATAAATGAAAGGTTTTCTCTATGAATAACGTTATTACGTGCAATAAATTAGTATGATAGAAAAAAAAAATTCTCATTTAATCGATATAGATAATATTAAGTCCTTACAGCAAACATTTATTAACATGGATCTGGATTTTTCTTTCCCAAAGATAAAATTTTATATTTTTGAGAATTATGACCAATAATATTCCATTTTGCATTGTGAAGCTGGTCGTATTTATTTTAGAAAATGTAAGATTACTCTCATCCACATTATTCTATAACTTTTCAATCAGTACTACATTAAGTGCTTTTGATTTTTAATTATTTATAAAATATCCTCAGAGCGGTAACAATTTTGGATTTTATTTTAGTAGTTAGGTCATATTTATCTATTTTCAGACCTATACTTAAAGTATAATTAATAAATGTGCTATTTATTTGAATGATTATAATACCATCATTTTTGCTGTAGCAAATTCATATGTTGACTCTTGTATTTCTACCTTCTACAAAAGAGGAAATTATGATACATGAAAATATATTGAGTCTTATTTGTCCAAAATAATTAATATTACGACGCCTAGTCAATCTTAAATCAATTTTGCTTTATTGACACTAGACAATGTGACAAAAGACAATCTGATTATAACCAAATTGAACCAGTATAACTAATGAATTTTATTAGCTTTAACTCACATCAATTTCATCCTTTTGCGTTAGAGGATTAAGTACCCAGACTTTTATAAATATATAAACACTCATACATAGAAACCAGTTGAACGAAGACATACATAAACACAAAGGATGTCTAACGGTGAAAAGTTCAGAAAATTCTCTTCCATAACATTGTGTCATTACAGATTCTATATGATCTAATAGTACCATGAAGGAACTTATATAATTTAAATTTTTATTTCTTCTCTGAATACCTCCCTATTCACGGAACATTTAAAAAGAACTTACAGAAGTGGAAATATTATTTTGGCTCAGATACACAGTATGGATATATAGATATGATTTGAAGTGTATTTTATTAGTTAAGGTACACTTTGCCATAAGCAACGGTCTTTTTATGTGTAGAATAGCCATTAATAATAATCAAAGTTAAAATGCTGAAAAAAGGGTGAATTGAATAACTCCTTTAACAAGATTTCATTGGAAAAATGTCCTTGCTATTTATAAAGAGATTTTATTGTTAGTTCATCACTAGAGTCCATAGCAGTCATTTTATCCGTAATGATTAAGGGTTACATACACTATCCATTGGCTGAGGAATGCAATGAGCAGTTAGGACGATTCTTAAGAAGGAGGAGTCACCTCTGATCCTTGGAGAGAAGGAACCTTCCTGCTTATTGTTTATATGATATAAGGATAGACCGATAGATGCTACATAATAGCATGAAGTGAAGAGGAAGTTATTTGAGGGAAATAAGCATATATGCATTTTCTATGTCGGAAAGACATAAAGTAGAATGAAAGACGAGGATTGCTAGTAAACAAACTATGCCATTGACTTCAAGATAAAAGACATATATATCAATATAAAATATGGAACCCGGCACGTCTCAGGTGTGAATGACTCTCACCACGTAATTAAGGAAGGGGGCAAGAGATAAGAGATAGGGGGAGAATCAAAATGAAAATAATATTACCTCAGACAATACAACGAAGTAAAGGATTTCTGTCCAATTGCTAGATATGAAGTAAATTCACTTGAAAAACCAACGAAAACTCATATTATTAGGTATATTACATTTAAAGTGAGTGAATAAATTGATATCGTATTTGATATTATACTAGTGTCTTATATGAATATAATATATTCACATAAATTTCTTGGATATTATAAAATGGAATAAAAACAACATATACATATAGCATAATTCATTTCCATCTAAGTATGCTAAAACTGTGTTCTAAGTAGTTTTTTTTTTTTTCTTAAACTTTATATGTAACAAATATTATTTTGATACTTACGAAAGGCCGAATTTTATGGATATAGATACACTATGATTATAGTGAAAGATAAATGATAAAAACCCCGATTATTATTAAGTCTATAGCCTATTACGTACCGTACTCTGTAAGTAAATATCAACACTTTCAAACATTCTATTGCTATTGACGTGCGTAATATATATATATATATATATATACATACATATATATATATATATATATATACTTATATACAGTACACACACATATATATATATATATATACATATATACAGTACATATATATATATATATATATACAGTGCATATATATATATATATATATATACTGTATATATATAAATATATATACTTATATATATACAGTATATGTATATATACAGTATATATATACATATATATATATATATATATACCTTATACATATATGTTATATATGTATGTATGTATGTATATATATATATATATATATGTATATATATATATATATATATATATTTATATATACACAAACATTTATATATATATATATATATATATAAATATATATATATATATATATATATATTCATATATATATACACACACACACACACATATATATATATATATATATATCAGATAATCAAATACCATATGATATACAAACACAACAATCTACTTTGATTTGACAGATTTCATTCCTGACATCAATAACAAATATGTATCATAACTATGGAGAGAAAACTTCCTTTATGTCATTATTTGTAATGCAATCTAAATTCAAATCTTCTACACTGATTATATTGCAATTTACATACAAATCTATTATAGTTAGACTATTGAGTATGCATTATCAAAATGACAATATTATTAACCCTCCTAATGTATATGTATACTACCGTTTGGTGTTAACGTTCAATAAAGCAAGGAGTCATTGAATGGTATGTTCATATAGATAAAGCAATTCACATAATTCTCAAGGTACAAAGAAATAGAAGGCATATGTAATCATTGATGAAAACAGAAAGAAATCCAAATCATAAAGGGGTAAAAACCGATAAAAAAAAACTGTAGAAATACTATGTCGATGTGGATTTTATTTTTTTTTTAAACTTATTTACTCACCTCTTTTGGCTCTTTCAATCTTAGATATTTTCCTATAATTGTATTCATCCCTACATTTTATTTCAAACAAATTTCATTTGCTTTTCCCTCCGATTTCCTCATACTACTTTTTCCATTATTTGCCTCATTGGGCCAAACTCCATTATTTTTGCATTCTACCTCATTTATACCGTTGTCTCTATTAACAGTAAGGTTCAATTTAATTATATTTTATTTTTACTTTCATATTGCGTTTACTTTATTTACAAATATTCCGCAATTAAAAGTTTTGGAGCGAAACAGAAAATATATTAAAGTACATTTTTGTTCGTGTAAATTTATGTGCAAACCATAAAGACCAATGTGGCTAATACAAAGGAAGGATATAATGGTCATCGATATTTTGTTTTATATATTAATTTTTTGTTTACTTTCCTTCGTCCCTGATCATAAAGACTTAATTCAATTTTTTATATGGAAAGAAAGCGAAGTACTTTAAATTAAATTTTCATATATTGAGAGGTGTTCCATTGATGAAATTTCTATGGCCCTTTGATTCAGTTATTATCATTTATCCACTTATCATTTTATTGAAGCATCTATAACAGCGTGGCTTTTCATAAATCATCGAATAGAGATAACAAAATTTAACATCTTTCAGACAAAAAAATATTCTCAGGAACAGTATGATGTAATCTATTCAAAACAGAAGCATTAGCTCTCTCTCTCTCTCTCTCTCTCTCTCTCTCTCTCTCTCTCTCTCTCTCTTATAAATAGAAAAATACTGTATGGGTTCTTATAATCGTTTTTATGAACTAATTATTGGGGAAATAGGCAACAGAATCGACTATAATGATTCAAGGTTATTTCTTCAGGTAGTTTTCGACACCCTAATTTTGCAAAGAATACTTCAGACTATTATAACCAACATATGGCTTCTTTTCTTTTTTCCTATTAATTTACGGGATATACGGAATATTTCTTGGTATAAAAAATCAATCTTTGACGTGATATAAGTATCTTTTATTAAAAAAATAGGTAAAGATAAATCACATAAATATTTACAATCAGAAAAAATATAATCAAAATTATAGTACTCCATTCTAACTTTGGAACTTCGTATTTTAATAATAACAAACTCATAAAAGGAATGCAATGACATATGTTTTATTGTTCCTAATATTAATAAATAATAAATTAAAAAATAAATAATAATCAACTAGTATTAATAACAAATATATATATATATATATATATATATATATATATATAAAATTTCAAGTAAAATTCAAGTGTTAAATAATTTAGAAAGCATAATGTGCACAAAAAAAAACAAAAAAAAAGGAATATTCACATTTTTCCCTCCCGGGTAAAGAAAAGAAAATGAAGGAATTTATAGACTAATGGGTATGTCGAGAACTTTGATTTCTCTTATTATCTGAAAAATCAAAACTTTTCTTTTTTTTATGATAAGAAAAATAAAAGCTTCATAACATTCCGTTGCTAAACATTATACTTCTTTGTATCTTCGGAGGTTGGTAAATTTCAATATATGTACATGAATCATAAAAGCTGAACAATCGTTCTTTAGTAGAAAAACAAATTTGTGTTTGTATTTGCGGGTTTATGTTTATGCATCGTCCTTTGATAAGTGATCAGCCTTAAAGGGACAACTCTATTCAGCCCTTAACTTTGGTCTAAAATAATTCCGTATTGGACTGAATCCCCAAATCACATTCAGTCCTCCGATTCCCAGATCACTTGAATCTCTACAGATTCCCGATACTGGGAGAGTCGATTGTACCAAACAGAATCGATAGAATGAGATTACTGATAACTAAAATGATGCCATTATTGAGAAATAACCCAAAGCAGTTAGAGAATATCTGACTTTCTTATCAGTATCCTCTATTGGTTCTGTAACTTTTTTCATTTAAAAACAACAAAAGCCCAAGAAGTAATTCTATTTTCATTTATAGGCCGTAGTGTATTTTTGTTAAAGGCGTTAATAGTAACGCTGGATTATGAGGTTCAGAATCATTAATATCTTACAATGTGACGAATGTGATTTAAATACGACTAAGATAATCATATCTATCTCGTATTTAATTTCTAATTGTCCATGGGATAGGCGAAACGAGAATGATTATAAATTCGAATGAATTAAGATATATTATGTGGACACTATCGATATATCGTGATCAAGTTTTCGAATGATTTGCGTTAATACTTCCAGGATATAACAATACTTATTCCTTCTACATCTCCGGCTTGTATTATTCTGTCGTCTGACTCGCAAACAGAAAAGTAATTGTGAAAATAATGACTGACAGGCAAGAGGAGAAAATACCTTTAGGCCCAGTCCCGAGAACCAAATAAGGGTGTGTGCGTCTGCTATTTTCCAATGTATATATGATGGCTTGCTAGAATTTATATCTGATATCTAAGGCAGCAGACAGCTCGACATATTTTATTCCGACACCTTAGTTAAACGATGAAAATATGTGAAGTAAAATCTAAATTTAGATCACGAAAAATTTTATTTAATTTTTTTTTTTCCGTTGTATCTCTTTTTTTTTTTTTTCTTTTTAATGGCTGTAGGTGATCCTCTGTCCCCTGGTCTTAACACTTTGTATATCGAATTCTGATAAAGATGTTATGCAAAATAATCCCGTGTAATGTGACGTGGTTTAGATACAGCGATGACATAATCTGTACATGACTAGGGAGTGGAATATAAAAAGTTCTTTGTTAAATTAAAATTCACTATGGAGATCTAAAAGTAAATATGAGGGTAGCCTTTACTTGCTTAACTGACTATTCCACATAAATGATGTTAGATTCAGTATATTGAGAATACCAACCAACATTAGTTCGTAAGTACATTTTTGGTTTAAGGACAACAATAAAGAGCACATGTTCACATCAATGTTTAATACGAGGTAACTGCAGTTGCAAATGCAGGAAACATATGAAAAGCCTGATATTGCATTATAGGAGGCATTAGAGATTAGCAAAAGGAATTCTTTTGTGATGATAACAGGAAAGAAAAAAAGAAACACAAAAGTATATTTCTTGTTCTTATTTCTTGTAGATTTTGAGACATTCTCCTTTCTTTAAAAACAAAATTGAATTGATTAAGCTCGGAAAGACAATTCATTAAAAAATAATCACATAGAGAACCCTTCAAGTAATTATTACACATAGCACCGTTAGATTTCATGATAACTACATCATATTTTGCGTGTGTGGAGGGAAGTTTTCCCTACATCTCTTTTATATAACTATTTTGGAAGTTTCTCAGCATAATTTCTTCTGTGTAGTATATCTGTCTTACATTGTTTACTAGGCAGATATTATTCTATTTATGTTTGGTGGGGGGATTGAATAGATACTTGTAAACGCTTCATCATTTTAATATTTTTCTTTGGATCAACCAGAGAATGAAACTAAAGATGACGTCATCATATGCGTTATCTTTGGTGATAATGAACAAATTGTACTGGTCATTGATAAGTCTCTTTTAGCAGTGCTATCTTTTTTAAGTAGTCAGCTAACATTTCTATGTGAATATAACAATTTTTAGGCCATATATATATATATATATATATAAATATATATATATATATATATATATATATTTATATATATATATATATATATATATATTGGTAATTAATCTCATAATTTGTAAGAAAAAAAAAACCTAATTTAGGGCAACTTCATTTTATATCACTGTCAGTATAATATTGAGCGTAATACATCCTATTTATGATAAAAGTATATTTCTATATTCTTCTTCTCTTATTACCGTTCATATAACATGGAATAAGAAAATAATATTTTAAAGAGTATGTAAAATTACAGTTAATATTAGTACACTGTAACTTCAAGTAAATGAAGATCACAGAATATAATATGAAACTGAATAATTGATCTGGATATCTATTGTACTCAGCACTCAGAACAGAAGGGCACTGAATCCTGCAGCAAGGAAATGGGGTGGGGTGCGTCCTTGCAATATACGAGAGAGTAAACAAGACATTGCATGAATTGTAGGCCTTTATTGACAAGGGCTGAATACTAGGAACAGAAGCGACACTACTCTGTTTAGACAATCGCTTTCAGTAACAACCAGACCACCATAAACACCACTGTCCAGAGGCAAAGATCAAAGACTTTAGCTTCCAATCCCCACCTTCGTCTTCTGTTGTCCAAATTCCTAGTTTGGACCTAGGTACACAATATCAGAGAGCGTTTGCATGACAAACACAATGTCTTAAGCATTCAAATGCAATATGATAAGCCAAAAGACTATTTGCAAGAGGTTTTCAGGTTTTTCTAAATACTCTGTTATTGAAGAAAATTCGTTTC
>NC_090729.1:65298642-65328642 GCF_036898095.1 Palaemon carinicauda | reverse complement strand
GTGTGACTGGATATATGTATTATTCTTTGTTTAACTTTAGCCTTAAGTATATGAGGAAGAATTTCCAAAGAGGCACATCAAAAAAATAATAACAATCATGCATATGAAAAGATATTACCAAAGCAAAGAAAAAAAAACGCATGATAAATACAGATCATATATATGGTACATTGCTAGCAAATGATTATATGGTACCAAAAAAAAAATACTGATATACATATGATTCGGTAACTTGTTAAAGAATAATTGTTACCTTTGTCAGAAACATAGATTAACAAAATACGGTAACTAATAAAAATATTTGTTACCTTGGTAAAGATTCAATTTTAGTGCACAAACACGAATTCCTGGTACGTACACGTTCCACGGTTTCGTACATATATATATAATATATATTTATATATAGGGCTGATATATTTTATTAGATGCCCTTAGATTCTGTTATTTTTATTTTTTTTTCTCTTTTCTTTTAACATTCCGGCTTATATATTTTATTAGATGCCGAGAGAAAAAATTATTTATAATTTTTTTAATGTTTTTTCAAATGTATTTTTAACAATGCAATGTAGATAATTTCTTCAATTACATATTACTAGCGTACTAACAGCTTTTCGTACAAACACAATTTCCAGAGCATTTTACTCCTTTAGCGAATGAGGTGGCCACTTCAAACGGCTTTAAACTGAATTAAATAAGGAGTTTTGTCTGGACATGGCGAAACGTTCTGTTTTAGCTTCCAACTGTTCCGTAACCTACACCAAACAAGGATGTTCACGGGGTTAAATATCATCACCGTTACACTTAATCCTGCTAGTAGTATGGGGTGAAGAAATTCCTTATAAGTCGGTGACAGGTGGTCCATCTCGGTCAATTTCATCAACCGCTTGGCAACCTGTTTGTTGTACGGGAGAGGTAGTGCTGGCATTGTAGACGTCCACGTGAAGTTCGCGAAGTAGACTCGTTCTCTGATGATTGTCCTTAGCCCGGTCACCATGGAATTAGGGGAAGTCCCGATATAACCATCTGCTGTAACAAAGATGTGTGCAAATGACGTGGATCCGTCAGGGCATGATACATTGAAGCCGTCCTTGTCGTATCGTATCCACGAGCCATTGTTCAGTCTGCAATTGAACTCATTATTGTCAAAGGGATAAAGCTTATCCAGACAATTTTCACTTGTATGGGAGAGAGCACCGTCTAGCACTATACCTAACTCGCATGAATCCATTAAGTTTTTATGGAATTCAAATGAGTCAGCTGTACATATTTTTCTATCCATTGCATCTGAACAGTGAGTTAATTGATTTAAGTCTTTAATGACCGTATATGTTTCCTTGTCTGGGGAAATCAATACGTGTCCTGTCAAACTGGATATCACTGGATTTGAGTGATTCGTCACGAAAGTCGGAAATGGTGATATCCTGTAAGATTGCCAGGCATCAGAAGAATCAAAGGGAATTGTAATCCTAATCTTGTTATTTTCAACGCTTACTGCAACTAGGCTGTAATAAAATTCTATCCTACGTTCACCTAACAAAGGAACATAGCCTAGTTTATCCCTTCCGTTCTCCAGAACTAACTTTAAGTAATTTATAGGCAACAAATGGGGCGACAGTACACCTTTAGTTGCTAACGTGATAGCTTCTACATAATCCTAGGATTTCTCAATGAAATGTGCAATTCTGTTATGTATGTGATCTATCTTTGAATCATAATACGTTAACGCTGCCAACAAATCCTGTACTTCCATAATCTGAATGATATTACTTGAATGTTCATTTACTAAATCCATAATTTGATTGATTGAAGCTAACTGATTCCTTAGTTCTGACATAATCAATTCATCTTCATGAGTCAAGAACACAATTTTCTTATTTTGATTACTAATCTTAAGACGATTGGAAATTCCTAAACCTAAACTTGCAATAGACCCAAAGATGTTTAATGCAGCATAAATAAACAGATTTCATCTTTCTTTATGTTCGTGTCCTACAGTCCACACCAAAAGGTCACAAGCCAGAGATTCTGTCTCGTAAGTCTTATTTTGCAAGTCATCAGATAGCATCTTTGCAACTTTTAATGTCGATCCAAGCGAACTCTCTGTAGTCAAATGAAAATGTCTTCTATGCAACTCATCCAATGAGACAGAAAACCTTGAAATGGCGGTTTTTAAGCTAGTGACATCATTCTCTGTAAGAAAAATTGCTTGCATATTCACTTCTACAACTATGTTGCTCGATGTAATAAAAACGTCTTCTTGTCTTTCAACTATAGTGCCATATTTAAAATCTATACTTTTAGTTTTAGAGCTCATCCCACACGAGAAAAATGTCTGGGCGAACAATATCACTCCCAACAACAAAAAATTCATCTTGAAAACCTGTAACGAGAAAAATATATGTAATTACTCCTGTATTAAGAAGAAAACTTTTAATCACACAAAAAATAAAAAAAAATTTCTCTCATTCTTTCCCTTTTTTTTTTTTTTTTTTTTAATTTCTTATGTGAGCCAATGGTACTATTCTCTCATCCGTGGGTTGGGATACGTTTTGAACTCTAAACCTATTGGCCGTTAATGTTTCCAAAATGTTAAATGGGCTTTGAAACTTAGGTGTTAGTTTATAATTGAGTCCTTTACGCACATTTATCTGTATATACACGTTATCACCCACGGTATATGTTTTAGTTGGCTTTGTTATTTTATCATGATTCCTTTTCATTATGATTTGTGATTCTTCTAAATTCTTTCGAAGGATATCATATCGACTTTTGCTTGCATTTATACATTCTTTTAAAGGATTTGATAGATTAGTTGTAGGCGTTAATACATGGAAAGGCGTTCTAACTGGGGTACCATACAATGCTTCATGCGGTGACATTTTAATTGATATATGATATGAATGATTCAGAGTACTCAGTGCCGCCGGTATTGCAATATCCCAGTTTGGGTCTGATCCCCCTAGTGTTACCCTTAATATATTTAAAACTTTTCTATTTGCTCTTTCCACTAGCCCATTCGACTCTGGGTGATATATCATGGTATTTATTTACTTTATGCTAAGGAATTCACACAATGAGGTAAGAAAGTGATTATTAAATTCACCACCCGAGTCTGAGATTATCATGTGTGGAATTCCATTTTTACAAATGTAACACTTGTAAAACTTCCTAGCGCATTCAATCGCAGTTTTAGTTTTAAGCGCTATTAGTTCTGTATATCGAGTTAAAGCATCTATAATTACTAAGAGGTGCTTATTTCCTCTGTCTGACTCGTAAAATCCTGTTAACAAATCTAAATGTATTCTTTCAAAGGGTTGATTGGGCACGGGATAAGCCCCTAGGCTGACAGGTGTTTTCGTATGCCCTTTGTTTTCTTGACATGTGCGACAATTAGCTATGTGTCTTTTTATATCTGTAAGCATCGTATGCCAATAAAACAATGATTTGGCTTTCTGTGACATTAATGTGAACCACGGGTGTCCATGTAATGGATTTGAATGCAACCAATTCAGGACAGTGGAAATAAGTGAGATTGGTACTACTACGTGGTCGTTAGTTACATGTAGTGTATTGCGGGTTTTCCTTGTCACAGTCCTACACAGAATATTATCTTTGATTATATAATTCTGCTGCTTATACTTTATATATCCCTTTTCCTTATGATTGCCTTTCAAAGCATTTATAATTGTTTCTATTTTCTGATCTTTTCTTTGCTTAGTCTGTAATAATTCAGCGCTCCAGCCTAAATCTTCTTGTTCAGATATCGTTTTAACAATAGGCATGGATGTTGATATATCTATTAATTCAGCTAAAGGCTCCGTACAAGATGACACGGGGTTGCGTGATAATGCATCCGCAATGATATTTGCTTTCCCAGGTAAATACCCGATTCTTGCGCAAGAATCTTGAATGATCAAATGCCACCGAGTTCGTTTAGGGCTGTGGTTGAAGCCTTTAAAGAACTCGGTTAGTGGTTTATGGTCAGTAAGAACCTTAACGGGATAACCGTAAATTATGAACTTAAAATGCACTAGTGAATTAACAATAGCTAGCCCTTCCTTGTCTATTACTGCATATTTACTTTCGGAAGTTCTTAATTTTTGAGAATAAAAAGCTATCGGGAAAAATTGTTTATCATATTGCTGAAGCAATACCCCTCCTACTCCTAAGTCTGAGGCGTCTGTTGCAATGAAGAATTCCTTACCGAAGTCAGGAAATATTAAGATAGGAGAACTACACAGTTCATCTTTCAAGGTATTAAACGCCTGTTGATGATGCTCAGACTATATGAAATCTACGCCCTTCTTCGTAAGATCAGTTAAAGGAGCGGCTATTATTGAATAGTTGCGTATAAAACGCCTGTAATATCCACTACAACCCAGAAATTGCTGTATTCCCTTGACATTAGTAGGTATGGGAAAATCACGTATAGCCGACACCTTATCATGGACTACTTTAAGACCTTGGCTTGACACCATGAAATCCAAATATATTAATTCTGTTTTAAAAAATTCACACTTACTAATCTTTACCCTTAAGTTATGTTTTCTTAATCTCTGTAGTACTAGTTCTAACTTACGTTGATGTTCTTCTAAGGTGTTGGAAAAGATTACAAGATCATCCATATAGGCATGCAATATATCCCCTAACAAGTCTCCAAACACTATGTTAATCATTCTCGTAAATGTTATGGGAGCACAACGTAAACCAAAAGGCATCCGTAAAAATTCATAATGTCCCCTGGCTGTGCTGAAGGCTGTGTATGGGATACTATCTTCTGCTAATGATATCCGGTGAAAGCCTTTAAATAAGTCCAAACTGGTAAAATATTTATTCTGACCTAACAAAGAAAAAATATCGTCAGTACATGGCACTGGTAATTGATCAGGGATCGTCTCCTCGTTTAGACGACGGAAGTCGTCGCAGATACGCCATGTTCGATCTTTTTTCGGTACAACTATTAAAGGAAAATTATAAGGGCTGTTTGATTTCCTAATGACTCCTTCTTCTAGCATTTTACCTACTTCATCATTTATTTCATTCTGAAATTTCATAGGAAGTCTGTACGAGGGTACATAGATAATTCTTTGCTTGTCCTTTAACCTTATTTGATGCTCGATCACATCTGTTTTTCCTAAGGATCCATCCGTAGTGGAAAAAACATCATGATATTTAGTTAAAAGTCCAAAAATTTTCTGCTAAATTTCTTCGTCCTGAATGTCTTTATTGATTTTATTTTTAATAGATTGCAAAAGGGATTCATCCGCAACTGATTGAGAGTGATTGATTTCAGCAACGGTAAGAATACGATGTTTATAAACTTCTACATCCAAGATATGTTGATTTTTGTGAATTACTAAAGTGTTATTTAATTGATTACAGACTTCAATATTACATTGTTGATGTGAGCCTACTGTATAAATAGCTTGTGTGACAGACAATCCGTTAGTTTTCAAAGTGTCGGAAAGGATTAATATTTCAGATCCCGGTAATGTTTTCTTTATTTGCACTATTAAATTTGAAGGTACGTTTGGCTCAATAGATTGCGTGCAAGATGATATTACGGCTGAACGAGAATTCTGCTGGGTCGCGTATTTTATTTTTTTATTAGTGAGACAAGTTATTGGTTCTTCAACGTACGTTACGGTTACATTTGTCATCTCCTTTTTATCCAAAACTGATTTTAAGGTATTAGAAGACTTATAGAATTTCCCTTTGATATACACGCCGTGCTTGGCAGGGGCTAAGATAATGTTTTGATTTCCCATAGATGGGTATCCTATAATTACAGCTGGATACATATCAATGTTTTGTACAACAACAAATGTATCGGCAAACGTGCGTTTACCGACTTTGAATTGAACATGAGTTATGCCTATGACATTTAATTCATTATTTCCTATACCCGAGAGTCTAACTCCGGATTTTTCAATCGGAAAGTTCGAAAACAACAAATGATGTGTCTTCAAATCCATGATATTACGTGGACTACCAGAGTCAAAAAATAACGTAAAGGATTTGTGTTCTAAATTTACAGCATATAAGGTTGGTCGTAACTCATTTTGGCTTATTATTGTATGAATTCGTTGCAAATCTACGGGAGCATGCACTGTTTTACTTAATTCGGCCGTGTGTTTCATAGGAAAATCTATTGCCTCACAATTATCTGATAAAATATTAAATTGATTATTCAATACTATTGATGTTGACATGAATGTCCTTGACCCAACATCACTCTCTTCCCCTCTGGAGTTAACTATGTGGTATTTGCTGTGCTCTGCACATTCTGAAAATTAGTCTGACCTTGCGAGGTTTGGTTTGACGACCCAGGCTCAGCGATATTCGAAGAAGTGTTTGTTTGCTTCGGACTCTGAACTGCATTGACATTTGGTTGTTTCTTCTTATTGCTAAAATGATGATTTTTCTTTTTATTTCCATATAGAACTGACTGTGGAATTGACTGTGTATTTCTGGGATTCTGTTGTGTCTTACGCGAGTAACACTGATTGTATGAATGCGTCGAACTATTATGTATGGAGCAGAATTTCGTTCTGCAGTCCGCGCTTAAGTGACCTTGACGTTTGCAATTATAACACGTCATTCCCGCTACTTGACTATTATTAACTACGTTCACTGTTTGTGGCTTTGTTTCATTCTTTGCAAAAACTTGAGTTAACACGGGATCGAGATCTGGACACTTAGCCATGTGTTTTTTTTTCTGTTTATATATATCCAATTCCGTACCTGCTGGTGTTAACTTTTTATCAAAACACCGCACTAAAGCTTCAGGCAAGATAAGTGTCATGCAAGTTAAATACATTAATCGTAAAAAATCTTTCACGGAGATGTTATCTCTAGTAACCCAAGTGGAATTACCTAAAATATCCTGATATTCATTAAGCCTATCAGCTATGAGAGCTGCTCTCTCAATAACATTAAGCCGATTCATAGTGGCTTGATTAAGTGTATTTCTTAACGTTAATACTACATGCAAGGCTTCTTCACCCCCATAGACCGCGCGTAACCTAACTTTGAAATCATCCCAGGTAACTGCTTCTTGAAATGAAACACCTCTTAAATACGCACTCGCATCCCCCTTAGAAAAATCTATAAAACTTTTAGCTTCTTGTAATTTTACAAAAGGGTCTACGATTTGTTTGGCATTTAAATGGGCATCGACGGATGAAATCCATGACTCCACATTTTGAGGCAAGAACCCATTAACTCGACCCTGAAAAGGAAGGATTGCAGACCTGGCATTTACAAGCGTCACAATTGGGAGAGGATTAATCTGTTCTACGCCACTAGGTCCAGGGGTGGGGCTCACAGGGGGCATCATGACTGCTGTATTTCTTTTCCTATCTCTTCGACCCCTTGCAATTCTATCAAAATATCTATATGAATTCAGACGTCCACTGCGTAAACGCATAAGTACCCACTGACAAAGATTATAATAAAATTCCCCAAAACAATGTTATTAATCCCAAGACATTTCCCGAGAATTTCTGAAAGAAAACGGAACACAAAGATATTTCCTGTAAATTTCTGAAAGAAAAAGGAATTAGCACAAAGAGAGAAAAAATTCTAGATGAGAATTCGGAGTTGAACACAGTTTCCTTTAATGAAAGGAAAATAAAAGATTAGCAAACCACTCACCCCAGTAATAATCGACTAACGACTCGTGATAACTACACTTCACTGCCCAAACTGGAATGAATTTGAAAATTGTACTTAGCTTATATATGGTTCTGTGTCATGTCGTCACATCCTCTCTCTCTCTTGATGTTTGTTAGCGATGCATCGTCCGAGTTTCCGTTGAATGTAGTGCTTCCTGGATATGTTTTGTAAACGTTAAACGTCAGTCCTTGGGTTTCCTAGGATGTTGATTGAAGATACAGTTCATCAGTTTGTATGTATAACATTCATCAAATGTTGTAGATTTCGATGGACTATGTTACTTAGTCAAAATTGTAGATTCATTAACGTTGATTTCTTGAAGATCTTTCTCTGGTTTTTACAGCTTTATTTTTGATTTCTTGAAGATCTTCCTCTAATTCATAGAGTATTATTATTAATTACTTGAAGATCTTTCACTGATTCTTAGAGTTTAACCGCTGCCACCATTTATTAGTGTGCTACTGTTACAAGCACACATTGAGTATGTGTTGTTTGAGATGTAAAGTCTTGAAAATAAAGTTCATCTTTGTAACTTTAAAAGTGGTTTATTCTCTAAAAACAAGTGTTAAACATCTCCATCACAGGAGTAGAGCTGGTTTGGTCGGATGACCAATTCAGGTGAAGTATAGATATGAACTGCCTAAATTATCGATATCACAGATATCGTATGCTTAGTTGTCTTACCATTTAAACACAATATGGAAACTTTACATTCTTTCTCGGAAGACACTTGCATCCGGTGACGACACAATCTTTCACACGGTATGCATTTGTTGACGTTTCAGAAAAATGTTACATTGCCGAGGGATGCAAAGTACATCCTGTTATGATTTTATATGACTAGAGCAAATCTCACGCTAGCATCTTCATCCACAATGACATATTACGTCATGTGTTTTAAACATGTAATAATTAACTATTTCATTTATTACATATATATATATATATATATATATATATATATATATATATATATATATATATATATATAGAGAGAGAGAGAGAGAGAGAGAGAGAGAGAGAGAGAGAGAGAGAGAGAATATATATATATATATATATATATATATATATATATATATATATATATATATATATGTGTGTGTGTGTGTGTGTATATACGTATATATATCTATATATATATATATATATATATTTATATATATATATATATATATATATATATATATATATATATATATATATATATGTGTGTGTGTATATACGTATATATATCTATATATATATATATATATATATATATATATATATATATATATATGTATATATATATATATATATATATATATATATATATATACATATATATATACATATATATATATATATATATATATATATATATATATATATATATATATATATATTTATATATATGTATATATATATATATATATATATATATATTTATATATATATAAATATATATATATATCTATATATATATATATATATATATATATATATATATATATATATATATATATATATTATATATATATATATATATATAGTATATGTATATATATATATATAAATATATATATATATATATATATATATATATATATTTATATATATACAAATACTATATATATATATATATATTTATATATAAATATATATAAATATATATATATATATATATATATATATATATATATATATATATATATTTATACATATATACATATATATATATATATATATATATATATATATATATATATATATATATACATATATTCATATATATATATATATATATATATATATATATATATATATATATATATATATACATATATATATATATATATATATACATATATATATATATATATATATATATATATATATACATATATACTGCATATATATGCATATATATATATATATATATATATATATATATATATATATATATATATATATATATATATACATATATACTGCATATATATGCATAAATATATATATATATATATATATATATATATATATATATATATATATATATATATATATATATATATATATATTTATTTATTTAAATAAAATATTGTGATTGTGTGAGATACTATGATCTGGTAAATAGAAGCGTCTATGAAGATATGTAGAAACTTCTTTTTACTTTTGCATTCCAGGATCGTAATCCTGCATCGATCTTGGGAGATAAATTCCCTTTGTTAATGGCAACATAAAAAAGTGTTTGCTAAAAACTCCCATTCACGCCCCATGTATTCAGGATGCTGGAGACGCATAAAACTCTTTACAGTGAATTTTGATATCCGATGGGAAGAACCTGAATCAGAAAAGAAAATATATCTTTGATTTACAAAAAATTTCCTCCAAAAGATATTTTGTTATTTTATGTTATTCTCTAATCTAGCTATTGGATGTCTATATAAGTAGTGATAGACATCAACAGAAAAAACTCAACTTATATTCAATCTCCCTAAAATGGCGATGAAAGGCATATTCCTAAACTATCTTCATTTTTTTTTCCATGACCGTAGAATTGAAGTTCCTTAATAAGTGAAAGGAATCTCTCGCACGGTTTAATTTATCTTATTGCTAGGTAGGTATAGGTATGAAATAGTATTTAATCTGGCATATCATAAAACATGCAGTTTTGTACCATGACCTTTCTTTTTCAGAACCGTTGTTATTGCCTCAACTCTTTTTATTCTCTGCGGTTCATTGGAAACTAGTCTCCCTCCGTAGTAAGAGAACACACACCTATCTCATACCATGAGGGAAGTGGAACGTTGTATGAATACTTTGGTTTTCTTATTCTACGCCGATTCACATGAAGATTTACATTAAGTTACATGAAGGAATATTGTGAATATTGAAATGTATTAAATGTTTTGTATAGGTATTACGCTCATTGTTATCATTTCACCTACACTCGTGTGACAGGAAGATTGAGATTAGCTAAGTTAATCAAGACGAACATATTCAATATTGTAATAACCAATGAGTGGATATTATAAAAACACGACAAAAATTTTGAATACTCTAAAAGGGAACATCCCACAAAAAGTTGTTCCACCATCTCATTTGGCAGAGCACAGAAAGTTTGCAGTATGCAATTAAATAGCAGTTTATCAGGCTCCCGATTCTTTGCAGATTTGATCCTCTGAGCTTTTCGCGAGCCAGATTACTATATTCGTGAATATTATTGAAAAATGATTACAAACTTACTTGTGTAAAGTAAATGCCGAAATTTTCCCTATATCCGCGTAAATTGTCCATAAACAGAAACCACAAAGTTGTAATATTCTTATTAAATGTAATGAATGATTTCCCTTTTTACAAAGCATCACTTAAAACACGCTTCCCGTGGATGTTGCATTCAGCTCGCCTGTTCCTGTAGAGAGTAGGGATCCTCTGCAGCATAGGATCAGAAAAGAACCCCTTGAAGTAAGTAAAGTAATAAAATCATCAGCGTTGTTTTGATTCTTCTAAGCGTCTTGCACATCCAAAGAACTGTAATCATTAAATGCCTTGTATCTCTTATTATATAATTGTTCCGGCATATTATTATGATATATTGCCAAGTGGATTGGATTAAGAATTTCTCTTTCCTTAAGGAGGATTTTGATATATATATATATATATATATATATATATATATATATATATATATATATATATATATATATATATATATATATGGGGATTTTAACTCACTTTCCTGCAGAATACAATGTGCAAGAAATTAATCAAAGTAAATATGTATCTGCTTAGTAATTGACTGGTATGGGTTACCAGAAGACGGATTTTTCGTTATTATTATGTTGTTCATATTCATGTGTTTCCTAACGTATTTAAATTACTGGTTTCTTCCAATGTATCCCCTTAAATATAAAAAAGAATAAAAACTTTGTTTCCTTCGATATTTTGATTTCTACGATTGCCAATTGTTTTATATAATTGAAATTCATAATGGTTAATGATAATTTACCATAAGAAAATTTTTCTATTAACTATCTAAAATTATTCACATAGCTTTATTCTCCTCTGTATTTATGGACTCTAAGGATATGTAGCCCTGATGATACAGAAGAAACTACCAATAATTTGTTATCTTATGAATATGTTAAGCATTACTCAAAAAAAAAAAAAAAAAAAAAAAAAAAAAAAAAAAAAAAAAAAAAAAAAAGCAGTCAATAACTTGCAATTTGAGAATAGGGAGTTAATAAAGGGAATGTTATGTCTATCTTTCCATGACTGATATCTGAAGGCCATCATCTTGCGAAAAATCTATAAGCAAAGGTATCTTTCAAGTAAAAAATCTTTAGGATACTTGATATTTTCGTATTTAATGTTAAGATAAAGAAAAGATATGTTATGATAGCAATCATCATCCATAACGATTTTTTTATTTGCTTTCATAATGTTTCAAAGAATGTTAAACAAGGGCCACTTAGAATATCCAAATTAGCGTTTTATAGCGCAGAGTCGAATCGGAATGTAATCTATAATTAGGGAATTGTAATAAAAAAAAAAAGAATACGTTGCCTTCATATCCCAGGCATGCATAGATTTTAATGTAAAAAATGACAATGAATTTATGTTTTAGGTACGTATAGATTGTAATAAAAAACACTGCTTTTATATTTCATGTATGTATATATTGTAATGAAAAAAATCACTGCATTTATATGTCAAGTGTGTATAGATGGTATTTAGAAAAAAAAAAAAACACATTGCATTTATGTTTTAGGCACGTATAGATTATGATGAAAAAAATTACATTTCCTTTGTATTGGAGGCACGTATAGATTATAATAAAAAAATACATTTCCTTTATATTTTAGCCACGTACAGATTGTTATAAAAAAAATCACGTTGCCTTTATATTTTAGGCATGAATAAATTCTAATGAAAAAACTACATTTCCTTTATATTTATATTATATTATGATAAGAAAAAATCCCGTAGTCTTTATATCTTAGGCACGTATAGATTATAATGAAAAAAAATCACATTCTATATTTCAGACACGTACAGCTTATAATAAAAAATAACATTACCTTTATATTTCAGGCACGTAGAGATTGAGATTGAAAACCCCTGCATACTATGAAATAACTGTCGAGATGATGCTGGCTTAAAATGAAGTGACTCCCAGAATACTTACAAGATTGTTTTGTCGAGTGTGGCATGAACAGGCAAAAACTTGGTGAATGGGAGCTAGAAGTGTTGGTGAAAATGACAAAAAATTTACGCCAGTTGTCATGAAAATATATAGTAAGCTCATTCTAAAGAGACTAGAAAAAATTATTGATGAAAAGCTGAGAGATAAATAAGCAGGATTTTGAAAAGGCAGATTTTGTATTGATAAAATTTTCATTTTGAGACATGTGCAGAATATAGAAATCCACTTATGATGGCATTTGTGGACTAAGAAAAAGCCTTAAATAGTGTGCACTGGTAATTTTCTGGAAAGTCCTCCGTTAATATGGAGTGCCTCCTAATATGTAAATTTGATTAAGTCTGTTCATGAGCATAAGGAGTGCAGAGTTAATGTTTGTGGAGTACTATCAAAGGAATTTTCCGGTGAACAGTAGATTACTCCAAGGGAATGTGTTGTCACCTTCGTTGTTTATCGTCCTCATGGTTATTGTAATGCACAGAACAGCTTGGATGATGGAGAAGGATTGGACTGGATTGGTAAGAGGAAATTTGCTGACCTATAGTAAGCTGATGGCACTGTCCTTATTAGCAAAACACTACAGGACTTGTAAAACTTGGTTAACCGAATGCATGAAATATCATATGAGGTTGGGCTCAAGATCAGTAAAAGAGAGACAGCGATGATGAGAACGGAATATGCAATGGAAGATGAAATACCATTGGAAAAAGAAAGGATTAATGGGGTGGAATTATTTAAATATTTAGGAACTAGGATCTCTAATAAAAGATATTTAGAAATAGAGTTTAATGAAAGGTTGTAAAAAAGCAAATCAGACAATGGATTGTTAAGTGAAAATTGGATATCAAATCACCTAAAATTACATATAAAAATCAGGCTATATATACCAATTTAGTGCGGTTGGTGTTACTGTATGAACATTAGTCGTGGTATGACAATGAAACAATATCCAACAGATTGTGTAGTTTTGAGAACAAAGCCCTCAGATCAATATTGGGAGTTCGATGGCAGGAAACGATTAGAAACAAAATTATAAGAGAGATTACTCGAGTACCATATGTGGATGAGATCATGGTTAAGGGTAGATGGAGATGGTTTGGGCATGCTATTCACACTCCCAAAGAGAGATTAGTTGACCAAACTTTCATCTGGGATCCACAAGGCCTGAAAATAGTTGGGAAACCTGTGCCTACATGGCTAACAACTGTGAAACGTGAAGTAGGAGATGATGAATAGAGAAGTATTGATTGTTTTTTTTTATAAAAGCTCATGATAGAGATGACCGGCGAAATTTAACAGAGGCCCTTTCCGTCAATAGGCATAGGAGATGAAGATGATATATTGTAATAAAAAAATATCCATTGCCTTCATAATTGTATAGCCTGTGATGAAAAAAAGTCACATTGACTTAATATTTTAGGCATGTATATATTGTAATGAAAAAAAATCACATTATATTCATATTTCAGTGACCTATAGATTGTAATGAAAAGAAAAAAAAATGTGTTGCCTTTATATTTCAGGCACGTATAGTTTATAATAAACAAAAAACTAGATACATCGTCTATATCTCTGGCAGGTATAGATTGCAATGAAAAAAAATCGCATTGCCTTTATATTTTATGCACTTATAGTTTTTAATGAAAAAATCACACTGCCTTTATATTTTAGATATGTATAGGTTCTAATGAAAAAAATTACATTGCCTTTCAATTTCAGGCACATATACTATAGATTGTAAGGAAAAAAAGTCACACTGCCTCTATATTTTAGGTACGTATAGATTGTAATGAAAAAAATAATATTGCGTTTATATTTTATGCACCTATAGATTATAATGAAAAAGAAATACATTGCCTTTACATTTTAGGTACCTATAGAGTGTAATGAAAAAGAAAAAAAAAATACATTTCATTTACACTTTAGGCACGTGTAGATAATAATGAAAAAAAAAAAAACATTGCCTTTATATTTCAGGCACTTATGGATTGTAATAAAAAAAAAAAAAATATTGCTTCTATATTTAAGGCACATATAGATTATCATGAAAAATTAACATTGTCTTTATATCTCTGGCACGTATAGATTGTAATGAAAAAATCACATCGCCTTAGTATTTTACGCCCATATAGTTTGTAATGAAAAAAAGTAAATCACGTTGCCTTCATATTTTAGATATGTATAGAATGTAGTGAGGAAAAAAAACGATATTGCCTTTATATTTCGGGCACCTATACGATAGATTGTAATGAAAAATAAAATACACTGCCTTTATATTTTAGGCCAGTATAGATTGTGATAAAAAAGTCACATTACGTTCATATTTTATATACCAATAGAGTGTCATGGAAAAACAAAATGCCTTTATATTTTACGTACCTATAGATTATAATGAAAAATAAAAAAATTACATTGCCTTTACATTTTAGGCAGATATAGATTGTAATGGAATAAATCACATTGCCTTTATATTTGAGGCACTTGTAGATTGTAATGAAGAAAAAAATCACACTACCTTTAACATTTAGGCACATATAGACTGTAATTAAAACAAAGAAATCATTGCCTTTATGTTCTCAGGTCGTCATCTTCATCATCATCTCCTCCTACGCCCATTGACGCAAAGATTAGATATCACCAGTCATCTCTATCTCGAGCTTTTAAATCAATGTTTCTCCATTCATCATTTACCACTTCACGTTTCATAGTCCTCAGCTATATAGGCCTGAGCCTTCCACTCTAATGCCTTGTGGAGCCTAGTTGAAAGTTTAGTGAACTAAACTCTCAGGGTTGGGGGTGCGAAGATTATGCCCTAACCATCACAATCTACCCCTCACCATGATGTCGTCTACATATGTCACTCGGGTAATCACTCCTATAATTAAATTTCTAATCCTGTCCCACCATTTAATTCCCAATATTCATCTGAGCGCTATGTTCTTAAATCTACAAAATCTGTTGAATATTGTTTCATTGTCATACCACGACTCATGTCCATACAGTAACACCGATCTCAGTAAACTGATATATAGCTTGATTCTTATAAGTAATTTCAGGGAATTTTATTTCCATATTTTATTTAACCTACCTATTGTCTGATTTGCTTTTATAAATTTTTCATTAAACTCTAATTCTGAATACCCTGCTTTAGAGATCATTGTTCCAACATATTTAAATGATTCCTCCTCATTAATCCTTTCTCATTCAAATGATACTTCATCTTCCATTGTATATTCCGTTTTCATCATCACTGTATCTTTTCTATTTATGTTCAGCCTAGCCTCGTTTGATATTCCATGCATTCTGGTAAGTAGGCTTTGCAAGTCCTGTGGTGTTCTGCTAATAAGGACAACGTCATTAGCATACGGTAGGTTAATTTCCTGTTACCCATATAGTGCAATCCTTCTCCACCATCCCCAACTGTTCTGTGCGTAACAAAATCCATGAGGAGGATAAACAACATAGGGGACAACACATTCCTTTGGAGGACTCCATTGTTCAATGAAAACTCATTTGATAGGACTCCACTAAAATTAACTTTGCTCTTCCTATGCTCATGAAGTCTTATCAAATTTACATATTTAAAAGGAACTCCATAACAACGCAGAACTCTCCACAAAATTAGCCGGTACACACTATCAAAGGCCTTTTTTTCAGTCCACAAATGCTATCACAAGTGGATTTCTATATATCGCAATTTTTTCTACCACATGTCTTAAAATTAAAAGTTGGTCAGTACAATTTCTACATTTTCTGAAACCTGCTTGTTTTTCTCTCAGCTTTCCATCAATCTTTCTCTCTAGTCTCTTTAGAATGAGCATACTATATATTTTCATGACAACTGACTGAAGTGGGATTGCTCTGCAATGATTGCACAGTCATATCTTTTTTTTTTTTTTTTTTTTTTTTTTTTTTTTTTTTTTGCATTTTTCCCAAACACCCCAAGCCCCCATTTATCAGGTTTTGCATCTTCATGCACCAGTCTCCAAAATAATTTTATTAGTATTCCGGGAGTCATATCTTTTTCGGCCAATAACATCTCATCCGTTATTCCATCGTATCAGGAGCTTAACATCTCTTTAGTTTTTTAAATGATAGGTTCGACTCCAAACACACTGAATTTATTCATGGACACATATAGGTCTTGCTTAGCTTCAGGTATATCAATCAAATTACTTCCTTAACATCTCCTATTCCTGACCTCACAAAAGTGTTCCATCTAACGCTGCTTTTCTCCATCTTCAGTTGATATAATAGATCCTTTTTCTCGTTTTTAAATGTGTATATACTTTTCTTCTTTGTCCCCCAATAAGGATTCCAAAGAAAATTCTAAAAGCAATTCTTTCACCATAACAACTCCTTGAATTGCTAGGTTTGTCAGCCCAATCTGCTTTCCTGACTAAAGATTGTAATGAAAAAAATCCTATTACCTTTATATTTTTCCATGTTCTAAGAAGTTATAGCCACTAAATCCTATTTCTAGATACATCAATGTATTTATGATAATATATATACAAAACTACATTAATTATTTTCTTCCGTTCATACTATGAAATGTAACTAATATGAAAGCATGAATCTCTCTCTCTCTCTCTCTCTCTCTCTCTCTCTCTCTCTCTCTCTCTCTCTCTCTGTTAAAACAAACCAATATCACTCTTGATTGGTTTTATTAGTTTGTTTACGGGATATTAACAAGTCAAATCTAGATTTCATATATAACTGAGTTAATAAAAGGTAAATTATACATATATAGGATTGTATTTATCACATCTTGTATTCCTGTGATCACTATTCCATATATAGGCATATATAACCTGGTATTTCAAGTCTATGAACAGATTCCTGAATTCGACAGGAATATGTACGGGGATTTATCAGAAACTTTTTATCTCTCTCGATAGCTCAGTAGGTAGAGTCTTTGCAGGCATAGTTTCCGGGTGAACAGGTGGGGGTTCGAGTCTCCAACCGGCCAGAAGCTGTTACCATAAAATAAATTCCAAGTAGATATATATTTCCAAGATAGGATTCGGTATTAAATGCCATTCGTAGGTGATATTTACATTCATTGAAATCACGTGTGCTTGCTATATATATGCATTTAAAATAACCACGTGTTACAAACTCACAGTTCAGCTATCATGGTGGAGATTGGTTTATTTTAAGCCTATGAAGAGATTCCTGAATTCGACAGGAATATGTACGGGGATTTGTCATAAAGGTTTTATCTCTCCTGATAGCTAAGTCGGTAGAATCTTCGCAGGCATAGTTTCCGGCTAAACATTTGCGGGGTTCCAATCTCCACCCGTCCAGAAGCTGTTACCATAAGTTGAATTCCAAGTGGATTTATATTCCCAAGATAGGATTCGTTATTAAATGCCATGCGGGGGTGATATTTATATTGATTGAAATCACGTGTGCTTGTGATGTATATTCATTTAAAATAACCACGTGTTGTGAACTCACCGTTAAGCTACCATGGTGGATATGGGTATATTTCAAGTCTATGAACAAATTCCTGAATTCTATAGGAATATATACGGGGATTTGTCATAAACTTATTATCTCTCTTGATAGCTCTGTCGGTAGAGTCTTCGCAGGCATAGATTCCGGCCGAACAGGTGGGGATTCGAATCTCCACGCGGCCAGAAGCTGTTACCATAAAATGAATTCCAAGCAGATATATATTCACAAGAAAGAATTCGGTATTAAATTCCATTCGTGGATGATATTTACATTGACTGAAATCACGTGTGCTTGTGATATATATTCATTCAAAATAACCACGTGTTGCAAACTCACGGTTCAGCTAACATGGTGGAGATGGGTTTATTTTAAGTCTATGAATAGATTCTTGAATTCGACGGGAATATGTACGGGAATATGTCATAAACTTTTTATCTCTCTTGATAGCTCAGTTGGTAAAGTCTTTGCACGCATAGTTTCCGGGCAAAAAGGTGGGGGTTCGAATCTCCACCCGGCCAAAAGCTGTTCCCATAAAATAAATTCCAAGTGGATATATATTCCCCAGATAGAATCCGGTAATAAAAGCCATTCGTGGGTGATATTTACATTGATCCAAATCACGGATGCTTGTGATATATATTAATTTAAAATAACCACGTGTTGCAAACTCATGGTTCAGCTAACCTGGTGGAGATGGGTTTATTTTAAGTCTATGAATAGATTCTTGAATTCGACAGGAATATGTACGGGGATTTGTCATAAACTTTTTATCTTTCTTGATAGCTCAGTTGGTACAGTTTTCGCCGGCATAGTTTCAGGCCGAACAGGTGGGATTTCAAATCTCCACAGGGCCAGAAGCTGTTACCATGAAATGAATACTAAGTGGATATATATTACCATGATAGAACTCGGTATTAAATCCTTTTATGGGTGAAATTAACATTGATTGAAATCATGTATGCTTGAGATATATTTTAATTTAAAATAGCCACGTGTTGCAAACTTACGGTTCAGCTATCATGGTGGAGATGGGTTTATTTCAAGTCTATGAAGAGATTCCTGAATTCGACAGGAATATGTACGGGGATTTATCATAAACTTTTTATCTCTCTTGATAGCTCAGTCGGTAGAGTCTTCACAAGCATAGTTTCCAGGTGAACAGGTGGGGGTTTGAATCTCCACCCGGCCAGAAGCTGTTACCATAAAGTGAATTCCAAGTGGATATATATTTCCAAGATAGAATTCGGTATTAAAAGCCATTCGTGGGTGATATTTACATTGATTCAAATCACGTGTGCTTGTGATATATATTCATTTAAAATAACCACGTGTTGCAAACTCATGGTTCAGCTAACATGGTGGGGATGGGTTTATTTCAAGTCTATGAATAGATTCCTGAATTCGACAGGAATATGTAATGGGATTTGTCATAAACTTTTTATCTCTTTTGACAGCTCAGTCGGTAGAGTCTTCGCAGGCATAGTTTCCAGCCGAACAGGTGGGATTTCAAATCTCCACCAGCCAGAAGCTGTTACCATGAAATTAATTCTAAGTGGATATATATTCCCACGATAGAATTTGGCATTAAATTCCATTCGTGGGTGATATTTACATTGACTGAAATCAAGTGTGCTTGTGATATATATTCATTTAAAATAACTACGTGTTGCAAACTCATGGTTCAGCTATCATGGTGGAGATGGGTTTATTTCAAATCTATGAACAAATCCCTGAATTCGACAGGAATATGTACGGGAATATGTCATAAACTTTTTATCTCTCTTGATAGCTCAGTCAATAAAATCTTTGCATGCATAGTTTCCGGGCAAAAATGTGGGGGTTCAAATCTCCACCCGGCCAGAAGCTGTTCCCACAAAATAAATTCTAAGTCGATATATATTCCCAAGATAGAATTCGGTATTAAAAGCCATTCGTGGGTGATATTTACATTGATTCAAATCACGTATGCTTGTGATATATATTAATTTAAAATAACCACGTGTTGCAAACTCACGGTTCAGCTAACATGGTGGAGATGGGTTTATTTCAAGTCTAAGATAGATTCTTGAATTCGACAGGAATATGTACGGGGACTTCTCATAAACTTTTTATCTTTCTTGATAGCTCAGTTGGTACAGTTTTCGCCGGCATAGTGTCAGGCCGAACAGGTGGGATTTCAAATCTCCACAGGGCCAGCTGTTACCATGAAATGAATTCTAAGTGGATATATATTACCACGATAGAATTTGGTATTAAATGCATTCATGGATGATATTAACATTGATTGAAATCCTGTATGCTTGAGATATATATTCATTTAAAATAGCCGCGTGTTGCAAACTCACGATTCAGGTATCATGGTGGAGATGGGTTTATTTCAAGTCTAAGAAGAGATTCCTAAATTCGACAGGATTATGTACGGGGATTTGTCATAAACTTTTTATCTCTCTTGATAGCTCAGTCGGTAGAGTCTTCACAGGCATAGTTTCCGGGTGAACAGGTGGGGGTTTGAATCTCCATCCGGCCAGAAGCTGTTACCATAAAGTGGATTTCAAGTGGATATATACTCCTAAGATAGAATTCGGTATTAAAAGCCATTCGTGGGGGATATTTACATTGATTCAAATCACATGTCCTTGTGATATATATTCATTTAAAATAACCACGTGTTGTAAACTCAAACTTCAGCGGTCATGGTAGAGATAGGTTTACTTCAAGTCTATGAACAGATTCCTGAATTATACAGGAATAGGTAAGGGGATTTGTCATAAAATTTTTATCTCTCTTGATAGCTCAATCAGTAGAGTCTTTGCAGGCAAAGTTTCCGGCCGATTAGGTGGGGGTTCGAATCTCCACCGGCCAGAAGCTGTTACCATAAAATCAATTCTAAGTGGATATATATTCCCAAGATAGAATTCGGTATTAAATGCCACATATATATATATATATATATATATATATATATATATATATATATATATATATATATATATATATATATATATATATATATATATATATATATACTGTATATATATAGACGCATACTCACACCCCTACACACACACACACACACATATATATATATATATATATATATATATATATATATATATATATATATATATATATATATATATATATATATATATATATATATATATATATATATATATATAACGGATTTTGAGCGAAGCGAAAAATCTATTTTTGGGTGAGATAGCCATGTCGTCCTGATGGAAGTTCCTATAGGGTAGCTTCCTAGGGTATATTACAACTACGGCGATATTCCCAGAGAATTTACCTTAAGGTACCAGAATTCTAACTCCTGGAGTGAGTATCCCTCGTGAAAGGGATATCGCGACATATCAGAGGACGTATTCTAGACACGTCACATGGCAATCTACTACCTGAACAGAGATTCGTCTCGTAGGAGGGAGATTGACGAGATACGAATTCGGGAAAGAAAAAGGGGAGCCGCTCCCAAGGCTTCCCTATCCCCCGATTCGTATGCGTGCCTGGCGCCAATCCTGGCGCCATCTGTATTCCTTGTAGCGTACACGAGGTGCTACAGATACTGTATGTAGGGAGGGGTCCTACAGCCCTTTCTTAGAAAGGCAAGGGCGGGTCCATCAGGACGACATGGCTATCTCACCCAAAAATAGATTTTTTGCTTCGCTCAAAATCCGTTTTTTGGGCTCAAGCCATGTCGTCCTGATGGAAGTGTACCAGAGCATTACTGTATCTGTGGATTCTCAGAACGTGCCGTACTCCCCGGAGATATTTATTCCCGGTCGACTAGACCTAGAGACCTAAGATGTTACCGTTATACATCTTTTCAACTAACTATAAACTATGTTAGAGCTTCCTGCCCCCTACAGGGAAGAGTCCTACTAGACTCTGGAAAGTCTCGAAGAGTACATATATCTATGTATGAATGCCAGGCAAGCTAATATAGTGGTCTCGCCCTATATTAAGTAAAGCATAGTTTGTATAGAACCACTGCGTCAATATATTGACCAGTCATCCGCACAATACTTGTATTGGACAAAGGTTTATATCCGCATAGGAAGAAACTAATAAAACCGCCCTCGTCCCTTTATGGGACGGAGTCCTCCCATTAGGGGACTTACATAAACCAATGCAACATAGCTTGCAAAACAGAACAATTCTATCAGAATTATCCCAGATAAGATACATAGAATTAAAATGCTCAATTATACCAATAAATTGACACAGGTGAAAGAGACGCAAGGTTCTCAAGAACAAGTTTATTGACAGATAATAAACAGACAGGTTAACAACAAATATATATATTTATATAAAAGAGGGTAACCCAAAACTTTAAGCATAAGTATGATAGTAAACAGAACTTGTTTATCTGAAAGAAAAACCATTAAACACCACTTTAATGAGATACCAAGGTATCAAGTCATAAAAAATCTGTATTACAAATCAATCACATTAGCGTTAGAAACGCTTGGCACACATGTCTGAACTTATGCAAGGTTCACCTTTGAAGGAAGGAACAGTCTATATAGGCACTTGGTGCCCTCATTTAGTTTGTAGTACAGTATGTACCTACACACTCACCCTGGACTTAATCGTCCCAATTAAGACCACTGTTCCTCGCAGAGTTAAACAGTAGGGTTAACTACACGACCCACTGCTACCACAGATCTCTTAAGTTCCTCTACTTGCTTCGCATAGTGGCGAAAGAACACCCTGGAAGACTTCCAGCCCGTGTATGAACGGAGATGTTCAAAATCCATACAATTAAAGAAATTTAGGGATGAGGCAACTTTCCTCGGATCGTGACCTGCGGGTGTACTGTCAGGATCCGCTCTGCGAATAAAATATGTCATTTTCGCTCTGAGTTGATTCAGAGATAAATTTGAGCCTGATGTTTCTCCCCTGAATAGTTGACTACCCTTGAAGTCTGAAGTTCTACGAAGATAGACCTTTAGGCATTCTACTGGACATAGAGATGCATCTTCTTTCAGAGGACAGATTCTCCAGGGACCCCACCTGTTGGTGGGTAACTCATTCTTGGCGAGAAACGTAGGATCCGGAAACAGGTTCAGCTCCCCCCCATCCAGGAACTGAACACGACCTGCCTCTCTCGAGAGGGCTACGATCTCACTAACCCTGGCCCCGGACGCGAGTGCAAATAGGAAAATAACTTTTTGCGTCAAATCCTTTAACGCACATTCTTCATTGCTCAACAAGGAGGCGAAATGAAGAACTTTGTCTAAAGACCATGAGATGGGCTTTGGAGGTGCTGAAGGTCTGAGCCTAGCGCAGGCTTTCGGAACTTTACTAAAGATCTCATTACCTAGGTCGATCTGGAAGGCAAATAAAATGGGTCTCATCAAAGCCGATTTACACACTGAAATCGTGTTAGCTGCCAATCCTTGGCCATGGAGATGGATGAAGAAAGATAAGCAGAAATCTGTTGAGATCTCCTGCGGATTCTTTGCCTTTACAAAGGCCACCCATTTTCTCCAAGATGACTCATATTGCCTTCTAGTCGATTTGCACTTGTATTCCTCTAGGAAGTCTATGCTGGCTTTCGAAATCCCGAAGCGCTTTCTCACCGCTAGGGCGAGAAAATCATGAGCTGCAGGGTCTGGGTTTTCTGTAATGAAGCGCAGACAGTCGACTTCTGGACTCGCTGGGTCAGAACTGGATGTGGTAGCGGCACGAACTTCATCTGTAGTTCCAACGCCAAGGGGAACCACATGCTGTTCGCCCACTTGTGGGCCACTATTGCCGCTACCCCTTTGAAGGATCTCAGTTTGTTGAGGACCCTCAACAGAAGGTTGTGAGGAGGGAACAGATAAATCCTGGACCATCTGTTCCAGTCGAGGGACATTGCGTCCACTGCTTCCGCTAAGGGGTCCTCGTACGGGGACACGTACAGGGGCAACTTCTTGTTGTCTTTCGTCGCAAAGAGGTCTATTTGCAGTTCTGGGACTTGATTCAGAATGAAGGAAAATGATCCTGCGTCTAAGGACCATTCCGACTCTATCGGTGTGAACCTGGATAGAGCGTCCGCTGTCACATTGCGGACTCCTTGAAGGTGAACTGCCGACAGGTACCACTTCTTCTTTTCCGCCAATCGGAAAATGGCTAACATCACTTGGTTGAGAGGTGGTGACCTCGACCCTTGTCGATTCAAGCATCTCACAACCACCTCGCTGTCTGTCACCAATCTTATGTGGATCGAGTGACGCGGGGAGACTTTCTTTAAGGTAAGGAGCACTGCCATAGCTTCTAGAAAGTTTATATGAAAGGTCCTGAATAGCTTGGACCAAGTCCCCTGGACTTTTTTCCGATGAGAGTGACCTCCCCATCCCTCCTTTGAGGCGTCTGAGTGAATCGTCAACGACGGGGGAGGTGGCTGAAGAAGAACAGACTTCTTTAGATGTCTGGCTTGGGACCAAGGTCTGAGAAGAGTACGTAGCCGAGGCGGCACTGGTCTTCTCAGGTCTCTTCGCGCGTTTGATGCATACCTTCTCCAAACTCCGGTTGCATCCTTTAGCTGTGCTCTTAGCACTGGGTCTGTCACTGAAGCAAACTGGAGAGAGCCTAGTACCCTCTCCTGTTCGCGTCTTGATATCCTTTCGGAATCTAGAAGTCTCTTGACAGAGCCCGCTATCTCCTTCCTTTTCTTCATTGGGATGGAGAAACTGTGTGACAAAAGGTCCCAGTGGATTCCCAGCCACTGGAACTTTTGGGATGGAGAAAGTCGAGACTTTTTCTTGTTGATCTTGAAGCCTAGGTACTCTAGGAACTGGATCACCTGACTGGAAGCTTGCAAGCATTCGGTCTCGGATGCTGCCCACACCAGCCAGTCGTCCAGGTAGGCTACTACCTGAATTCCCTTTAGGCGTAATTGTTTGAGAGCTGCGCTCGCAAGCTTCGTGAAAATCCTTGGGGCTATGTTTAGCCCGAATGGCATGGCTCTGAAGGCGTACAGTTTTCGTTGTAGCCTGAACCCTAGGTAGGGGGAGAGTCGACGGCTGATTGGAATGTGCCAATAGGCGTCTGACAAGTCTATAGAGACTGAGTATGCCCTCTTGGGCAGTAAGGTCCTTATGTGTTGCAGTGTTAGCATCTTGAATTTGCAATTCACTATGAACTTGTTGAGTGGTGACAAGTCCAGAATGACTCTGAGCTTTTCCGAGTCTTTCTTGGGAACACAAAACAGCCTCCCTTGGAATTTGATGGACTTCACCTTTCGGATCACATTTTTCTCCAACAGTTCTTGAACGTACTCCTCCAAAATGGGGGTGGAGTGTTGGAAAAACCGAAGGCATGGGGGTGGAGTGCTGTACCAGCTCCAACCCAGTCCATTCTTGAGTAGGCTTTGGGCCCAGGGATCGAAGGTCCAGCGATCCCAAAATTTCATCAGTCTCCCTCCTACCGGTATCATTTCACTTGGACTGCCGTCCTGAGGTCTTGCCTCCCTGACCACGACCACCTCTGAATCCCCTTCCCCTTGAGGGGCGCCTAGACGAGCCTCTGGCTGCTCCTCTAGGTTTTGCACGAAAGGAAGAAGACTGTCCTTCGAACGTTGGGGCGAATGTGGTTGACTGACCTGGCACCGCCTGGGGTACCCACTGAAAGGCAGTCGGGGTTTGTGCCACCATCTGGGGCACTGGAGGCAAAGGCAATTGCAGTTGCTGTTGCTGTCTATAAGGCTTGGCTGGCCGAGATGGTAGCCTAGTCTTCATATTCTTCCTCTTTGGTTGAGGACCCTCATCCGGGGAAGATTTTCTTTTGATAGCCAGGCCCCACTTCTGGAGAAGATTTCTATTCTCCACGGCGGCCTTATCAACAACCTCTTTGACCACATCGGTAGGGAAAAGGTCTTTTCCCCAAATGTTGGAGGAGATTAACTTCCTTGGCTCGTGTCTCACCGAAGCCCCGGTGAACACGAACTCCCTGCAAGCTCTCCTCGCCTTGACGAAGTTATAAAGGTCCTTCGTCACTGTGGCTAAGTGAGACTTAGCCACTACCATGAACATTTCATGGACCTTGGGGTCACTTGCCATCGTCTCGAGAGTAGTCTGATGAGACATTGAGGCAGCCAGTCTTTCTTTTGTCTCGAACTCTCTTCGTAAAAGAGATTCGGACAGCTTGGGGAGGTCCTCGCCGAATTGCCGTCCGGCAATATCAGCCTCCAACTTTCCCACTGAGAATGTTAGATGGACATCCTTCCAGTCTTTGTGGTCCATAGGTAGAGCCAGCGACAAGGGTTTACACTCCTCCAGGGAGGGGCAAGGCTTGCCGGCCTCGACTGCCTTTAGGACAGCCGCAAACCCTTTCTGTAAAAAGGGGAAGGCTCTATCAGGAGAGGACACAAACGAAGGGAGCTTCTTGCTCAATGCAGCTACCTTCGAATTCGAGAAGCCCCTCTCTTTCATCGAGGATGAAAGTAGGGCTTGAGCCTTAGCGTGGTCCATAACAATGACCTCCTTCGGCTCTGTCTCCTCCCTTGAAGCTGGTTCTTTTCTCAGCCGGACATAGCAGTCCGGATATGATGCCTTGCTGGGCCAGAATTCTACCTCCTCTAGGGGAACTGAACCCAGCTTATCCGAAATGACGATCTTTCCAGTCGTCATCGGCATGTGCTCAGCATACCTCCATGGGTTAGCATCTGAGCATATGGGAAGGTCTTTCACATTGAGCCTTTTCCGGGGCCCATGTGATTCTGCCAGGGACTGCATACGCAGTTCCATTGCAGCCGCCTTCTCCTGATTCTCCTTCTGCATTTGTTGGATCATTCCAACAATCAAAGAGAGGGCCTGTCCCAGTTCTACTGGGAGGCCAGCCGATGTTGAGGGGATAGGCTCCGGCATCTGAACCGGAGTAGCCGACACCTCGTCGACCTCATCCTCTACGACATCCGGGGTTTGAACTTGATCCTGACCTTCTGCCAGGAGGTCTTCTTCCAAACGATCGTCCAGGTGAGACATCCTGTCACACAACTGGATGTCTTGCATCGCATCTGCGACTTCCTCGTCCACCTGGACTTGATCTTGAAGGATCTCCTCTTGAGGCTGGGGAATCACTGCCTCAGCTGATGCCTGGGGAAAAAGATACGCCCTCATCTTCTCACTTGGAGGATAAGGGCCAGAGGTGTTCTTCTTGAAGCCCCTTACCCAAGTACGAAGCTTTTCCCTAGCTATATCCCTTGATTCCGCCGTTCTAGGGGAATCAAAAGCCTCAGTAATCAGGTTAGTGCATACAGTACATACCTGAGGGTCCCAATACTGGAGATCATCCTTGGAGACAGCGCATGCTGCGTGTCTCCTACAACACTCATGTCCGCAGAGGTTCTTGCTGCGGACATTGCAGAAAACATTTCCGCACTTCGGAGGGTCCTCCTGTAAAGAGAAGAAATTTCCATGAGTATCAAGTGAACTATGTATCACTGGATATGCATAGTATAGCATAACAATTCATAAATGAAAGACACACACTTGTGTTTCCCTCACAACCCATTGTTGCAGCCTTCCGGATAATAAAATCAAAAATGGTTTATCTCTACTAGAGTAACCAATGCAAGGTTTCCAGAGGAAACAGGTGGAGCTCACACCTAGGCAATGATTTTAAAAATCCTGGATAATAGACGGGGAAGAACTCTGCTTCCTGTCTGAGGGCAACAGCAAAGGGCTGTGTAAGAAAACCCAATAGTATTAGAAGATACAGTGCTGTACCTAAACTTTTACTATAGTTTTCTTCTTACTGTATATGCTATACAGAAGAATACTAGTACAGTATAGGAGGATGTGTGCCGGCCTGCCTTTGCCGGCCGGCACACACCACAATTAGCTTTAAAGTATACTACTTAACAGCTATAGGGCGGCAGCCCTCTGGTTCAAATGCCTGTGCCGGCGGCAGCAGCTTCCGGCCAGCAACAGCCAGTGTTGGCCGGCAATGATTGCCGGCCAGCAACTACACAAGGTAGTACCCAGCTGCCGGCCACACTCTTGGTGACCGGCAGACAAGGACTGACATAAGCCGGCCGGCAAAGGTACAAGACCGATGCCAGCCAGCAGCAAAAGAACCAGAAGACTACCCCTGCCCGGCTGCCGGCCTCATAGGCCGGCAGCCGGCCTCATAGGCCGGCTGCCGGGACAGGTACAGCACTAGAAGAAAATAGAATGGATGCCGGGATAAGAGTGTACACAACCCCCCAAGCCCGGCAACCGAAAGAGTGCATATAAGGAAGGGGAGAAACTTAATTCAGGCTTCCTTGACCAATGCCGTCCGGCTCTGCCGGCAGGCATGGATGAGGGACCAAGAGAGGTCCGGGCAGCACTCGAAAACATAAGACCCTTGCCGTCCAGCGTCTCTGCCGGCCGGCAATGGGCTTAGTCAATCCATATCCCAACCTATACTAGGTCCAGAAGTAGAATGACATATGGTACAGTAATACCCCTGCCGGCCAGCTCTGCAGGCCGGCAAGGTACAGTACAGTAATGGCTAGGCCATTACGGAGATAGAGGGGGAAGGGACAAGAGGGTCCTGCCAACCTTGCTTTAGTGACAGATCACCCGCAGCCAAGAACTCTGTCTTAGCCTAAGGGAGATCTAAGGGAAAGGGCCAGCGCAGTAGTATAATACCTGCCAGCTTCCAGAGCACCAAAGCAAGGAAGGCGTTGCAACTCCCAAGGGAAGATTTATCCTCCCCGAGAACAGCAACAGGACTTAGTCTGGTCGATCACACAAGAAGGAATCATAACTACAGAAACCTTCGACAGTGACCTAAGGGAGCTCAGCTCCCTTTGTAAGTGTTAGGTCAGCGAGGGAGACTCTGCCCCAAGCCAAACAACACGGACTCAGACTAAAAACTCTGTTGTTCTGTCCCTCTTTGAACCAGACTCAGCAGGAACAGGAAGGTACAGTAACACCCTAGTATAGTTTTATCGAAAATAAATTCGGAAAAAACCACTTAGGGATAAGCCCAAGGCTTAAACAGAGGGAAAGGGATTGCATACCTTCTCCGAAGAAAAGAAAGCAACCGGGGAGTATGATAAAGTATACTAAGGCTCCATAAGCACTTAGCCTAGGCACCAAGAGAATCGATTACCTAATTCACCGAAACTCTCACGTATACAATCTTGGAAATATTCCACACAGTCTAAAATGTATAAAATATAGCCTAAAGCTTCAATAAAATTTTAATTACACTCGGAAAAACCATAATCATGCATTAAGTACTAGGACCAAACGACTAGGCTACATGGCCTAGCGTAGGCCAGAATGGCGAATACTTCGCCAAATAATACTAAGCACGAAAGGAAATCCTATGTAAAGCTAAATAGCTAAATTTTATTAAGCAAAACAACCAGGAATGTCACTCTGACTAACTAATTTATACCTAGCGAGTGACAGTGTCCAGGACACCTCTGGTAGGCTACAGCTCTTGTATCAAAGATTAATCCTATTAATCACTCAAAATTTTACCAAGAGCCTACATTTATACATAACAGACACTATACTCAACTTATTCGAGGTCAACGAAGACGAAGAAGCCATGAAAAGCTGAATAAATCCAAGATTTGCGAGAAAAACAGGAAAAAACACCGAGTTGTTAAGCTACGCAAAAAGGAATACAGATGGCGCCAGGATTGGAGCCAGGCACGCATACGAATCGGGGGA